>NC_088389.1:36751136-37054166 GCF_037993035.2 Macaca fascicularis
TGTCTTGAGAAAAAGGATACTTGGCCAGAAGGATATTGATGCAGACTCATCTGGAAGGCAGGCCCTACGGAGATGTCCAGGACTTTTTGCCTCTCCCAAGGCCTGATTGTTGAAGTTCTCTTTTGATTCCAGGAGCCACCCAATACACTTCCAGTACATTCTCCTTCTTTGCTTAGGGTTGCTTCTGTTACAGAGCATACAGATATCAGCACCCAAGAGCTGACTGCAGACAACAGACCTTGTTATGAGTTGAATTGTTATAAGTTGAATCCCCAACCCCCACGCAAAAAAAGTCTTGAAGTCCTGACCTCTAGGATGTCTGATTGCAACCTTAATTGGAAATAGGGTCTTTACAGATATAATCAAGTTAAAATGGGATAATCAGGCTGGGCCCTAATAGTAATATAATGTGACTGATGTCATTTAAAAAGGGGAGTTTGGACACAGAAACAGACAAATACAGAGGAAAGACAATGTGGAGACACACAGGGAAAATGCTATGTCAAGAAGATGGCACTGCAGGTGATGCGTGGGGTTATGAATGGGCCACACCCAAACTACCCATGCCCGCTGATGGTGGGAGCTCAGGAGCAGGTGCTGGCAGTTAGTCGGAACTACCTCTCCCAGCCTTGCCGTACATACATCACGGCATCAAGAGTCCATGGTCCACTTGTGATCTTAGATCATGTTAAGTTTCCCATAGACACTGAGATTGTCCACTGGACATTACTAGATGGCACAAAGAGACACGGGCAAGTTCTAGAAGTTGGTGGCTCCAAGGCAGTTGTTCAGGTATTTCGAAGGACTGGGGATATTCCCCTAATATCAGTGTCTGAGGATATGCTTGGTTGGGTATTCATTGAATCGGGAAAACCCATTGACAGAGGTCCTCTTGTACTGGCTGAAGATTTCTTTGATATCATGGGATGGCCAATCAATCCTCAATGTCAAATCTACCCAGAGGAGATAATTCGGACCAGCATTTCAACCATAGTTAGTGTGAACAGTATTGCCGGAGCAGAAAATTTTTATCTTCTCTGCTGCTGGGTTACTACACAAAGATTGCAGCTCAAATCTGCCGCCAGACTGGTTTGCTAAATAAATCCAAAGATGTAGACTACACTGAGGAAAATTTTCCAATTGTATTTGCTGCTAGAGATGTAAACATGGAAACTGCCTGGTTCTTCAAATCTGGTGTTGAAGAAAATGGCTCAATGGACAACATCTGCCTATTTTTGAACTTGGCTAATGACCCAACTATTGGATTATCATCCCTCACTGGTTCTAACCACAGCCGAATTTCTGGCGTATCAATGTGAGAAACACGTATTGGTTATCCTAACAGATATGAGTTCATCTACTGAAGCACTTCAAGAGGTTTCTACAAGCCAGAGAAGAGGTTCCTGGTTGACCGGGCTTCCCAGGTTACACTGATACAGACTTAGCCACTATATATGAACATGCAGGTCGAGGAGAAGGTAGAAATGGCTCGATTACTCAAATTCCTACTCTTACCATGCCTACCAATGATATCATTCGCTCATCTCTGACCTGACTGGGACAGATCTATGTGGATAGACAGCTACACAACAGAGAGATTT
The DNA here is from genome assembly GCF_037993035.2 of Macaca fascicularis. NCBI lineage: Eukaryota > Metazoa > Chordata > Mammalia > Primates > Cercopithecidae > Macaca > Macaca fascicularis. The sequence continues at coordinate 36,752,738 of NC_088389.1, forward strand.
ACCCACCTATCAAGGTGCTGCCTGAACTATCACTGTTCATGAAGTCTGCTACTGGAGAAGGAATGACCAGGAAGGATCATGCAGATGTATGTAAACAGCTGTATGCAAACTATTGGGAAGGATGTACAAGCCATGATTGCTGTAGTTGGAGAAGAAGCCCTTAGCTCAGATGGTCTTCTTGACTTGGAATTTCCACAGAAGTTTGAGAGGAACTTTATTTTTCAGGGTCCTCATGAAAATCACACTGTCTATGAGACTTTGGATACTGGTTGGCAACTGCTCTGAATCTTCCCCAAAGATATGCTGGAGAGAACCCCTCAGAGCACCTGTGTTGGTCAGGGCTCTCCAGAGGGACAGAATTAATAGGATAGATATCTATATAAAGGGGAATTTCTTAAGGAGTATCGATTCACTCGCTCACAAGATATAGTCCCACAATAAACCATCCGCAAGCTGAGGAGCAAGGAAACTAATCCAAGCCCCAAAACCTCAAAAGTAAGGAAGCTGACAGTGCAGCCTTTAGTCTGTGGTCGAAGGACCAAGAGGCCCAAAGATGAAGAATTGGAGTCTGATGTTCAAGGCCAGGAAGCATCCAGAATGGGAGAAAGATGCAGGCTGGAAGACTAAGCTAGTCTAGTCCTTCTACGTTCCTCTGCCTGCTTTCATCCCAGCCACGTTGGCAGCTGATTAGATGGTGCCCACTCAAATTGAGGGTGGGTCTCCCCTCCCAGTCCAACTCAAATGTTAGTATCCTTTGGCAACACCCTCACAGACACACCCAGGAACAATACTTTGCATCCTTCAATCCAATCAAGTTGACACTAAGTATTAACCATCACAGCACCTAAGCAAATTTTACCCTTGAGACTTTGCAAAGCATTGGCTGCTGTTTCGTCACTGCTTAATATACTTGTGAAATACTGGTTCTGTTTTCTTTATTCCTTTAGCACTCCCCTAGCCTCACCTTTGTGTTGGAGTTTACTATGTTAACGTATAATTAAAAACAAAGAATAGGTAACATATTGTTCCAGTGTTGAATACTTTAAACTGCTAACGGACTTTATTCCCTATTCAGAAAACCTGGGTCTTCAGTGCTTTGCTTAAAGTAGCTGCAGGGATGAGGTGATGTTTTCTTATTGATGTTTGCATTGTACACAGTGGTATAGTTAGTTATCTAATAATGTCCTCATTATCTGGGTCTCTTAGACCTTACCTCTCAATCTCCTCGAGAGTAGCAGCCTCTGCGCTATAATGCTTTGGTCTCTAAATTAGGGGCAAGATCAGGTCTAAAAGATGACTCTTTTCAAAACAGCCAAGATGCTCTTTCTTGAGCATTTTCTTTTGGGTTGTTGATGTGCCTGTGGGTCTGTGCTGCTGCTCTAATCAAATGGTTTCTTTGGTTGGTTGGTTGGTTGTGTTTGTTTGTTTGTTTGTTTGTTTTTGAGACAGAGTCTTGCTCTGTTGCCCAGGCTGGATTGCAGTGGTGTGAGCACAGCTCACTGCAGCCTCGAACTCCCGGGCTCAAGCAATCCTCCTACCTCAGTCTCCCAAGTAGGTGGGACTACAGGCATGTGCTACCGCATGCAGCTAATTTTTAAAAAACTTTTTGTGGAGACAGGGTCTCACTATGTTGCGTAAGCTGGTCTTGAACCCCTGGGCTCAAGTGATCCTCCCTCCTCGGCCTCCCAAAGTTTTGAGATCATAGGCATGAGCCATTACCCCCAGCCTAGCAGATGATTTTGACTGTCTACTTGCTCTTTCTTATACAATAAACAGATGAGTAAAAGGAATTTCCTTTTCCTCTTTATTGCATATGCATTGAGATTCCTGTGTCTTACAGCTCTCCCTCTCTGAGCAACACACAGAATCCTACAACTTTTGCACAGCCAGGATTTATCTGGTAGCAGCGAAAAGCCTTGTCTTGTCTTTGGTGACCTTTACTGAGTTTCCATGCAGAGGAATCACATGACTAAAATCATTAATAGAGTGGTTGCTTGGGGTACAACAAGAGAAGAAAGAAAAACCTATAGCCATTCTACATTCTGACATGTGAATAGTGGTTTAAGTTTCTAAAGTGTTTGCCAGATGCTGAAGGCAAGGTGAGAAGCAAAGGTTCTTATGTTTGTGGATATTTTAAATTCTGTTAGGAAGCAGCCTTTGGAAAATCACTGATTTGTTTCTGCTTTCTGACCTACTTCTGCCTTTTCAGGGTAATCTTGTGGCACAGGTGGTGGCATTTAGAAGTTTTGGAGTTTTATTCCTGCTCCTTCCTGATGCAAGCCCTGAGCTGTCTTCTATGCAGTTGTGCCTTATTAACTGTTTGGTCTCTCTGTGTATTCTTTGTCACTTGGGTGTGATAGCAACTTCCCTACTCCATGCATTCTACCTTTCAAATTGTGTAAATTTCTTCTCTTTTTTTTCTCTGAGGGTGTACGGTACAGGGGAAGTCAATATAATTATATTTTAATGTAGAAAATGTGGTATTTGGATATAAAATGAAAATATATGTTGGCCAGGCATGGTGGCTCATGCCTGTAATCCAGGCACTTTGGGAGGCTGAGGTGGGCAGATCACAAGGTCAGGAGTTTGAGACCAGCCTGCCAACATGGTGAAGCCCCGTCTCTAATAAAATACAAAAATTAGCTGACTGTGGTAGCATGCGCCTGTAGTCCCAGCTACTTGGGAGGCTGAGGCAGGAGAATTGCTTGAACCCAGGAGGTGGAGGCTGCAGTAAGCTGAGATCGTACCACTGCACTCCAGCCTAGGCAACAGAGCAAGACTCTGTCTTGGTGGAGGGGGGAAAACACATGTTAAATAATGGAAAAAGAAAAAAAAAGAGAGAGAATTAGAGTGGGGCAGCCACAAACCAAGAAACAACTGTGGCTACCAGGAGCTAGGAGTGAGGTCTGGAGAACAGTTCCTTCCACTGCCTCTTCAGAGGGAATGTGGCCCTGTGGACACTTTGATTTTAGATTTCAGGCATCCAGAGTGTGAGACAATACATTTTCTGTTGTTTTAAGCCACCCAGTTCATGATACTTTGTTATGGCAGTCCTAGAAAACTCATTCAGACCCTCAAGGAAATAAGAGCTATTTGGAATGTGCGGCTGAGACTGCTAGGTGTTCACCAAAAGGCTTTCCATTCTGCTTTTTGCCTAAGTAGAATGGGAGCCAGGCACATGGCTGTCCCCCTAGACTGTCTTTGCCAGCCTTGCTTGTGTTTAGGGTGGCCAGGTGCCTGAATTCTCACTAGGGGAATGAAGTGGGAGTGACGTGCAATTTCTGGGCCTGGGTTCTAAGATAACCAGCAAGCCTCCTCCACTGTCTTCTCCTTTCCCACCGGCTAGAACCCAGCTACACCTATGCAGAAGAGAGCACTGCCCTGGGGAAGAATGAGTGACAAAGAACCAAAGCTGCCTTGCTGCCCTGGGCCACTCACCTCAAGAGGAAATAGGCTACTCTGGTTTGCCTTTTTGTTATAGGACCTTAACTTTTTCTCCAACTGATCCATGATTCTTGAGCTGGACAGGGAGTAAGGCACTGAAAATCCTAATTATTTTCCAGAATAGGAATGACCAGCCCTTGGAAGACAGTGGCTAAGCACATAATCTCTTTGGGTCATTTGGGACTTTGGACAAGCTGAAGCTAAAATTCTCAGCCACCTAAAAGGGAGATGAAAGATGTGGAAACCAGTAGGGTGGCTGCTTCTGAAAGCATCAGGTATCTTAATTTAGGATAATGACAAGCTCATGTCTTGAGATGTTTGCCACAAGGCACAAAGTGATATTCAGGACTTTTCTCTGGCCAGATGGAAATTGTTCACTGGGGCCATGGGTGTGAGACTACTAAGGCCAAACTCAGATTCGGGGAGTTGCTGAATTTCAGTGCCAGTCAATGGCATGATTTTGCCAGGTTTCCTTTAGGAAAGGATGGTGATATCTGGGGCTTGCAAGAGGACTTGGAGAATGCCTACCCACTAACCATCTTGGTCTGCAGCCTTTCCTCTGTGCCTCCCTCTCATGGAGAAGGAAGGAAGCTAACAGTCTTCCTTCTGCCTCACACCTCCCTGTTTCTCAGCTGGGAACTAACTCCATCTGGAGCAGACAAATTGTTCTCATGGCAATGTCCTACATTTATTTATTTAACTATTTAATTAATCTTTTTAGAGACGGGGTCTCACACTGTTGCCCAGGCTGGTGTATGGTGGTGCAATCACAGCTCACTGCAGCCTTTAACTCCTGGGCTTAAGCGATCTTCCAGCCTTGGCCTCCCAAAGTGCTCGGATTACAGATGTGAGACACCATGCCCGATCCTACATTTATTTTTTATTTGGATTTGCTTTCCCTGCCCTTCATGCCTCCACCAGCACCACAGCTTGAGGGCTTACAGAAGCTTTTACCCAGTCATGGTATGTCACACGATGCTCCCTCTTATCAAGGAATTCACTTTATGGCAAAAGTGGCAGGGCTTACGGCCTGTGGGATTCACTCTTCACCTAACAGATCCCACCATGATCCAGGAGCGGCTGGCTCCTATTGCACAGTAGAATGGCCTTATGGAGGTTCACAGTGCCCACAGGGAGATAACTGCTAGCTCCCGTCCGGAAGGGATCGGTGCTGTGAGTCAGCATCCCATATGTGATGCCATTTCCTGTGTCTCTCTATTACTTTTCAAGATGTAGCAGTGAGGCAGGCACTGCTAAGTGTCTCCCAATAGCCTTGCTTACTAGAAGTAGTAGAATTTAGAGCTGGATGCACGGCCACCCAAAATCAAGATACCATTTTCCAGTCTCCTTAGCAGCTAGGCACGGCCATGAGATACATATTAACCAATGGGATACAAGAAGCGACATGTGGTGGCTTTAAATAACCTTCTACAGGAGAAAGCACCCTTTGTGTTTGCATCCCTTCCTCCGCGCTACTGCCTGAAGTGTCATGTTGACCTAGGAGGCTGAGGTCATGCATTGCATTAAAAAAAGATAAGAACCAGGGTCCCTGACATCTTGAGCACTATTCCAGCCTGGATCACTTACCCAGACTTTTGTGAGAGAAAGAAACTTTCGACTTGTTCAAGGCATTATTGTCTGGGGTTTTCTGTTGCTCAATGAAGGCAAACTGAATCCCAATCAAAACAATTGCTTCAGGAACAAAGGGGTGGAATTGCTCAAGGTGACACCTAATATCTGCTCTCCAAATGTTAGACTTCCTGTCCTGAGACTCTAGGCTCTGCTAGCTATAGGTTGTAGGGTCTCTTTTGGTTAACTGTTGCTGTATAATAAACCACTCCAAACTTTGTGACTTAAAACAGTAAAATATTTTTATCTCTCATGGTTCTGCGGGTTGACTGGGCTCAGCTCAGTGGTTCTTGCTTGGAGTCTCTTATGAGGTTGCAACCAGTTGCTAGGTGGGGTTGGAACCATCTGAAGGTTTAACTGGACTGGACGTCAAAGATGCCATCTTTGTTTGACCTCCCATGCCTCAGTGGTCCTATTCTGTGTATCTAGCAAAATAGCCTGGATTTTTTTTTTTTTTTTTTTTTTTTGAGACAGTCTCGCTTTGTCACCCAGGCTGGAGTGCAGTGGCACAATCTCAGCTCACTGCAACCTCCGCCTCCTGGGTTCAAGTGATTCTCCTGCCTCAGATTCCCAAGTAGCTGGATTTACAGGCACCTGCCACCACACCTGGCTAATTTTTATATTTTTAGTAGACACGGGTTTTCACCTTGTAGGCCAGGCTGGTCTTGAACTCCTGACCTCAGGTGATCCGCCCACTTCAGCCTCCCAAAGTGCTGGGATTACAGGCGTGAACTACTGCACCTGGCCTGCTTTTATATTTTTAAGATTAAATTTTGTTCCCATCTTTCCCTTCTCTTTCTCTCTCTCTGTCTCTCTTTCTCGACTCCCCATCTTTAAAACAATAGAAGCCTGCCTGCCACATCACCACGAATGTTCATACTGTAGGACTCTGTGATTACTCTGTTGAAAACTTGCAGCACTTTCTCTTCCCTCTTCCCAGCTCTCAGTTGAATTGGCTGGAGTTCTGATACCCACTGATGTTACTGTTTTTTGTTTCTTTTTCTTCTTCTTCTTCTTCTTCTTCAAAATCATGTCTAAAGTGAATTACAGCTTCAAAGGGCCGTTCTGATCAGTTTCTTCAGTTGAGGCAGTTGGTTCTGGGCTGGCTCGATCTCCGCTACCTTCACCCAGTTCTTGTTTGAAGTGTAGGAGTCCTTGGTAGATAATATTAACCTAAGGCTTTCACGAGGTATCAAAGATAGAAAAGAAGAAAATCCTTTACAAGGATAGAAAAGAAGAAAAAAGAAATTCAAAGTCATCTGCTTTCCTCCCAGTGACATTTTCCACAGAAGGAATGCCATTTGCTGATGATAATACTCTCTCACCTTCACAGGGCTCTGCAGCTTTGTGGAGCGTTTTTCACAGCGAGCTCTTCTTTCTCCTTCTAAACAGTGTGACCTATGGAAAAGGACAAACATGGAGGTCAGAGAGAGCCTGATGGAATCCCAGCTTTGCTTCTTGTTGGCCCTGGACTACCAATTGATCATGTATTAAAGGAGGAGCATAGCGATGCTTACCCTTTGGTTTTAGCATTAGGAACGTAAGTACCCTGCATGTAGTAGGTGCTCATGAAATCTGTTGAGTGAGGCTGTGAAGTTTGCAGGGAAGAGATTATAAACCCTGATTTACATGTGAATAAAATGAAGTTCAGGAGAGTGGGAACAGGGCTAATCCTAGGTCACAGAGGGTGGACGAGGGTCTTCAAGAATCTAAATCTATCGCTTTTTCTATCATGTTAACCCACTGAATAACGGGATTTTCTCAGATTTTAATAATAATAATAATAGCAACAGCACTGACGGTAAAGGTAGTTTTTGTCTATTGAGCACCAGCACGTGGCAGACATTACACAAGGCACTTTCTATGAATGAACCCATTTAACTATGAGGTGGATATGATTACCCCATTTTCAGACGGAAAAAGTCTGGGATTCAACAAGGTGAACTAACTTACCCAGAGACACACAAGGGCTGAATCTGCTTGAGTCTTAAAGGAAACTTTAGTTCTTCTTTACTCCAAAACCCAGGCTCTCATCCCCCACATTACAACTTCCTCAATAAATAAAATATCTTTGAAATGTGTTACTGATTGTCTAAGTTCAAAGTTCAAAGTTACCATCCAGATGTCTCCATCTTATTAGGCAAGCTCTGTGTGCGGACAGCTAAGGATTTAGCTACATCTCTTCATGAGGTCTTTCTGCACTACAGGATTGTCTGGCCTTTCAGTTTAGCTACTTTCCTAATAATTTGGAATTGAACGTCCTCAGCTTGAGCAGGATCTCCCAAACATTGTAAGAAGCTGTTTTCTCTCTCTGAGCCTCCTTTTCCTCCTCTATGAAATAAGGGTAAAATTCGAGCCTGGAATATCTTGTACCAGAAAACAAAGAAGGTTCAAAGCTATTGGAGCCACATCAAAGCACACAGCAGTCAGCTCAAACAAGCAGTTCGCACTGGTCAAATATGAGACAATTTGAACATCAAAATGAAAAATGATCACAAAGGATTTCTACACATTGAATTAAAAAAAAATCCTTCTACACAAAGGATTTCTACACATTGAATCAAAAAGGATTTCTACACATTGAATCAAAAAGGATTTCTACACATTGAATCAAAAAGGATTTCTACACATTGAATTTATACAGTACATGAGTGTATAAAAAAGAATCTATGAGTATATAGTGATATTCTAACCAAAAAGAAAAAATGTAGATGAAATTAGAAAAACACTATTTTGCAACCATTATAGTAACAATTGATTCAGGTAAGATTATCAGTGAATGCTACATCACTGGGCGAGAAGTTGTTTGATCCACATAGTCTCAAAGTGTCTCCCCAGAAATTACTTATTAATTACAAAGATGAATGGGTAACTTTACAATGAAGATATCTGATAACCACCAATTTAACCAACTGATCAAACTTAGCATCTCCAGTAATGATACAAACTGACAACATGTGTGACACCCCGGAAGGACAGAGAATCACCTGAATAGCATTTTGGCCCAAAAATGTATAACTTAATCTTATAATGAGGAAACACTAGACAAACCTTAATTGTGGAACATTCATAACACAACTGACTTTAATTTCTCAAAATTTCATTATGAGGCCGGACGTGGTGGCTTACGTCTGTTAATCCTAGCACTTTGGGAGGCTGAGGTGGGTGGATCACCTGAGGTCAGAAGTTTGAGACCAGCCTGGCCAACATGGCGAACCACGACTCTACTAAAAATAAAAAATTAGCCAGGTGTGGTGGTGCATTCCTGCAGTGCCAGCTGCTCAGGAGGCTGAAGCGGGAGAATCGCTTGAACCCAGGAGGTGGAGGTTGCAGTGAGCTGAGATTGCACAACTGCACTCCAGCCTAGGGGACAGCGCATGACTCCGTCTCAAAAAAATTAATAACAAAAAATTTTTTTTAATTCATTACGAAAGACCAAAGAAAAAGTAGGGGGAGGAAACTGTTCTAGGTTAACAGAAATTTGAAAATTATGAGTTATGAAAATTATCTGCCCTCTATATTGCTGGATAAAAATTAAAAAGCTATAAAGCATATATCAGGCCAATGGGAGAATGCAAACATGGGCTGTTCTTAGACACTACCTTTGTGTCTCATGTTTATTGATTGTGACAATGGCATCAAGATTATGTAGAAAATGTCCTTTTTCTTAGGAGATAAGTGCTTAAGATTTTAGGAGTGAAGAGTCTTAATATCAGCAACTTTCAAATGGTTCAGGAAGAGAGAGAGAGAAAGAGAGCGAGCATGTGTGTGTGCGTGTGTGTGTGTGTCTGTGTGCACATACATGCACACAGAGATTTACAAACTGTGGCAAAATTACTGAATCTAGATGAAGGATGTGTGGGTGTTTACTGTACTGTTCTTTCAACTGGTCTGTTTATCTGAATTTCTTTAAAATAAAGGGCTAAGGGCTGGGCACAGTGCCTCTCACCTGTAATCCCAGCACTTTGGGAGACTGAGGCAGGCAGATCGCTTGAGTCCAGGAGTTTGAGACCAGCCTGGGCAAAATGGCAAAACCCCATCTCTACAAAAAATAAAAAAATTAGCTGGATGTGGTGGCATACGCCTGTAGTCCCAGCTACCCAGGAGGCTGAAGTGGGAGGATCACTTGAGCTTGGGAGGCAGAGGTTGCAGTGAGCCAAGATCACACCACTGCACTCCAGTCTGGGTAACAAAGCAAGACCCTATCTCAAAAAAAAAAAAAAAACTATATATATATATATATATATATATATATAAATAGGTAATGTGTCTAACACACAGTAGATGCCCAACAAAACACAGAACTGGGAAGTAACAGTTATCTAAGATCAAATAATAAATCTTTGCAAAGTATCATTTATGATTCATTCGACAAATGTGCTCTCTGCAGCACCGCGGGTGTGCAGGGTCTGTGCTAGGAGCTGGGGACAGAGGGAGGAGGATGGCATACTTCCTTCTCCTTAGCTTCCTAAGATAATGGAGGTAGACATTTGAGTAGGTAATTACAACACAGGATAAATATCAGAGATGGGAAAGTGAGCCATGGCAAAGGACAGTGACTGCATCACGGTTAAGATCAAGAACTTGGGGCTGAGTGTCCACTTCCTGGTTGCAGTGGTGCAGCAGCCAGCAGGCTGCACCTGAAATTCTGGGTGCACTAACCAGCTCCCATATGGATCAGGTCACCCCAGAAGTAGTGCATTCCTGGCCCTGGAATGTCCAGGCTGAAGCTGGGATGAATCGATGCGGGGTGCTAGAGCCAGAATTCCTAAGCTGGGAATGCTGGGCCTGAGTGGTAACTGCCCTGCCCAGGCTCCAGTCACACTGGCCTTTGCTTGGTATCCCCAGGTATTAAAGATAGAAAAAACCAAAGTGTATATCTACTCTCACGTATAACTCAACACTCTGACACCAATGTGGGGGTGTATTTCCCCTCACACCAAGCAATTCTGCAGTGGACATCTGCTGGGTGTCCTCTTATTGAATTCAGTTCTAACACTATCTACCTAAAGATTGTGTTGGATTCCACAGGTGAAGGGCTGAGTCCCATAAGACTGTTCCCCACTTTAGATACACATTGCAAGTAGTAGGTTTTCATCTATACTTCTGACCGACTCGCTATAAATCGAGGCTCCCTCTACCCCCTACTTGGGTCCAATTAATGTGCTAGTGAGGTTCACAGAATTCAGGGAAACACGATACCAGTATCTTTTTTTCTTTTTTTTTTGAGATGGAGTCTCGCTCTGTTGTCCAGGCTGGAGGGCAGTGGCACCATCCCGGCTCACTGCAACCTCCGCCTCCTGGGTTCAAGCAATTCTCCTGCCTCAGCCTCCTTAGTAGCTGGGATTACAGGCACACACCACCACGCCTGGCTAATTTTTGTATTTTTAGTAGAGTCAGGGTTTCACCATGTTGGCCAGGTTGGTCTCAAACTCCTGACCTCAGATGATCCGCCCACCTCGGCCTCCAAAAGTGCTAGGATTACAAGTGTGAGCCACCACACCCAGCCTTCAGTGTCTTAATAAAAGTTAAAATAATGGATACCGATGAACAGCCGGATGAAAAGACATATGGGGCAACGTCTGGAGAGGTGCTGATTGCAGGAGCTTCTGTCCCCATAGAGTTGGCGTGCACCACTTCCTGGCACTCAGATGTGTTGGCCAACCCAGAAGCTCATTGAACCTCATACTTCAGGAATATTTATGCAGCCTTCACCTCGTAGGCATGATCGATTATTAACTGCATTTCAGCCCTTCTCCCCTCTTTGGAGAATGGAGGTGGGGCTGAAAGCTCCAAGTTTCTAACAGTGGCTTGGCCTTTCTGGTGACCAGCCCCCATCCAGGAGCCCAATGAGGGTTGTCTCATTGAAACAAAGATACTCCTATCACCTAGGAAATTCCAAGGGATTAGGAGCTCTGTGTCAGGAGCCAGGGTCAAAGACCAAATATTAGAATAAAAGATGCTCCTAGCTCACCCATGTCTCAGGAAATTGTAAGAATTTTAGGAGCTCTGTGCCAGGGACTGGGGCAGAGATCAATATTTATATTTCTTATTATTTCACCCCATATAACCCTGTTCCATCTTGTTCAGACCTTACCAGGTCTTCTCTCAGCCCGGACGGCTCCAACAAACACAAATTCCCCCATGCATCAGGTCCCTTTCTCTGAGGACCTTTCTGAACACCTCCCTGCCACCTCATCCCCTATGACTCAGTCAAGAGGCTCCTGATATAATCTGGGTTGCTTTTCCTCATAGCTTTCCTTCAATTCTAAATAATTTGTTTTTGTAAAATTATCTGTCCTCTGTCTGATGTCCTAGTGAGACTAAGCTCCAGGAAGGCAGAAAGTGCCTCTTCCATACTCATGACAGTCTCCGCAGCACCTGCACAGTACCTGGCATGCACAGTTGCCCAACCAATACTGAAGAGTCTGGGTGAGCTCCCAGATACGGTAATGGGAGGGGAGAACACATTTTTTGATTGTCTAATAAGTGCCAGGCTCTGCCGGGCGCGGTGGCTCACGCCTGTAATCCCAGCACTTTGGGAGGCCGAGGTGGGGGGATCACAAGGTCAGGAGTTTGAGACCAGCCTGGCCAATATGGTGAAACCCCATCTCTACTAAAAATACAAAAATTAGCCAGGCATGGTGGCAGATGCCTGTAGTCCCAGCTACTCGGGAGGCTGAGGCAGGAGAATCGCTTGAACCCGGGAGTCGGAGGTTGCAGTGAGCTGAGATTGTGCCACTGCATTCCAGCCTAGGCGACAGAGTGAGACTCCGTCTCCAAAAAAAAAAAAAAAAGTGTGAGGCTGTGTGCTGGGCAGTCTACACTAATCATACTAGTCATTCCTCAAAAACATTCGGAGATGCAGGTCTCAACAAACCCGTTTTACAAGCAAGGAGATAAGGGTTTGAGATGGTGTACATCTCGTCAAAGGAAAGGCAAATGCCACAGAGCCCGGATTCAAATCTGGGTGTGGCTAGTCTGAAAGCCTGAGTTCTTTTCCACTTTGGAGGAAAAGTGATTAATGGACACCTCCCCCTTCACATCTGTATCCATGTCTGATGCTTTTTCCAGACAGATTTTGGCTGCAGAGCTGGAAATCACAAAGATCATAATGACAGCTCTAACAACCGTGCCAAGGCTGATGAAAAATGCCTTTGAACAGCCTGGGCTCACAGGCATTATCTTTGCTAATCCTATAATTGGCCTGACAATTGGTGAATGCATAAATGATTTCAGATATGTGCTTTTGTGTTTAAAAGACTGGGATCTTGGGTGAATTCTCCTTTTGTCTTTCAAGTCCATTTGTAGTTACTTTTTAAAAAAATGTTGTTTTTGTTTTACCATGTAGGCATTTTAAAGCATTTTGTAGTCCAATTTGTTAAAACTTTCATTTATGATTTGTTTTATAAGTTATAAAAGAAACTATAGAACTAACTTACTCATTTTTCTTGTTGTCTATTTATTTATTTTACATTTGGCCGGGCGTGGTACCTCATGCCTGTAATCCCAGCACTTTGGGAGGCTGAAGTGGGAGGATCACTTGAGCCCAGGAGTTCGAGACTAGCCTGGGCAACATAGGGAGATTCCGTCTCAACAAATAATTTAAAAAATTATCCAGTGTAGTGGCATGCAAATGTGGTCCCAGCAACTGTGGAGGCTGAGATAGGAGGATTACCTGAGCCCAGGAGATTGAGGCTGCCATGAGCCATGATTGTGCCACTGCACTCCAGCTTGAGTGACAGAGTGAGACCCTGTCTCAATAAATTTATTTATTTATTTGTTATTTTAAGTGTTTGGCCCATTAGTGATACATTCAAATCCAGTTTTCTTTTCTTTTTTTTTTTTTTTTTCTTCAGGTAGGAGATATGATTAGCCTAGCTAGTCATATCTCCATTGATTGACCAACTGAAGGACAAGTTTACTACTGATGGATCCCCAGTCATTCCCACTGGTATTCAGACTAAAAGCAAGATTGGTGGCAGGAAATCCCGCAGGAAAGGTACTACTTCTGGAAAAAGTCAGAAACCCTGGGGAGAATCCTAGTTCTGCCCCTAACCTGCAGGATGGCCTTCGATGGATCTCTTTTTGTACCTTACTTTAGGTTTATAGCTCTACCACTAGGGGGAGAGGAGGAGGAACAAAGTAATCTCTGGCACTGATAATTATCTTTGCAAAATAGTCCTGAAGAATTCTTGTGATAAAAATAAATGTATATTCAAATGACACGGAGATACTTTTTTTTTTTAACCTATCAGATTAGCAAATACTGAAAAGATTGATATTACTTATTATTGGCAGAGATGTAGGGAAATTCTCTTAAAAAACAAAAACAAAAAAACTCTCAGGCTGGGCACGGTGGGTCACACTTGTAATCCCAGCACTTTGGGAGGCTGAGGTGGGTGGATTACTTGAGACCAAGAGTTAAGACCAGCCTCGGCAACATGGCAAAACTCTGTCTCTACTAAAAATACAAAATTTAGCTGGCGTGATGGCACACGCCTGTAATCGCAGCTACTCGGGAGGCTGAGGCACGAGAATCGCTTGAACCCAGAAGGCAGGGTTTGCAGTGAGCTGAGATTGTGCTACCGCATTCCAGCCTAGGTAACAGAGGGAGACTCTGTCTCAAAATAATAATAATAATATACTTATAAAGTACTTTATAAGTAAAATAATACTTATAAAAAGTGAGATAAAACTTATATAAAGTACTTACAACCGTGCCTTACACTCCCTGAGTAAGCATTCCCCAAATATTAGCTATTGTAAGCATGATATATATTTTGGTGACAAAATGTGAACGTTTATCAGGTGTCCTTTCAATGGCATGCTGTGTGTTGTCTAGATTCTTTGGGGGTTACCTGATTCTATAGGAGTCTTTCCCTGTCTCTGACTAGGCTATTTCACATCTCTATGAGTTCTAGAAAAGTATAGTAATGTTACAGTAGGTAGGTAGTCAGACATGAGCAGGGCAGAAGAGGAACCTCTCTCACTTAGAATGTCAGGTGATCATCAGGTGTTTATTATACTATCTCTAAAATGAGAATTCGTCAAAGCCAGTGCTAGGGAAAGGCAGTTTCCCAATAGAAAACACCTGAAACCGGTGATCAGCAGCTTCCTGATAAGATCCCAGGAAGTGGGCAAGCGGGTTCAAGCATGCGCACTCAGAGGCAAAATGGCGGCGTTTAACTGCTGTGTGTCCTTCCTCTAGGAACGCTGGACTGGTAAGGAAAAAAAATGCCTCAGGTGAGCATGTGCACAACTTCAGTAAACACACTGCACATGCGCCCCTCTCAAGTGCTGGCAGACCACTGTGCATGCAGACAGCCCACCCCAAGGGAAGAATCAGGGGAACAGTAACGCAACCCTGGAAGCATGCCATTGTGTAAGACCCCAAGTCCAAGGTAAAATCGCACACTAGACTCTCTCACGTTACCTGCTTGGCTGTCTTCCAAGTGTACTTTTTACTTCCTTTTGTTCCTGCTCTAAAAATTTTTAATTTTTAACTTTTAATCCTGCTCTAAAATTTGCCTCAGTCTCTTCCTCTGCCGTAAGCACCTCAGTCAAATTCTTACTCCTGAGGAGGCAGGAAATGAGGTTGCTGCAGACCCGTATGGATTCACCACTGCTAACATATTTTGGTGGGATTCAGATACGCCCCCTAGAGGTAATTGTAATGCAAATTATCCTTGCCCATAGAAATGCAAATTTTTCCCATAAATGTACAATAAATAAACGTATAGAGACAATTCCAAACATCGCATTTTATTGCCCTAAAAATAATAACCAGTTTTTCATCTACTATCAAATTTATTTCTGCATTCTTGATTGCATATATATACTTGTCTGTTAATCAGATTCTCCTTTGAACTGGCTTTAATATATTATTTCATTAATAACCGAGTAAAGTAAAATCTTTGACAAGCACTCATTTTGTATTTCTTTAAGAGTCATGATTTTACCTTTTAAAAATTGTAACTGTATTTCTAGTATGATCCTATCTTCATTAAAAAGATTTTTGTCTTTCTATTTCTTAGAGAAAACTTGAAAGAATGAACACAAAAATGTTTACAAAGGATATCGTGGCAGAGGTGGGTGGAAAATATTTCAGTTGCCTTTTACTCTCTTCTTTATACATTTTATATGGTCCAAACATTTGTATACTGGGCATCTGTTTTATAGCAACTTAAAAAAAAAACCCACCTATTCTCCCTTTTAAAAGACAGAACAGGAGACTTTCCTGCTGGAACCAGTCCTTTGGGATGGGAGGAGAGAGTGTTGAGGGGTCAGATGTGAGCAGCTTCCTCACTCTGTCAGGCTTGGTTATTTATCTAAGGAGATCCCTTAAGAAGCAGGGCAGGCCAGCTTAATTCCCAGCAGACCTGTTTTTTCTGACATAACGCACTTAGGCATAAAGTCAATTGAAAGTGTCAGAGCATCAGAGTCGTCTTAGTGGCCAGGTTGAGGTGGTCAAGCCTGAGAGCTGGGCCTCAGCTCTGGCTAGCTCAGCCTCTTTGACTATGTGCTGGTCAACTAGCTCAGACTCTCGCTGCGGACCAGAGAACATCAGCCCTGAAAGAGACCCACCTAATCCCATCTCTTCTTTCTATGAATGGGAAAACAGGCCTGAAGAGGGGAGGGAGCTGGCAGAGAGCACACAGCAAATTGGGGTCACGCTAGCACTAGAACCCTGATGTCCAGAGTTGTGGTCCAATGCTCTTTTACCTCTCCATATTGGGCTGATTGTGAAGGGCCTTGAATGCCAAGCCAAGGAGAGAAACATGTCCCAGAGAAACACGGCACGCTAGAACAGGAGAGGGCAACATCAAAGCTGCACTGTAGAGAGTCTTCACTTAGAGCAGGGAGGAGTTTACCTCTCTCCCTCTGGGGGCTAGGCTGGGAATTAGAGCTGCTCTTAAGACCTAATGAAGACCAGGCCTTCAATAAACTGCCCTTGCAAAGCAGCCTGCCATGTAATTGCACTTGAAGGAAAAACTGGCTGCTCTTTTTTTTATTTTGGGAAGAACATGGTCAGGGGACTTTTGTTATGTAAAGGGAGATGGAAATCCCCTTGAAATGGAGAAGTTTTGGACAATAAAATGGCATCATGGAAAGGCTGAGTTTGTGATGTTAACTGGCTTTTTTTGGACTGGAGCTTGACTGGGCCAAGGCGCCTCTCCTGGGGTCTCTGCCAGAATGAGGGAGAGACGTGGCCCCTTGGCGCTGAAGAGGGCAGGAGATGGAGTCTGCCATCCAGGCTTAAGTTCCTCTTTATTACGTACACTGTTCCCAAGCCTGAAGCCCCAGATCTCACAATTTTTGACATTTCAACAAACGAATCACACTGTTCTTTACTTAATATTTTTCTGTACATCTATTCACTTTTAACAACTGATATTTTTAAAGAATATTTCTATTGCTACATCAATAGCAAATCAACTTTATTTCCATAAAAATAAATACAATATGATTAAGTTCTGGCTAGATACGGTTGCCTGTTCTGTCTTTGTTAGAAATGGAGATTGGAATTACGTTAGAGAACTTTTACTGGCATATTAGGAACAACCTGAAACTTTCCTTGATTTAATCAAAAGGAAGAGAAAATCATTGAAAATAGAATAACTGTCTCACCAAGTGGTTTAGTTACCTAATGTCTTTGTGTGGAACAGCTGAAATTAGCTGTGGTTCCACCACTGATTCTAGCCAAACCTTGGAAAATGCTTTGGACTGGACCTTGCTCTCCCACGCATTGACTGAGTGACCTTGGGAAAGTTCCTTAACCTGTCTGAGCCCCTGATTCTTCACTTGCAAAATGGATGTGTTGACAGGACTGACCCCCTCAGCTTCTGGGGTATGCAGTGACAGGAAGCATGGGAAGTGCTTCACCTACTGTGATCTCTGAGAGGTGAGAATAGTAAGAATACTAATGATGCTGATACCAGTGGGCTAGGGGAGGTCCCCAAATGCTTCACCTATTGTGTTCACCTACTGTGTTCTCTGAGAGGTGAGAATGGTAAGACTACTAATGACACAGATACCAGTGAACTAGAGGAGGTCCCCAAATACCTGTAGGACCTCAGCCCGGCTGGTGTGCAGGCTTTTGACGCCATTGTGGGAAGGAATTCAGTGACAAATCAGAAAATAGTGAAAGTTTGGAGAGTTATGGCAAGACAAAAAGTACACACTCAAGAGAAGGGAGTGTGGACTGGGCGCAGTGGCTTACGCCTATAGTCCCAACACTTTGGGAGGCTGAGGTGGGCTGATCACCTGAGGTCGGAAGTTCGAGACCAGCCTGACCAACATGGAGAAACTCCATCTCTACTAAAAATACTAAAAATTAGCCTGGTGTGGTGGCGCATGCCTGTAACTCCAGCTACTCGGGAAGCTGAGGCAGGAGAATCACTTGAACCTGGGAGGCAGAGGTTGTGGTGAGCTGAGATCGCACCATTGCACTCCAGCCTAGGCAACAAGAGCAAAACTTCATCTCAAAAAAAAGAAGGAAAAGAAAACAAAACAAAAGGGAGTGTGGGTATACTTAAGAGAGAGAGTCATGCAACTGGGTTTGCAGTTTCCATCTACATGCGTTTCTTTAACTAAGAGGTGGAATATTCGTGAAGATTCCTGGAAAAATGTGAAGATTTCTCAGAATTCTGGTGCCACTCATTTTTACACCAAATATGGGTGTTCCAGGATCTGTCCTGGCACTGGTGGGTATGTGATTGAGTACGTTAATGAGCATACAATGAGGTCCTAGGTGAGACCTAAGTCAAATCCAGCGCCATGTTGGGTCCAGTTGGTCTTAGCCAGCTTGACCCACACCCTGATTTTTCAGGGTCTTCTCAGCCCCTAGCTTCTGCAGCTATTTTAACAGTTCCCTTTTGCTAGTCGTGTAAAACTGCTGCCTGGAATTTACTGTTCTCCTGTGTCAACCCTGTATCATTCCTGTCTCAATGCTATCAGGAAGGCTTTTGTAAAATCCCTTAACTTGGTGGGGTGCTGTGGCTCCCTGCTGTAATCCTACACCTTGAGAAACCAAGGCAGGAGGATCACTTGAGTCCAGGAGTTCAAGACCAGCCTGGGCAACATGGTGAGACTCGTCTCTATTTAAAAAAAAAAAAAAAAAAAAAAAAAAAAAATTTCCCCTAATTTGAACCTTCTGGTATTTGGTGTGCTTTGGGGAACTGAGCCAGGAGACCAGGTAAAGAGAAGCAGCAGACACAGAGCCCCAGCAGAAATGTCCGGCCAGAGGAGTTGGCCCCCATCAGGTGGATCTGGGCATCAAGGAAGTATCCCCAGGACTCTGAGAAACATCAAGGAAGTGAAACTGAATAAAGATATTGGACTTCAGGTGTCATGCAGGATGGATGCTTGGACAAAATGGTAGGGTAGCCTCTAAATACTAGATAATTTGAGGACCCTGGGAGATGAATATTATTGTCCTCCATTTTATATACAAGAAAAATGAAACTTGTGAAAGTTGCCAGTACCAAAATACAGTCACTTAAGCTAAACTCTCACAAAATGGAGCTGGGAGGCCACGAAGGAAGGGTCCTCATGCATGTATGCCTATAACAGAAACTATCCAAGGAATTCCACTTAAGCCACCTGGCTTGCACAGGGACATTTGCCCAACAGCGGTTGTCTCCACCAATAAGCTAATGCCATCTCCTGCAGCAAGCTCCTGTAACCAATGGTCTTATTTTCAAATTAGCTTACATGTACATTTCCTTATTTATTTATTTATTTATTTATTTATTTATTTATTTATTTATTTTTGAGACAGAGACTCACTCTGTTACCTAGGCTGGAGTGCAGTGGTGCGATATCTGCTCACTGCAGCCTCCGCCTCCCAACTTCAAGTGATTCTCATGCCTCAGCCTCCTGAGTAGCTACAATTATAGGTGCACGCCACGATTCCCAGCTCATTTTTGTATTTTTAGTAGTTACAGGGTTTTGCCATATTGGCCAGGCTGGTCTCGAACCTCTGACCTCAGGTGATCCACCCACCTCAGCCTCCCAAAGTACTGGGATTATAGGCATGAGCCACCATGCCTGGCCTCTCCTTCTTTCTCTTAAAAGCTTCCTCTTGCCCCATCCCCTTCGGTGCACCTGTGGTCCACCATAACACATGCACCCAAAATCGCAATTCCCTGTTATTCCCAAATAAACTCTTTGTTTTGGAGAACTGGTCTCTCCGCTGTTTATTTCAGGTTGACAGACCTAAAATATAATACAATATTAAATGACTGCCAGACAATTCATAGCAGACCTATACTCCATGACCACTCTTCTTAAGAGCTCAGTAAATGTTCTGAACATGCTTGGTCATAGCTAAACTGTGATTCAGGGCATGAGGTAGACTGGGCACATACAGAAAAAGAATGAATAAGATCAGGATATGCAAAACAATATGGACAATTTGATCGCATTTATGTAAAAGAGAAAACACACACCAAAGTTATATCTTTATGTATGTACCCTTATATATGCAACAGCTTGAAACAGACCTGGTAGCAGTGTTAACAGTTGGGTAGAGAGGAGCAGGGAAAGGAGGGCTTGTTTTGTTTGAGGTTATAATAATAATAATAATAATAATATATTTCTATGTTATTTGAATTATTTAACAATTTAATTAAATTTTAAAAATTTAAAGAAATGGCTGTTGTGGGCTGAATTGTGTCACTCAGCCACATCCCAAATGAACTGAAGTCCTAACCCCCAGTACCTCAGAATGTGACTGTATTTAGAGACAGGGTCTTTAATGAGGTAATTAAATTAAAATGAGGTCACTAGGGTGGACACTTATCCAATATGACTGGTGTCTTTATAAGAAGAGGAGGTTAGGGGCCTATTGGAGGGTGTAGGATGGGAGGAGGGAGTGGCTCAGGAAAAAGAATGAATGTGTACTAGGCTTAATACCTGGGTGACAAAATAATCTGTACAACAAACCCCTATAATAGAAGTTAACCTATGTAACAAACCTGCACAAGTACCCCTGAACTTAAAATAAAAGTTAAATTTTTTTTTTGTTTTTTGAGACGGAGTCTCACCCTGTTGCCCAGGCTGGAGTGCAATGGCACGATCTTGGCTCACTGCAATCTCCACCTCCTGAGTTCAAGTGATTCTCCTGCCTTGGCCTTCTGAGTAGCTGGGATTACAGGTGCCCACCACCACACCCAGCTAATTTTTTTTTTTTTTTTTTTTTTTTGTATTTTTAGTAGAGACAGGGTTTCACCATGTTGGCCAGGCTGGTCTCGAACTCTCGACCTCGTGATCTACCCACCTCAGCCTCCCAAAGTGCTGGGATTACAGGCATGAGCCACTGGGCCTGGCAAAAGTTGAATTTTAAAAAAGAAATCTCCTTAAGTTAGAAAAATACTTTAAAAATCTAAATAAAGTGGGAGACAAAACCCAGAACTAAAAAAAGAAGAGGAAATTAGGATGCAGACACAGAGGGAAGACTATGTGAAAACACAGAAAGAAGGCAGCTATCCACAAGCCAAGGAAAAAACCAACCCTCAGAAGAATGCAACCCTTGGATATCTTGATCTTGGACTTCTAGCCTTCAGAATAAAATAATTTTCTGTTGTTTAAGCCACTGAGCCTGTACTATTTGTTACGGCAATCCCAGCAAACTAATGCCCAAGGTAAAATTTCTGTCTTCCAGGAACTCCTAGCTTAGTGGGAAAAGTGGGTATATAGAATAGTCTCATTTTAATACCAAGAAAACAGGGAGAAGTCCTGCAAAATACAGAAGCAAGGTACATGGAACCTGGGGGTAGGAGGACATTACAAGGCCTGGCAGGTATCACAGAGGAAGTGGCTTTTGAGCTGGGCCATGAAGGATAAGAAACAGAGAAAAGCAGGCAGGTGGGAGAGATAGGGACTGTTTCTGGGGGAAATATAACAAGCAAAGGCCTGGCCAGTGAATGTCTGTCCCATGTCAGATTAAAGCAGCAATGTTTTCCCCAGTACAGGCTTCAGAAAGTGGTAGAGATGTAGCTGGAGGTGTTTGTTGACAGTTTCATTCATCAGCTGTTCCTGATAGCTGTTGGCCATCATGGAGGGTTATCAAGCATGAGAGTGACATAGTTGGATTTGCTTTGTAGAATGATCACTCTGACGGTCCATGAGGCAGGAGCTGAAGTGTGATGGACTGGGTGCAGGGGCTCACGTCTGTAATTCCAGAACTTTGGGAGGCTGAGGCGGGTGGATCACCTGAAGTCAGGAGTTTGAGACCAGTCTGGCTAACATGGTAAAAACCAGTCTCTACTAAAAATACAAAAATTAGCCAGGCATGCTGGTACAAGCCTGTAGTCCCAACTATTTGGGGGGCTGAAGCAAGAGAATCTTTAGAACCTGGGAGGCAGAGGCTACAGCGAGCTGAAAAAATAATAAATGAATAAGAAAAGTGATGGCCTAAAAGCCTTTCAGTCCACAGTAATGTTTTGTTTCACTCACCCAGTTATTTTTTCAAAATTAATTAACTATTCTAACAGTTAATAAATTACAAACAATTATAGGTATAATTATAATTTATATGATACTTGAAATATATGGCTTGTAATATAATTTCTAATCATAAACCTTATAATTACTTTTCCAATAAATTAACATAACCATGTTAATTCTATTGGTTGATTTACATGTACATTATAAATATTAGTAAATTAGAGAGCTCTTAAAATCTTCAGGTTTTTGTTTTTTTGTGTTTTTTTTTTTTTTTTTTTTGAAACAGAGTCTTACTCTGTCACCCAGGCTGGAGTGCAGCGGTGTGATCTTGACTCACTGCAACATCCGCCTCCTGAGTTCAGGCAATTCTTCTGCCTCAGCCTCTTGAGTAGCTGGGATTATAGGTGCTCGCCACCACACCTGGCTAATTTTAGTATTTTTAGTAAAGATGGGGTTTCACCATGTTGGCCAGGCTGGTCTCAAACTCCTGGCCTCAGGTGATCCACCCACCTCAGCCTCCCAAAGTGCTGGGATTATAAGTGTGAACCACCAACCCGGCCAATTTTCAGGTGTTTTAGAGATCTTTTAGCCAATGTTATGGATTGAATTGTGTCCCCCGACAAAAAAAAAAAAAAGATGTTGAAGTCCTAATCCCTGGTACCTTTGAATCTGATCTTTTTTGGAAATGGGGTCTTTGCAGATGCAATTTAGATGGAAATTGAGATGTGGTCATATATAAGTGGGGGGGTCCTTAATTCAATATGACTGGTGTCCTTATGAGAAGAGATACAAACACAGGGAGAAGACAGCCATGTGACAATGACAGGTAGAGCCTGGAATGATGGAGCCACAAGCCAAGAACAGCAAGGATTGCCAGCTACCACGAGAAGTTGGGCAAGGGCAAGGAAGGATTTACTGAGTCTCAGAGGGAGCATAGCTCTGCTGATACCTCGATTTTGGACTTCCAGCCTCCAGAACTGTGAGAGAATACATTTTTGTTATTGCAAGCCACCCAGTTTATGGTACTTTTATTATAGCAGCCCTAGGAAGCTCATACAACAAGGAGCCTATATTCCCTCCTAACAAGTGGCTACAGCCCAGTAAGGTACTCCCAGGAGGTACATCTCCAGCCAGATGGCATCGCTCATCCACCTAAGGCACAGATGCTACAACAGAGGTCCAGAAGAGAAAAGATAAGGTCTTAATGAATGCAGTAGCTCCTGGGGGTGACTTCAAACTGGGTTAGCTTGTAAGACCTTGGACAAGAGCTCTGCAGGAATATGACATGGGATAACTCAGGAGAAACTATGTCTTCCTGGGAATGCTATCTACTAAGTCTTTGGAATTGGTAGGAATGCAGGCTTATCCTTCTTTGTTCTTAGAAATTCCTTACTTCATGAGGGAGGATAAACTAGTATTTATTATTAATATATTTTGTACGCTACCCTGAACCAGGCCGTTTTGTGGGTTTTATTATATATGTTGTGCCATTTAATCCTCCCACAATGCTATGAAAATTCTCCACTTCATAGACAAGAACAGTGAGACTCAGAAAGATTATGGAACCGAGATTTTAACATGTAGAAGTAACATGTACCCTTTGGTTTCTGGCTTATGGAAGCAGAAGGAGGAGGAGGAGGAGGATGAGGCAGGGAGGGGGGAAAGAAAGAAAGAGAGGGAGAGAAAGAAAGAAGGGAAGGAAGGAGGGAGGGAGGGAAGGAAGGAAGGAGAAGAATGAAGAAAGAAGAAGAGGAAGAAGGAAGGAAGGAAGGAGAGAAGGAGGAGGAGGAGGAAAGGAGGGAGAAAAAAAGAACTAGCATTTTCTCAATGCTTTCCAGGTGCCTGAGCTGGCATTTTAGGCATGCATTCATTGAATCTTCATGAAACCCTGTGAGGTAGGTGCTTTTCTGATCCCCATAGTATGCCCTGCACCATTCAGATAAGGAAACTGAGACTGAACAGGTCAAGTAATTGCTGAAGCTGGATGAGGGATACAGCAGTCTGTGCTTTTGTCTGGATCCAAAGTCCTTGCTCTAAAAGAAGAAAGTCCTTGCTCGTCGGTTGAAAGGGCTTTTAATATTTTCATTCATTCATTTACTGATGAATGCTCTTTATCGTTTTATGGATTTTGGAAAGAAGGTAGTTGGGTGTAGCTGAGAGGACATCAGCCCAGGTGCTGAGAGACTTGGGCTTTGGTCTAGCCTGAGCCTCAGTGTCCCCATCCATGACATGTGGGGGCTCTAATGGCTAATCTGGAAGGCTCCTTCTCGTGCCAAGAGTCTATAATTTTGTGATTCCCCAGCCTTGAGAAGAAGTCACCAATTAATACAACAGCTCAGAATGCTAATTTGCCAAGATCTCAGCTGACGGCAGAGTCAGGATTTTAATCCAAGCCCACCTGACTGCAAAGCTTCTTCACGTTCTTCTGGATTGGGAAAACAGAGGGACTAAAAGAGATTGAGGAAACAATGCTGCAAAACTGGGTGTGCGTGAGCAGCATGAATGGGACCAGTAGCCACAGGCTGGGAGTTCTGGCAGCCCAGAGGGCCTGGTGTGGGCCTGCTGCGCCCTCTGGTGGAACACGCCTGAATCGGCTCCTGTGGATTTCTCGTTTTGATACCAGAATAGGTGAAGGGAATACAGGAAGCAGGAAGCGATTTTCCCAATAGCTTTTGGAAACCAGTGATCCCAGCTATTGTCCTAAAATGTAGACTGCTTGAAGGCATTTGTCACTCCTCCGTGAAGCCCAACTGCCCTTTGTTCGTTTATTGATGAAACTAATTATATTTTGTTTCTCATTTTATAACTTGTAGATACGTAGGCCAGTTATCAAGCAGTGAACCCACCAGAAATGGTACCTTTCCCAACTCAGCTCAGGGTGAGGGAGGGCAGACGTTAAACCTGTAAAATTCAAAATAAATATATGGGCAGGAAGAAATTCTCCTTCCTTCACGCTGCCTTTTCTCCTTAGCTTTCTCTCCAATCTCTGGACGGGAAAAAGATCTTTGTCAAGAGCAAGAGCCAGGTGCGGTGGCTCATGCCTGTGATCCCAGCACTTTGGGAGGCTGAGGCGGATGGATCACTTGAGGTCAGAAGTTTGAGACCAGCCTGGCCAACATGGCGAAACCCCTACTCTACTAAAAAAAAAAATACAAAAATTAACCAGGCATGGTGGTGTGCACCTGTAGTCCCAGCTACTTGGGAGTCTGAGGCAGGAGAATTGCTTAAATTAGGGAGTAGGAGGTTGCAGTGAGTAGAGATCACGCCACTGCACTCCAGCCTGGGCAACAGAACAAGGCTCCATCTTGGAGAAAAAAAAAAAAAAGACCAAGGAGTGAGACCAAAAGACTTTTAAACATAAAAAATGCTTTAAAATTATGTCTAGCTTCATTTGTCGCAGATACCATGCTCTGGGGCTTCTAAAATAACTTCTAGTCTGTACTGAAGCAATGCCCAGAGTCAACCATGAAGGCTATATTGTGAGCCTCCTCCAGGAGGGCACTGACTCCCTGGCAGGGAGAGAAGAGGGGGGATTTTACACACATTTATAACCTTCACAACAATTCAATAAACTAGGGACCACATACCTATTTTACAGATGAGGAAACTGAGGCCCAGAGAGATTAAGATGCTTGCCCAAGTCTCAGAGTTAATAAACTGCAGAGTTGGAATTTAAACCTTGGAGAAACAACTGATAAGGATTCCACAGTCTGGTTTCCAGTCTCAGTTCTGAAAATGCTTGCTTGTGTAGCTGTTGGGATATCTGTTTTGTTTTGTTTTTATCTGTGTTGTAACCAAGCAAGTTATAGAGAAACGCCACACTTTGAGACAAATTAAAGAGTCCTTTGTTAGCCAGCGACTGAGAGGCAGCTCAGCCCAAAATTCTCTCGGCCCGAGGAAGGGTCTAGGTTTATTTTTATATCGTAGTCTAAATAGGGGAGGGGGGATTTTAGCTGAAGCAATTTTTACAGAAGCAGAACTGGCAAAAAGTTAAAAAATTGATTGGTTACAAATGCAGTTACAAAAAATCACTTCCAGTCGCAGGGGCTTAAACTATCACAAAAGATAGATGCAGGGGTTTTGGGTGCCATCCACCGTGTGCACCCCCAGGAGCTGCTGGTGCACCTCACCTCAATATCTTATCAACAGGTGCATTCCTGGACGTGCTTTGAGTCAGTTTTACACTAGCTATGCCTGGAGGGAGGGGAAAAGAGGTTACAAATGAAGAAACTAAAATGGAGTCTGTCTAGCTGTCTCTGCTAGGAGAGAGTCACTCAGGTTAAAACAAGGTAGGGTATCACATCTGCATTATGAGGGCTCAGTTAAAAGGTATCTATAATTTCTTCCCTGTCTGCCAATATAAGGGCCTCTACAGAAAGATGGGAAGCTGGTCACTGAAGGGCTTCAGTGGACAGGAGGAGACAGGAGCCCAGGTTTGAGTCCAGTCGTTAGTCATTGATGAATGACTGCATGGTTAACCCAGCGGCCTCTTCTTAATCTCACAGCTTCACCAGTAAGTGAATACAGAACATCAGAGCCCTCAGAGATTCCCTTATCCAGCTGTTTTTAAAGTTCTTAAACAGAAGTCTAATTCATAAAGCCCTTCAAAAAATAAATTTTTTTGCTATTTTTTTTCTTCTGGTGGGGAGGTGCTTATTGGGAGAGAACGGCAGAGGGGATAGACTCCCATCTACTTGAACTGCCCTGCAAGACTGTGGTCCTTTGGTCTGAAAAAAAAAAATTGAACTGAAAAGATCAACTAACCTCTCCACATTCCTGATAGGAAAAAATGAGGCCCAGAGAGGGGAAGCTACCTAGCCAAGGTCACACAGCTGGTTTCAGCTAAGTCCTAACCTCAAGATCTCATTCCCAGTTCAGTGCTTTATCTACCTCACCCCCATCCCAGCCGGATCCTCAATTAATTATTAAGAGCAACTTTTATACCTGGAAGTATTTATTAGCATTATCAGGCTACTAAAATGCCATCACCTACTCACATAGTGGCTAAAGGATCTGTTGTATGAGGCAAATTGCTCAAAGTTTCAAGGCATTTTAAGACTTGTGGGTTTTTTCAGTTTTGTTTGTTTATTTGTTTTTGCTGCCGTATACTTTTTTATGGTGGTAAGATACAGATAATATAAAATTTGCCAGTTTAGCCACCTTTAAGTGTACCATTTAATAGCATTAAGTACATTCACATTGTTGTGTAACCACCAGCACTATCCATCTTCAGAATTTTTTCATCATCCTAAACTGAAACTGTACTCATTAAATAATACCTCCCCATTCCACTACCCACCAGGGGAACCACCTTCCAATTTTCTGTGTCCCTGTATTTGACTATTCTACATACTTCATATAAGTGGGGAATCCTATACTATTTGTCTCTTTGTGACTGGCTAAATTCATTTAGCATAACGGTTCATCCTTGTCGCATATGTCAGCATTTCCTTCCTTTTTCAGGCTGAATAACTTCCCATTATTACCAACAATATCCCCAAATGTGGCATGCGTCACATTTGTTATCCATTCATTCCTCAATGGACACTCAGGTTGTTTCCACATCTGTGAGTGGAGTTGATAACATTACTTACCTTGTGGTGTAATTATGAAGACTGAATGAGGTAAAGCGGTTTACACAGTGCTTGGTTATGGGCTAAGAACCTCGGCAAGTCATTCCTGTGGGCAGAGAGGGGGTGAAATAGTTTATGATGTGTTCTTATCCTTTCCAATGCACTCATACTGGTATTGAAACTCTCTCGTGCAAGTGTGGTACTTTATAGTTTCCAAACCACATGCAGGCTGGTGATCCCACGTGCGTTCCCAGCCCTTCTCTGTAAGGTTCACAGGACGGGTGCTGGTATCTCTATTGCACAGAGAGCAAAACTGAGGCAAAGAGAAGACCCCAGGTCAGCCAGATATTAGCAGCTCTCAGTGGCTGGCTGTCTCTCTGGCTCTTGGGGAGTCCACTGTGGTAGATAGGGTTACGTCCGGCTATATTCACCTCCCCAAAGGAGAATTATGCACCCCAACTCTATCAATGTGAGGCTATAAGACTTGCTCTGGCTAATACAATGTGAGCATAAGTGACGTGTGCTACTTTGGAGCAGAAGCTTGAAGACTTAGCACGTCACTCACCAGGTCTCTTTTCCCTCTTCTGTGGCATCTGACGACGTTCCAGAGAGAGAAAGGGAGAGATCCAGAGAGGCAGTGTGCTCCGTCAGCCTGAGTCCTAAAGTGAAGATGGTGTGGAACAGGGAAGCAGTTGACACATTATGGATATAGAGAGTGAGCAAGAAGCACACCTTTGTGATAAGGTTTAAATCCACTGAGATTTTGGAGTCATTTCTTACGTAGTAAAACCTAGCCTCTCCTAACTAATGTATCTATAAAGGCAATATCCTGTCCTGAGAGTAGGGATTTATTATATTGGCTCTAGATGAATATTGACTGGTCTATGGTGCGTGCGTGCGTGCGTGTGTGTGTGTGTGTGTTCATAGCACAGAGAATATGAGAAAGTAAAGGCCTAGCCCAAATTGTCCCAGATGCTGTGTAGAAAGGCCTGTTTCTCATTCTTCATCTCTTCTCCCCAATTATTTGTATTATTCTGAAGAAAACTTTCTGATCTCTGTGAATTCCATGATAGCAGATAAAGGTTTTCTTCTTTCCTAACTTATTTGGGGAAATGACTTTCAGGAGCTATGTATTGGCTCTTAGAAATAATTCTAGCAGCCTGTGTTTCCTGAGTGTTTATTCCCTACCAGGTACTATGCTAAGAGCTTCTCATGCTCTGCCTCATTTTCACTTAATAATTCGTGTTGGTATTAAATGCTGCTATTTCCAAATTTTTGAGACAAGGAAATGAAGAATTAGAGATCTTAAGGAACTTTCCAAAGCCACACAGCTACTAAGAAGCAAGGCTGGGACTGAAATCCAATTACAGTGTTGGATGATTTCTGACTTTCAGTTTGGGTCCCTCTTAATAGGTACTATTATGCTTGCTTCCTCTGTTATTTCTTTTCCCCCCACCCTCTGCTAATTCTAAGCCCCACTCTTTGCTCACCATGGATGGTAGAGGGGAACCTCCTTTCCCTAGTCCTGGTTTCAGTGAGGAAGGATTTTTTTCTGAGCACATTCCTGGTTCCTCTCCATGCTTTATGCATTCCTGGAAAGATGAAGGATTGTACATTTGAGAATACCTGGTCATGCCCAACTCAGCACTTCTTCTGACAGGGAGGGAGCTGCTCCTTCACCCTGCCCCCTTCAGCAGGAGGCCTGCCCTAGTCTTTGCAGCCCACTTCTGGGGCTCACTATTAGTGGCACCCTTCAGCTACCAACCCTAAAATCTTCTTCTCCAACCGGACAATATCACTAATAAAGAAAATATTCTGGCCTTCCTCTGCATCTTTTTGTTCAGAACTCAGACAAGGCAAAGGAATGCTATTTATTCAGTCCTGCATAGAGCCCCAAATGGGCATCCTAAGGGAACTGCACAGGTGGGAAAGATTTCATTTTATAGTTGAGGCTCAGAGAAGTTAAGTGATTTGGGCCAGGCGCAGTGGCTCATGCCTGTAATCCTAGCATTTTGGGAGGCCGAGGTGGGTGGATCCCTTGAGCTCAAGAGTTCAAGACCAGTCTGGGCAACATCAAGAAACCCTGTCTCAACAAAAAATACACACACACACACACACACACACACACACACACATTAGCCAGATATGGTGGCATGTACCTGTAGTCTCAGCTACTTGGGGGGCTGAGGTGGGAGGATTGCTTGAGCCCAGGAGGTGGAGGCTGCAGTGAGGTGGTATCGTGCCATTGCACTACAGCCTGGGTGACAGAGTGAGACAAGAAGGAAAAAAAGAGAGAGAAGTTAAGCGATTTGTCTAAGGTCACAGGAAATGAAATTGAGGTCAGTTTGAGTCTCAAAACCATATATTTTCCTCCATAGCATACCATTTACTCGTTAACTCCCTCTGCCAAATACAATACTATATCCTGCAATACAAAAAGTCCTACCCCTGTTGGGAGATGACCTTCCATGGGTCTCGTGTCTCTGTACATTTTGTGAGCATAGGTACTGACTGCCCTTTGTCCTAGACTGTCTTTTCAAGGATGTTTGTAGGGCAGGCTTGGAGGATAGAGATAGTGTTTCCCTCTACAGCAAAAAATAGATATAACTACTTCCCATTATAAAAGATGTGATTTCCCTAAGCTCAGGGTTCTTATGTAACACAATCCACTGTGTGTGCTGGTACCCCTTCATACCACTGCCCATGGGGCTTTGGCACAAAGAGAACTGATGCACATATGCTGATGCTCATGCTGCTTGCTGTGCTGTGAATAATACAGTCGTCTGTCTTTGACTCAGAAGTCTCACATCTTCTGCCTGTATCCATGAAACTGGCAGGCTGGCTTGTTAGCTTGCAAGTAGAGTAAAATCTCAGTCCTTAACAGCACCTTCATCATCAGTTTAATTCAGTTGTGTTACATCACACATGCTTTTAACTCTAATTATTTCAACTAAATTTACAAAGTCAGAAAAAGCAATAAAGAAATCATTTAGATACCAATCTCTCTTCCCTTTTTCTGAATAAGTGCATGCCTTGGAGTGAGCATGCAATGAGTTAGATCTGTTTTCTCAGTAGGTCTCAGTTTCCATGTGGATCTCATGGTGTGCCACACTGAGTGTGAATCTAAAGTTGAAAGATGTTTACCAAGCATGATGGCACATGCCTGTAATCTCAGGCTGAGGTGGGAGGGTGGCCAGAGCCTGGGAGGTGGAGGTTGTAGTGAGCCGAGATCACTGCACTCCAGCCTGGGTGACAGAGCCAGACCCAGTCTCAAAACAAAGAAATAAACAAACAAAGTTCAAAGATGCATTTTTTTTTTTTCATGTAACATGGCCTCTTAAATTGAAACCATCCACTTTTGGTTGTGAGCCAAAGGAACGTTTCAATGACAATAAATGAGTCTCCAGTGTGGTGCTTTCCTGGGAAAATTTCAAGCATGGTTTTTACCTTATAATATGATTCATTTGTTTGTCATGGGCCAAGTCCTCATAAGCTATGACACTAGAGGATATTTTTTGGGAGGGGTGGTATAAGGTGTATGGGGAGGTAAAAGGGCACTATTTCAAAGGACACACTATTTCTTTTACAATTGAATATAGAATGTACTTTTTTTTTTTTTTTTTGGAGACGGAGTCTCACTCTGTCGCCCGGGCTGGAGTGCAGTGGCCGGATCTCAGCTCACTGCAAGCTCCGCCTCCCAGGTTTACTCCATTCTCCTGCCTCAGCCTCCCGTGTAGCTGGGACTACAGGTGCCCGCCACCATGCCCGGCTAATTTTTTGTATTTTTAGTAGAGACGGGGTTTCACCATGTTAGCCAGGATGGTCTCAATCTCCTGACCTCATGATCCGCCCGTCTCGGCCTCCCAAAGTGCTAGGATTACAGGCTTGAGCCACCGTGCCCGGCCTAGAATGTACTTATCATTACATTTATGCATCACCTTTTTTAGTGTGATAAGTTCAATCTAATCCTTTCTCATACGCAGAGACGAATGAGTCTCATGCCCTTGATTTTGACATCTTTGTCAACTTACTAAATTTTGAAGTATATTAATTGCCGTTTCTTTTTTGGTTAATGTCAATGGCCATATCACCATGACTGTACCCGATCTCAACTCTCAACTTTTTTTGGTTAAACTAGCTTTTTTGACCATTTCTTTTTAATTACATTCTGTATCACTGGAAGTCAAGCAACTACATTAAAATATACTAGTTTTTAAAATTGGGTAGAACACACATGTGATAATAAAATTCAAAGTACAAATTGTATTAGTTCTTTTAAATCTTCAATATGGCTTCAGGAATTGGGACACCAGTATTTTAAAGTCTGAGTGTGGCTTGGTGGCAACTCCAAAACCATGTAAGCATAGGGTAGGGGGGAATCTCCAATTCAAGATAAGCCTATGAACCAAAATTCACAAGCATAAGAAGAAAATGAACAAATAAAATTAAGCCTATAATAAGGAGATGAATTAGTTTTGTTTAAATAAACATAGTAGAGAGATCTGAAAATGACTTTAATTGTTTAGGCTCTGAGAAGAGATGAAGGATAAAATAACATCTATTTTTTACAAAACAATTTATAAAAATACAAGCAGAAATGAAGCCAGAGCAGGTGACAAAGAATCTGTACCTGGAGGATCCCATGCATCTCCCCAGGAATAGGGTGACCCCTCACACATTTGCTGTATCTTCCAGCAGATGGCTAGCTTGTGTCATTATGCCACACTCCTCTCTGATGGACACTTCTTTGCCTTACTCCAATCTGGGACTAGAAAGTCAAGGTGTGAGGAAGGGATAAGGGGAAGCAACTTCAGCCCCTCTCCATCTAAGGCCCTCCCCACACCATCCAAAGCCCCTACAGTGCTGTCTCTCTCCATCTGTGTTCTCCTTTGTGCAGGAAGCAATGGGGCAGAGCAGATCAGTGCTGCCCAAACAGATAGATATCCAGGGAGTTGTCAGTCACATCTGCCTGCAGGCACATCCAATCCTCACTAGTGATTCTTTTGGAGCCCCTCTCCCTTGGTTCTAGATAAGGATACAGTCCCCTTGCAGGGGACAGAAAGAAGGGGTCTCTTTCCATGACATTACAATTTCCCCAAAGGCTGACTTCCCTCCCATGTCTCCAGTCTTTCTTTCCACAGATTACTGGTGATGGTGTGTCTGTGGGGAGGGGGTTGGAAATGGGGAATAGGTGAGGGAGTAGTGGAGTGGAGGTAGAATTTGGTGGAAGAGCTGACTTCTTCAACAACTGCTCTTCAAATGCCCTGCTAGAAGGTAGCTGACTCCAGCCACGGGCAGTTCTTTCAGTATAGAATGTGGGCTCCTTGTGGCCTTTTTGTTTTCGAGTTTGGGCTTCAGCAACAGATCCAGGACAATAGGAAGAGATGTATACATGGAATAAACCCTGTCAATGTCTAGTTATATAAAGATACATATCTTCTTTGCCCTTCTCTTATAGTTTAACAAATGTTGGCATACTATTTAGTTTTCTGCACCTCGCTTTTTTCCCTCCAAGTATTTCCTAGACATTGTTCCATATCAGGACATATACATGGGCCTAATTCTTTTTGATGGCTGCATAGTATTTCACAGTATACACATACTATAATTTACTATTACAACTTTCTAGTGATAGACATTTCATTTGTCTCTAGTCTTTTGTTATTACAAATGGTGCTGCAGTGCATATTCCAAATATACATCTCTTCTTATAGAAATAGCTTTTAAAAAAGTTAAGTAGACACCCCAATGGATGTTTGGCACCCAATGGACAGTCCCTCCTAATTATGCTGCAACTGGTCACATAACCCTCCTAACTTTGAAAATTCTGGGACTTATTACAAGAATTGACCATTTCTACTATTTTTTAATTGCATTACTTAGCATGTGACAGGCAGTCTGCATCCACAAGAGTGTTTCTGTTCAAAGCTGCATCAAAGTGTAGTGTCTTTCACATAGGAATGCAGCAAATAGGGACCTGCATTTAAGCTGGCTATTGTGCTACAAGTGCAAATAAAGGGAGGACATGGAATAGGGCTTAGTAGAGCCCTGAGGTCACATGTGGCCAGATTCAAGTCCCACCCAATTTTCACCTAAACAATTTTAGATCTGTATGACATGCATTTTTTTTTTTATTCATAAAATGGGATAAATACAGTACTGACTTCATGGGGATGTGGTAAGGATTAAATAAGAAAATATGCAAGATTCTTAGGACAGTTCCTGGTACATAGTAAGTGTTGAATAAACATCAGCTATGCATAAAGATCTCCCTTCAGGTGACAATTGGATATAAGGAAGCTTACTAGCTAAGGTCTAAGTTCTAAGTTCATACCTGGGCAATTAATGATCATTGGTTCACAGTTTCCTCCTTTACTTGGCTCAGGCAAATTTCTTAATTTCAAAAATGTTAAAGTGTGACAACAAACTACACTTATTAAAGAATATGGAAATAGAAGCCTAGACCTCTAGGGTTGCAAAGGGATTTCAATATCACCCTATATTAGATTATCATGTAATAATCATTTCCCTCTCTTATTATATACCAGACATTTTGCACATATTATCCCATTTAATTTTCACAAAGACCCATATTGCAGAAAAGACTGACAATCTGAGAAATCAAGTGACATGCACAACTGCATACCATTAGATTATAGAGCAGGAATTCAAACCCAGGTCTCTCTGAAAATATGAGATGTACAAACTGTCACACACTTTTCCAGTGAAACCTCACTTGTTTATAGCAGAACCAGTTCATAAAAGGTCCTGAATGCTAAGAGAAAGATTAATTTAATGTGCGGGTGGGGGACTAAGGCAGGGCCACCTTATCCATTAGGGACAGTGCAGTATGCACAGTGCTTAGGGCCTCCAATACTTTTAGGGGCCAAGAAAAATGAATATTTATTTATTTTAGAGACAGGGTCTCCCCATGTTGCCCAGGCTAGAGTGCAGTGGCTCTTCACAGGTGTGATCCCATTACTGATCAGCACGGGAGTTTTGACCTGCTCCGTTTCAGATCTGGGCCGGTTCATCCCTCCTTCAGCAACCTGGGGGGTCCCTCCCTCCTGAACTTAAGTGCGGACACCCTATCTATTGATGCAGTGCACTACAGCCCATTACTTCTGGGCTCAAGCGATCCTCTCTCCTCAGCCTCCCCAGTAGCTAGGATTACAGGTGCAGACTACTAGCCCTGGCTTACTTTTTTTTTTTTTTGAGACGGAGTCTCGCTCTGTCGCCCAGGCTGGAGTGAGGTGGTGCAATCTTGGCTCACTGCAAGCTCCGCCTCCCGGGTTCACGGCATTCTCTTGCCTCAGCCTCCCGAGTAGCTGAGACTACAGGCGCCCGCGACCACGCCCGGATAATTTTTTGTATTTTCAGTAGAGACGGGGTTTCACCGTGTTAGCCAGGATGGTCTTGATCTCCTGACCTCGTGATGCACCCGTCTCGGCCTCCCAAAGTGTTGGGATTACAGGCGTGAGCCACCAAGCCCGGCCGGGTTACGTTCTTTTGAAGTCACAAGAAAAAAATGAACTTTTAGGTCAAAGAAAATATTTTGTTATATAATATTGGTACGTCCTCTTTATATCAATGCCGTTGTAAAATATAAGTTAAATACTTATACATATATTTAACTTATATGTGTGTGAAATATGTGTGTGTGTATACAAGCCATAGGCAAAAGCGCTCAGGGCCCAAGGAAGTCAAAACGTGACCCTGCACCCGAAAAGCACGAAACCTTTTGGGGCAGTGATAACGGCAGATCAAGTTGGAAGATGGCAGATGGTAGACAAATTGTGAAAAATATCACATTTCTTTCTCCCTGTCAAAGGCACCCCCAAAGTGAAGTCAAAATAGAGATGAAATGCAGGGTCACTTCCTAACTGCGTGATCTTGGACAAGCGAGTTGACCAACCCAAGCCTCAGTTTCGCCATGGATACAATGGGGATGCCTGCTTCCGAGGTTTGTTTGACAGGGACCTAGCCTGGCTTGTTCACCGCTATATACCTTGCATATAGCAGTATATATAGTAAACGCCCCCATAAATACACGTTGAATGAATACAGTAAATGCATGCTTAGCACGGTGGCCAGTATACGGTAAGCGTCCAATAAGTGGTAAATGTTGGTTTTAAAAATAGTTTAAAAGTCTCCAAGAGCGACAACCCTAGTTCGCCAAGACGCAGGGGCGCCCCACCAGATTCCACGCAGACCTGCGCAGTAGCTCCCCCGAGAGACGAGGACACGCGACTGCGCTTGCGCATACGCGCTTTCCACCTTCCCTCCGGGCGTGAGCGCCCGCGGGGCGGGCCTCAGCGGCGGCGCGACGAGTCCAGAGGTGAGGGCTGAGGAAGGGGCGTGGCTAACGGGTTGGCCTCGGCCACCCTCTTCCGGGCTCCGCCAGCTGCGCGCGCATCTTCTCCCCCTTCTTTTGTGGTCCGGCCCATTGCGAGGGTGACAGGAAACCCTGTGCAGGGAGCGCCGCCATCTTGGACCAGCCCGAGGAAGATCCTGAGGGAGCCGCAGGAGCAGTCACCGCTGCCACCGGTACTGCCGCTACTGCCGCCGGCGCGTCTGCACCTCTCGGCCTGCCCGCGTACTTGCCGGGGCCTCGGCCGACCGCCCCCGCCCCCTCTCCCGCTGCGTCCGCACTCCTGTTCCTCGTCCTGACGCCCCCCTCCCGCCCGGAAAGCTGCCCAGCCACCAGCAACCCCCCAGGTAACCCGGGCCTTCCGCAGTGTCCGGCCGGCTGATGCCTCCTCGCGCCGGGCTCTTCAGAGGGGCGGGTGTGGCGACGGCGGAGACGGGGCTGCAGGCGGGCGGCGCCCCAGGGGCCAGGCCCCGTCAGGCCGCGGCGATCCCGGGGGTCGGCGGTGAGCGCCGCGGCGCCGGCCTGACAGGACTCCCGGGCGGGGGCGGAGGTGTCCCCTGCGTGGCTCCTGCCT
This sequence comes from Macaca fascicularis, assembly GCF_037993035.2. Lineage (NCBI taxonomy): Eukaryota > Metazoa > Chordata > Mammalia > Primates > Cercopithecidae > Macaca > Macaca fascicularis. The sequence continues at coordinate 36,788,781 of NC_088389.1, forward strand.
GAGCCTCCTGCCCACCCCGCCCCGCGGGGCGCTCCGAGGCGTGCAGGGAAGGGTGTGTTCCGGCCTCGCCTTCCGCGCGTTCTCGGCTCGGCTGGGCAGGACCGCATCTCTCGCAGGCCCCCCTCTCGCCGCTGTTCTCCGCGGCCGCAGCCCGCCCCCGCAGGGTGTACCCACGCGTGCCGCGCCGCCCTGCAGCCCTCGAGCCCCAGACGTGGCGGTCCCGTCCCGTAGGCCGCGTCTGGCTCTGAGTACAAAGGCAGCTCTTCGCAGCCTCCTCGGCATCTCGGGGCAACTCCGGTGCCCTTGTAGATGTGGGGAGTCTGGCCCTGCAGCCGGGCCAGGGACGGGGTCTGTGCGCCTGTGCTTGCGATGTCCTGGTTTTGGTGCGTTCCTATGAGACGCGTGGACAGCCTCTATGGCCCTGAAGCTACAGAGCATCTAGAAACAATGAAGAGAAAGTTGTGGCATTTCTAGAATCTAAGAGAAGACGACAGAACTGGAGTGTTTTAAGCGTTTTAACTGTGGGCCAGGTACATACTTAGGTGTCTTTGTACGTGTTTATCTTGTCCCGTGTAGCCCTCGGAGGTAAGTTGTCTCCACTTTATAAGTGAGGAAACTGAGGCCTACAGTTGTGATGTGTGTCTGGCTGATGATGGTATATTACAAACTGGCTTCGGCTCACACTGTGGCTGGTGGTTTTTGTACTACACTCAAAAATTAGGCTACGGTTACAGGCATGACCATTTATAATGTAGTTATAATTCCTTTTTCACTGTGTTCGCATTGGATGACAGCTGATTACCCCTTTATGACCTAAAGTCCATAAAGTCAGCCACTACACTGGCAAATCCTCATGCTCGCAAACCCCAAAGGAGAGATGCCAGGATTTCAATTTCGTGTATGAAGAAACGGGTTCCGAGAGGACAGGTGCCTTCCTGGTGACCCCACAGCAAGTGTCAGAGCCCAGATTTGAACTCTTGCAAAGTTTACTGCTCATTTCGTTACTATCCCAACTGCCTTTAAAAAATTCGTATATTTTTCTAAGGTAAATATTGTAGAGGAACCAGCTGTCTTTTATTTAGATTTGATTGTTGAAGATAAATTTGACCTTGCAGTAATCCAGCTCCCACCCCTTTATTCCCCACAAGCCTTTCCAAATTTTTTCTTCCAAGTTCTGTTTAGGCAGTTTTACTTGATCATGCCTAGAGGTATGTCGTGGTTAAGAGTTTTGGAGTCATACTGTCAAGGGTTCCCCCTCCATTACTGCCACTTCCTAGTTAAGTGATCTTAAGCAAGTTACTTAACCTTTCGGACTCAGTGTCCTTATCTATAAAGGGGATAATTGAACCTGCATCTTAGAGTTGTTGCTAGGATTAAATGGGGTTTAAAGAAAGCCCTTAGCACGTTGCTTGGCATATAGTAAATCAGTGCCTGTAACAGTGCTAGGCACATAGTGGGTGTTTAATATCTTTTGAATGAATGAGAGAGGAGCATAACTTTGGAGAGCTACATGTAGAGTTAAACCTGGACCTTAATTCTAGCTCTCCATTTAGTAGTACTATGACCACGGGTAGATCACTTTGGTTTCCTTATTTGTAAAATGAGTTTTTAGGATTAGAGTTTGTTTATAAAGTAGCTGGCATGTGTTAGGCCCTCGATAAATGGCAGTTATTGTAAAGACGTAAAACCTTAGATTATAATAGCTATTTAAAAATTCCTTGAAATTAAAGCTACATTTTAAAAAGTTGTTGCTTTTTTGTATTACAGTTAAACTTTATCATTGTTGCATACTTCAACTTTGCAACAGAATTTGGAGTGTTCATTTTTATCAATGTCAAATATCTTTGCATAGTCACAGTAAGATACTGTGCTAGTGGAGGAAACTTGATTAAGGTAAATAAAATGTTAAAACTCGGGCTATTGAGAGATGTTTCATGTTTTTTTAAAAAAGGCTTGAAACATTTTTATGTGGTTAAAAATGCCAGGCATGGCTAAAGACAGCAGTTTACAAATAGAAGCATTAGAGGTACTGTACTTTTAAGAAGCTTCATCTAGACAATTTTAAATATATACAAAATAAAGTAGCATACTGAGCATTCATATACCTATCAGCCAGTGTCAACAGTGATCAGTCTTGCTTCATCTATATACACTTGCCTCCTCCCTGCCAAATTATTTTGAAGCAAATCTCAGACACAGTATCATTAGTAAAATTTTCACTATTAATCCTTTTAACTTTAGCAATAAGTGCAGGGTTTTTTTTTTTTTTGCTTTTTGGGTGTTAAGTGCTTTCTTTCTGTGAACAGAGGTCCAGTATTAGAATACTTTATTTTCTGTATATAGAAGATCATCAAAGTTACTTCTCTTGCCACATTAAGCAATCCAGCTTTTTAAAATCATTATTTATATAAAAGTGACATTAAGTATATTGTCAAAAGTTAGATTTATTTTTTTTAAGTGGGTGGGCTGTTTGTACTATTGTTGAGGAAATTGACCACTCGTTTTTATTAGGTTAGATTATTAGATTAACTACAGAAGTTTTATCCACCTGACTGACAAATCAGGTAGTAGTAGTCCATTTTAGTGGGCCTTTAGAGCAAGTCAGAATGCTTCTGTTCTTGAGTTCCACGAAGGCAGAGACAGTGTTGTCTTTTTTGATCATTGCTATCTTGCCAAAGCCTGGCACAGTGCTTTGTGCTTAGTAGATACTTAACAGATACGTTCATGTTGGAATCACAGAAGCAGTCCATCTCAGCTCTGGTATTTTTAACAAAACATCATGCATGTTAAACAAACAAATAAACAAAACTTATCAATGGAAATAAGGATAAGAATTAAATCACCTGGAATATTTAGTGGGTTGCTTTTCCCTTGTTATGTCTTGGATCAACTATGTAAAAATTATACAGTAACATCGTTGGTTCTAAGGAGTAGAATAGCTATATAACAGGTTTTAAAATCAGAGCAAACAGTAAGTAGTTCAGCTATTTAAAAAAAAAAACCAAAAATATGCCCTCTACTATTGAGTGTTGGTTTTTTTTGTTTTGAGGCCAATCGTATTATTGGCTTCATAAGTTCCCCTTATTATCAGTAAATGTGGAAATAATGTTGGGAATGTTATGAGTGGGAGTTTTGTTTGTTTTTGTTTGGGTATTCTTTAACCTGTATTAAAATTACATAGAAAGTGCTTTTCACGTATTTATTGGTAGAGAAAATTTTATTTTTAATTCATTGTAATAAGTCAGTGCAGGGATCTATAAAGAAAAGTTAATACTTTCTCTCTTCCCTTTTTCTCCTGTCCGTGTATTTTTCACAATTTGATTTGTATTTCATCGTATATGAATATAGGGTTGAGTGTGTGTGTGTGTTTGAAAGTGGGGTATGCTATCGCATAAAACTCTGCAACGTGTTTTTTCACTTAGCAAAATCATGGAGGTGTTTCCAGGTTAATGCATATCGATCAAAATGGTTTCTAAACTAGATGGATATTATTTTGTAGTACAGATGTACTTTATTCAGTCATTTCCTTGCTGATAGATTATTTCCAGTTTTTTGCTGTAAAAATGGTACATTAAATGCGCTAATACCTGTAGCCTTATGGACTGAAGCTTTTGTATATGTAGGATACTTCTAAGTGGATATCTGAGCCAAAGGATGATTTGGATTATTGTTAAGATTTTTAAATATACTGATTACTTTCCAAAATGTTGGCACATTTCCACAAGCAGTATGTTTGGTAGTGTATACCTTCACATCTGTACCTACATGTTTCAAAACTAGTCGTTTATATGTCTGTGTAATCTTAGAAAGGTGTCGATTCAGTAAATAGAAACCATGCATTCTATTTTTGTCACAACGATAATTAGTGTTTAATATGTGTTCAGTAACCATTTAGATCTAAATGTACTGACATGAAAATGTGTCTGATTTTGTTGAGTGAAAAAAATATGCAGAATTTTACAAGATGGCATACCCCATTTTAAAATACATTTTTCACCTTAACAGTGGTGAAAATGGTGGTAAAAAATGGTATGTTTTCACGTGGTGAAATGATATGTTTCCACAATGGCGAAAACTGGTAGTTGCATGTTCAGGAGATGAGGTTGAGAAATCCTTTATTAAAACAATATTAAGCATATTAATATCTTTAAGGAGTCAGTTGAATACATGGCACAATTGTTAAGTGTTTACTGTGCATTTAGTAAATATTTCTCTTGGCAGCAAGGGTAGTTTATAGCTAAATTTTACATGCACTAATATCCTTCCTCTTTCTCTGATTTTTATTTTATCAGTCTACCTGTACATGCCTGAAATAAGCTAATAATAACTTAGGGAAAATCATGGTCTTTGGAATCAGGCCTGGGTTAAATTTCTAGGTCTACCATTTACAAACTTTGTAACACTGGCCAAATGAGTGAATTTTTCCAAACCTCAGTTTCTTTAATTTTTTGCATAGACATAATGATAATGACTCTGCAGAGTTGTGAGAATTAAGTAAGAATTATATAAGACAGTATAGGAAAAAGTAGTGTAGATCATTACATGGTTTACTATCAAGTGTTCTCAAACTTTTTGTAAGTAGATGAATTATAGTATTATAGATTAGTATTACTAGTATTACCATTCATTTATATCTATAAATTCTGACTGCAGTGCATCTTCTGAATGTAATTCATGTATCTTATTCAGAATATTAAATTATAATTAAGCGAGTGAATACTGCAGAGCAACATGGTACATCTCATAACCATGTGGAGGAGGCACGACGGTGGAGAGGGCAGGATGGTGTGGTGGTTAAGAGGGGATCTTTGCAGTCAAAACAGTCCTAGGTTCAGTGCAGACTTGGCTGTGTGACCTGGACGTGTTACCTGCAGAGTCTGTTTCCTCATCTGTAAAATGAGGATAATAATTAACTATGTTATAGAATAGTAGTAAGGATTAAATGAAATTGTATGTAAAATATTTAGCACATTGCCTGTCATATGTCAAGTACCCGATAAGTAGTAACTAACAATTGTATTTGTTATTGGTTTGCAAATTGTTGATTACGTGTTAAATGCCTGTTGTGTAAATATGTAGTACTTTTTTCCTTTAAAGGCAATAAAGATCTTTTATTTACATATGAACTTGATTCAAATACTTTTTATAAAATGTGGAATAAAGTGAATTTTAATTGTCCCGGTAGTTGTATACAAGTTATAGAATATTACCGAGATTTAAAAAAAAATTTATGGGGATTGTAATGTTAAGTGGGCTCATGTTTTCAGAGTTTGAACTAGATCAGCCTTTCATGTCCCTTTTTTTAGACTTAAGAGTTCTCTAAATAAAGCAAAAGCACTGTTAAATAATAGAGGAAGAACTTTTTTCCCGTCCAAAGTTAGGTAAAAATGTATCCCTCACCTTAACAATGGTATGTTTCATGTTCAAGAAATGAGACTGAGAAGTCTTTTGTTAAAGCAACATTAAGCGTATTTAGTATTTGAATATAATTCTACTGCAAATACTTTTGACTGAAATGTATTAATATCAGTCAACAATGGGAATATATGTAAACCTAGACAGTATCTTCTTAGAATAAGAAAGGGAAGACCTGTTGTGAGTGTTGATGGCTACAGTGTTAGATGTTTTCTGCCTTTGTTTACTGAAATTAGTAAGTTTGAGTAGTTTTAATTCTGCTTTTATGGTTTTTATTTGTAATTTTTAAAGAAATAAGCAAGAAAAATGTGTGGTGAGGTGAGACAGAGCCCTGGTATTCAATCTGAAATAGTGATCATTTCTTTTATTTGGAAATAGTTTCCACTATATGAATGTTTGTAATTTTAAGATACATTTTCAAAATTAGTTATCTCACATTTAATGAAAGTGTGATAATTAACAAATACACAAACTAGTACAACTAAAATTGGGTCATAATTTTATGATTAGTCTTTAAAGCATTTGAAGTAGAAATTTGGGATTGTTAGAAGTCATAGCTTTAACATAAAATAGAAGGAGCAAAGTATGTAGAGCTACAACCTTCAGTTCGAAGAGGGAAAGAAATTAGGAAAAATCAAGGAGAAGAGCACAGGAGAGACAATAATTTAAAGGTGACTAAGTGATTACTTTTACTCAGGTTTGAATGGGGAAAGAAGTTAGAAGAATTAAAAATTGATTAGAAAGAAAGAGTCTGGGAAGAATTCAGGTTAAGAAGTTAATAATCTTTAAATATTTTTAATGTAAGAGATTATTTTTTCCCCTTATGTTTGGCATCTAGTTCAGAGATCAGGTAAATAATCCAGGCCAATTTTAGTCCCAGGACCAAGTTCATTCTTAAAAGTTTTGAGTCCCTAGTGCCTGGAAAAGGGAATAAAGTTGTTGTGATGTTCAGAATCAGAGTTAATCTAACTAGAAAAACTCTCTCTGCTGAAAGAACTGGTTATGGGAGTTTTCTGTGATGCAGGAGACTGATTATAAATGTGTTAGAACATGCCAAACTGGAATGGGTAGCAGGGCTTCTACTTTCACTAAATGTAATACAGATAGCTAAGTGAGAAGACTGTAGTGTGTGGAAGTGATTAATACTTTACTGTAATTAACAACTTACTCTTTCCTTATAATAATACACTTGTTTTAAATATATATTCTTTCTACAGGTTAAATGTTATTAATTATATAGAACTTTTGCTTGCAATATGGTATATAGTAAGGTGATAATTTCAGTAAATAAAATTTTCCAGTCATATTAAATGTCTGGCTTGTGTAATGTGACATTGACAGAAACACTAAAAGCCAGGCTTAAAAATACTGTAAGTCAGACTTTTTTAAATGGGGTGAAATCTTAATTTGTATAAGTAATTTTTGTCTTAAGCTGAAAGCTGGTTTGAGAATAAACTTTATTGAAAGTTATTCCCAATTTTATAATTCACCCCCTTGTTTCTCTCTAGGACCTAGCACAATGTCTTACACATTCAGAGCATTCATTTAAATAAATTGGAAAGTTTTTTGTTTTCTTTTCAAGTAGGTGAGAAATTAGAATTCTTTAGGTTAAGTCTATTTGAGGGCAAGAAATGGGCTGTGATCTTTTGAAATATCTTCTAATACACAAGCTTTCAAATTTCACAACCTTAAGTACAATTTTATGACATCATTTATCTCAGTCCCTAGAATAGTAGATGGGAAGCACTTACTATGTTGTTAATCTGGCGGGGTGCAGTGGCTCATGCCTGTACCCCTAGCACTTTGGGAGACTGAGATGGGAGGATCGCTTAAGGCCAGGAGTTCAAGACCCAAGACCAGCCTGGTCAACATAGTGAGATGCTGTGTCTTCAAAAAGTGTGTGTGTGTGTGTGTGAGAGAGAGATAATCTGCAAGTCCTATATTAGGTTGAGCCATATGAAAATGCCAATAAAATTGACTTGAAAAATCTAGGAAGAACAGTTTCATGTGATTCAGTTTAGTTCCAACATTGATTTGGAAATCATACCATTGCTCTTTGGATGCTCTGCTGTTGATTTAAAGTAGAGTAAAAAGTTGTTTTGTGTTTATAAATTAAGTGGTTCCTTTGTATACCATTCTGTTTAAAATCAGAGTTCTGAACAAGTAGATCATTAGTAACTTACTTGATCAGTTAACAGGGAAGGGGACTTTAAAGGGAGCGGAGGCTATTTATAGTGATGTTTAACTTAAATTTATAAAGATTTTTTTGTTTGAAAGTTTTCAGAGTAATACTTCTTACTGGATATTTTCTTCTTTTTTAAATTATACTTTAAGTTCTAGTGGATATTTTCTTAAATGAAATATTGGTATAACTGGTTTCTCATATTTCTGTGGATAACACATGAGAATGTGTAAGCATCGTTCATCCAAGAGAATTTGTGTATTTGATCAATTTGTGAAATGCAGTTTTATTCTGACTTACTGTAACTGACATTTGTTTGTATTCAGTGTCCTTTTCTACCTTTAAAGGATAGCAGTGATCTGTTTGAATTACTTGTATATGCTTTCCTTCTGAAGTAACAGAGATTTCTTTGTTTTTAGTGCCACCATGGCAACTGCACCATACAACTACTCTTACATCTTTAAATATATTATTATTGGTAAGTTTATTTAACTTACACTCTTGTTCCCAAAAGGTTAACTTACAAAATATTTATATGCTAATACTTAAACAATACCGCTTCAGGAGTGACTGATTTTCTTACTGTAAAACTAAAGCTCCTTTTATGAGATTCATTTTTTGCATTAGCAGTGCAGCTTTTGCATTGTGGCCCTGGATATTTCTGTGGTACAGTGCTGGTGGGTACCTTGTGAAGTGATGTTCGTTGTTCTTGAGGGCTGCTTGAAAGCTTGTTGATGCTAGGAAGTATCAGTGTTTCAAGGAGTGCAGAAACATTCCTAAAATACTGTGAAAGCGCTCAGATCCCCCTGGGTTTCCATTATAAGGAAAAAGTGATAGAGAATATTGTTTGATTCCAAATCAATTGTGTAATATACATAAAAAACAGTATTTTTCTTAATTGGTGTTTTTTTCTTAAGTTTCAAGAAGGTTTTGCTCAAATTAAGTCTTAATGCTATTTATCCAAACATAAAACTACATTTGAAAGTACAAGTTTTTCAATGAATTGTTCACATTAGAACAGTTTGCTTTCATGTTGAACTTAATGTGTCCTTTTTAATGTTTCCTTCATCAAGGGTTAACATTGCTATAGTACAGTAAGAGATGACATCTTTTCTCCTGGGGTTTTCATGTAATGCAAATTCTTTTCTTTCATAGAATAATACAAGAAGTATAAGACAGGGACCTAGTGAATCAAGCTTCCAGAACTCAGTTTGTTATTTCTGCTTGTTACATGCTACCCCATTTGTCACTTTTTGAAATCTTCTGCTTCTATGCATGAGTTAAAGGAAACAACAACAACAATAACAACAAAAACCATAAAATTTTGAAACAGCTCAAAGTAAAAAAATTCCATTAAAAAATCACTTCCCAGCTGGTGGCTATTTATTAACAGTAATAATTTACAGCCAAATTCTGTCAGTGCTAAAGATTGGGAATAATATTCCATTTGTGTCTCACAGTGAAAACTTTCAAATCATTGTAAAGTAGGAAAATAAAAATTTGTGAAGTGTCCCAGAAACTTATGATATGTTATATGGTAAGGAATATAGCAGTCATTGCATAAAATTGAGAAATGTAATTGCCACCTGAAACTTCTTTTTTTTAAAACAGGGGACATGGGAGTAGGAAAATCTTGCTTGCTTCATCAATTTACAGAAAAAAAATGTAAGTTTAATACATGAGGTAAACATTAATAGTTGTCTTTATTGTCATGTTTCTACTTTTTAAAAAGTGTCATTTTCAGTGTACTTCATGCATTTAAATATAACCTTTCACTATATTTGTACTTTTTTTTAAATGGGTACAGATAAAATGAAATATACCAGCATATTTTAGTGTTGATTTTTATACACATTATATATATATAATCTGATTCGCTTGTTTTGATTTCTTGATGTTAAAATAATTTTTAAAAATACATACAATAATGTCAAACTTAATCTTTTTATTCTCTGACTTTCTGTTAAGGAATTGATTATCTTATGAGGAGAAATTTGCTGCTTGTATCATTTGTTAAATAACAGATTTGGAATACTTAAAATGGAATTCTTCCTACGCTTTTTTGGGTGATAGAAGGGACCAATTTGTTGTAACTGATATGCTAAATATAGTTGAAAGTGTTTCTGTATAGTAGAAATTATTTCTTTGACATTTTTGTGCTGCTTACTACAGAAGTTTGATGTAACATTTTATGAAGTGCCCAGCAGTCTATGTCCTTATACTGGAGAATGGTGGGTTTAGGTTTTAAGTGGCCTCATTATAAGGAAAGGACTAATAAATTTGTTCATTGGCTTAGACATATATAACTTGTCATTGTATAATAAGAAGTATATATTAGCCAGGTGTGGTGGCTCATGCCTGTATCCCAGTAGTGCTTTGGGAGACTTATGTGGGAGGCTTGCTTGAGCCCAGAAGTTTGAGGTTACAGTGAGCTATGCTTGTGCTACTGTACTCCAACATGAGTGACAGAGCAAGACCCTATCTCTAAAATATATGTGCGCATATATATATATATATATAACACATGCTGATTTTCTTTGAGACACTGATATTTTCTGGGATAAGAATCTGTTTGACTAACAACTCCTAGGGTCCCAAGACCATTGATTGATCTGTTATAGATAATGATTGTAAGAAGGCTAAATGGTATAATGTTGATACTGTGAAGAATTAATTAAAATCCTTATTTTTACTTAACAGATTATTTTAGTCGAGGGGTCAGCAAACTGGCCAGTGGGGCAAATCCAGTCACTGCCTGTTTTTGTGAATAAAATTTATTGGAATACAACCATGCCTGTTTTACCTATTGTCTCTGGCTGCTTTTTTGCCTCGGTGACAGAGTTGAGTAGTTTATGATAAAGACCTTTTGACTTGCAAAACTTAAAATATTTTCTGCTTGGTCCTTTCTAGAAGTTTGCTGATCCCGATTCTAGTACAGTCACATTTCCCTGACTTCTTACTTCTGGGTATTTGTAAATTTTTTTTCCAGTGGTAGCTTTAGTCTATTTATAGCCTGTAAGTATTAGTAAGCCATTTGTTTATTTAGTGGATTTTCCCCCCTAGGCTTAATTTGAAGTTTTCTGAAAATTGGGCTATTACTTTTTTTCCTCCTTAACAGTTATGGCTGATTGTCCTCACACAATTGGTGTTGAATTTGGTACAAGAATAATCGAAGTTAGTGGCCAAAAAATAAAACTGCAGATTTGGGATACGGCAGGACAGGAGCGATTTAGGGCTGTTACACGGAGCTACTACAGAGGAGCTGCAGGAGCTCTTATGGTCTATGATATCACTAGGTAAGAGATAATTTTTTCAACCTTCATATGGGGAAAATAAATCTTCTTTGGGCATTTAAAAAAAAATTGACTTAGGCATTTTTTAAAATTTGTAATTTTATGACTGTAATTGAACTTACTTGTTTTTTATGGTTTCTTAAGTTGCCATGTAAAATTTGATATAACACATTGATATTTTCTGAAAGTTTTTATGACTAAAGAAAAATTTAGGGAGATATCGGGTGAAGCTAATAGAAGAATACAGTTCTGAAAAGCAACTTCAGTTGAATGATTTGAGGAGAAATAATATTTTATATAAAATGTTCTTTTAAGTAGAAAGCAAACAACTCACTCTTGGGACTTACTCTATTTAGTCTCTAGTGTTAAAGTTTACACCTCTCAAAATAAGGCCAAGCAAAGAGTTTTGCTAATCCAGCATGGGGGATTATAAAAAATTTTATGCTTGCATCTGAAGGTGTTTATTCATTTACTTTTTTTTCTCTTAAAATGGATAGAAATGACTTCAAATACTACATGCAGTAGGTTTAAATTTATTTCAACATGACTGTTTCTGGAATTCCAAAGCACTTGATGTAAAGTGATAAAACTACTGTACGTAAAGGTTTGACTTTGGAGAACATGGAAAACTGTGCCACTTGATTAGACCCTGCACTGTTTGTCTACTGTAAGTTAGAAAATGAACTGGATCACCTTTCATGTTGATGTAAAGCGCCAGTCAATAGCAATGTGACTCTGTTTCTTGAGGGTAAAGATGGGTGAGTGGGACCAAGTGATAAGTAGATTTTAAAGCATATTTCCTTTTGGAAAATGCTTTATACGGTTTCCTCTTGATGTGTCATAATGCTCATTAGCATATTAAGACTCCGGAAAGTTCTGCAGTAAGAAATTCTTTGCTGTATGACTTTATTTAATTTGGTGTTTCTTAAGCTTATTTTATTGAGGAGCACACTTTGGGAAATGCTGCCTTAGAATAAAGATATTGACTAGTTATAATTATAGTGCCTAAAGTTTCAGTAAATTTTAGAATTGGGTGGCCTCAGAGCAAAACAGAGGGAAACAAGCCTTAATGCTCTTCATTATAGCCAGGCAATCAGTGATATGATCAAGAGTATTATGGGAAGGCTATTAATAAACCTGGCCGCCTACACAGAACTGTCTAATTTTATGAGGAGTGCATTTCTGAAGACTTCACATAATTAAAAACTCAATAAAATTTAAATATGGTGATGTGTGCTAAGAATATTGTTTTTGCTTTTAAGCATATCTTTTAAGCATAGTTAATACTTTTGGTAAAATCTGTGTCCATTCAAGTCATCAAAAAAAGTACTTCAACTGGGAACAACCAGAATATGCATCAACTGATGAATGGATAAACACTATGTGGTATATCCATACAATGAAATGTTACTCAGCTATGAGGAAGAAGGAAGGACTGATACATGCCACAACATAGATGAAACTTGAAAACATCATGCTAAGTGGAAGAAACCAGACACTAAGAGATACATATTGTATGATTTCACTTGTGAAATATCCAAAATTTATATTCTGGTAAATTTATAGAGAAAGAAAGTGGATTGGCCGGGCGCGGTGGCTCAAGCCTGTAATCCCAGCACTTTGGGAGGCCGAGGCGGGCGGATCACAAGGTCAGGAGATCGAGACCACAGTGAAACCCCGTCTCTACTAAAAATACAAAAAATTAGCCGGGCGCGGTGGCGGGCGCCTGTAGTCCTAGCTACTCAGGAGGCTGAGGCAGGAGAATGGCGTGAACCCAGGAGGCGGAGCTTGCAGTGAGCCGAGATCACGCCACTGCACTCCATCCAGCCTGGGCAACAGCGTGAGACTCCGTCTCAAAAAAAAAAAAAGAAAGTGGATTGCCAGAGGATGGGGAATGAGTGACTTCTAAGTGGGTTCAGAGTTTCTCTTTGGGGTGATGAAAATGTTCTAGAATTAGATAGTGGTGATCAGTGCGCAACTTTGTAACTACCCTTAAAACAACTAAATTACGTACTTTAAAAGGATAAGCTTTATGATATGTTCATTATATTGTAATAAAAACTGTTACTGGAAAAGAGTACCCCAGGCTTTAGTCAGGTGCTAAAGTGATACTTTATAGTGACTTCGATGTTGCAGTCATGACACCAATTTATTTCTGTTATTCTTTGACATTTTACAAACATAAAAGTTCCTTTTTATTTTTGTCATTAACTCTTGTTGTTACAGGGTGCTTTTCTAAATTGACAGCGTAGCCTATTGTGACAGTTGTTTTGCCATAACATTTTGACATATCTAGCATTTTAGCACTTTTTTAGCACTAGTACCACCAATTAATATTTGAATAATATTTATTTATGGATTTAAAATTATAATGATAGTGAATTTTAAATTAATAACAATTACCAGAATCCTTGGCAGAAGTTATGGTACATGTAAGTAATATGGTTTATATGATTTTGGTACTAAGCTTTTCTGTGTACCTCACTCTGCCTGCCAGCTTTGAAATTTTAAAATTCATCAAAATCAGTAGAAATGTTCGGACTTGTTTAAGGTTTATGCATGAGGTAGTAAAACGTACCTGTTGTGTAAAGTCAAGGTATGCCAATAATACAAATATCAAACACAGATAAGGCTTGTGCTTTTTAAAAATGACATTTTATCATTGTTTACTTAGAAAATTCTAAAACATTGGGGGGAAAGGAGCTATTTTGATATATATGACTTTTTTGTCATCTAAGTGATGATTCATGAGTAATATGATTAGCACAATAAAAATCTGAGTAAGGAGTTCTCAGTTTTCATTGGGAAAGAACTATATACTTTGAATAACAAATTATCTGTGAAAACTGGCAGCTAGAGATCATGGAATATATTCACAGGACTAAACTAGAAACACTTGAAGGACGTGTGGTATTTGTAAAAGAGTTCTAGGCCTGGTTTTGACACCAGTTAAGTCTTTATGGGCTTCCGTTTCCTCACATGTTAAACGAGTAAGATAGACTTATATTCTGTGAGTCTATAAATCAGAAACATTTTTAACCTCAAAAATTTTATTATCTTTGACCCCTTTGGTAGGTTCTACTGTGTATAATATTACAAATATTTGGGTTTGTTTACCATCTTAGAGCTTACTTGGCTAGTGCAAATGAACCTATGAGTTTTTAAACTCTTGCTTGGAGAAAGTAGAAAAATAGGACAGTTAAAGAATACCAGAATGATTTAGCTACCTGGTAAGAGTACAAAGTTAGGATGAACTTTTTCACTGATATCTGGGGACTTGAATTCTTGTCAATGTATAAATGTCTTCAAAGTCAATTTTATGCTGTTATGGTTAGCTTGCTCTTTAAATTATTAAGGAAAGGTGAATTGTATGCCAGCTTACAATAGTGTGACTTGGTTTTTAATGAAACTAAAATTTAAAGACAAGCCAAAGTGTCTTCCATTAAATGTGTCATGGTTAGGCATTTTGATACAACTTTGTCTCTGCTTTGTGATTGAAAATCTGTATGATTTCAAAGTAATTTGAGTTTTGACTCCACATTGGCATTTCCATCAATTTACTGTGTTGTTCCTTGCTTGCTTATTGGTCTGTTTACAGTCTGCGTTTAGGAGTAAATAGTTGACTCCTGACCTGTAATTATCAAAGTTGTTGGATATTGAGTTATTTATTTAAAAATAATACGTTTGGCTAGATTTTTGAAAAGTATGCAGTTGTATTTCACAACTACTGTTCTGAGTAACTGGTCAAAGCAAAATTATTTTAGGATATATTGATTAAAGTATATATTTTAAATATTTGTTGAATTTTTTTTCTATAATTATGTGGCAGTCACAAATTTAAACTTTTATTTTTGCAGAAGAAGTACATATAACCACTTAAGCAGCTGGTTGACAGATGCAAGGAATCTCACCAATCCAAATACTGTAAGTTAAATGGCATCTTATTACACAGAAAATGTAAGAACTAAGCTATCCCAAAAAGGGAAGCCATTTACTGGTGAGATTTTTGTCTTCAATTAGTCGAAGAAAATGTAACAGTTATTTTTCAGTTCTAATTAAACCTGGTTTTGCATTTTATTATACCTAGGTTTTTTGTTATGTTTGTCGTTACAATTATGAATGTAGTGGTGATCTAATGTGAAGACTGAAATCTGAAATTATGATGTTAAAAGGGATCTGCATTAATTTCATAAAACTTCAGCATTGGAGGAAACTGGGCAAAATGTAGAAGAGATCTTTCTTTACGACTTCTTACAACTGCATGTGAATCTGCGTTACCTCAATAAAAATTTCAACTAGAGGAGGAGAATTAAGAATGAAAATTTCAGTCAAAAATAAAAAGGATTCTATATATGTTAAAACATTAGCCTCTTAACCAGACTGAGATTATATTTATTGAGATTTTTAAAGGCCAGTCACCATGCTAGACTCTGCAGTATACAAAGATAAACATGGATCCTTGGTCCCGAAGAGCTTATAGTCTAGCAGGGAGAGAACTAGCAGGTATGCAGGTAACTGTGCTGCAAAGTAGATTGAAGCATGAATTAGAAATAGAGGGACTAGCACAGTTCTGGGGAGCCTAGGATGATCAGTGCTGTCTGGAGAGAAAGCAGCTTTACAGAGGAATGGTGTTTGAGGGGTGAGTAAAGTTTCAGTAGATACTGTTGAGGGTATGCCAGGAACAATGTGAGGAAAGACGCACTGAGCTGTGACTGAGTTTCTCAGGAACAAGGCTCTTGTCTCTCTTGGCTTTCCCCAACACTTGGTAGAGGCCTGCTTCAAGAACTATGTCATCAGTGGTAAGATTAGCATTTATCAGGAAACGGTGGTTTAATCATACTGAGAGTCAGTTAACATTGTTCGCCTATCATGCTAGGGACTGTGCCTGAAACTTTCATTTCCATTATCACATTAAACCCAAGGTTTACATACACACCTATAGAAGGGTGTTCATAGCAGCTTTATTTGCAGTAGCCCAAAACTGGAAACCTAGGTGTTTCCCAGCCTGGTCATTGACAGGTGGATGGTTAAACAGTTCAGAACATCTCTATAGTGGAATACTACTAAGCTGTACATAGGAATGAATTCTTTATATATGCAGCAATTGAGCTGGGTCTCAAGGGCATCATGCCCAGTAAAAAAGCCAGTCTCAGAAGTTTATATACTGTATAATTTCATTTAGAAAACATTCTCAAAATGACAAAATTGTAGAGATGGAGAATAGTGATTGCCAGGGGTTAGCAAAGGGAGTGGAGGGTGGTAATGATGTGACGACATAGAGGGCAGCACAGAAGCAGTTTCTTTGTAGTGATGGAACAGTTCTGTATCCTGATAGTGATGATTGAGATCTGTACCTGAGATAAAATTATATAGAACTACCCGTGCACGAATGCACATGTGCCTGAGAATGTGTAAAAACTGAAATCTGAATAAGGGCTGGGGATTGTACCAATGTCAGTTTCCTGGTTTTGAGAGTGTATTATAGTTACATAACATCCTACCATTAGGGAAGTTTGGTGAAGGGTACACAGGACCTCACTGTTATTTTTTGTAAGCCTCTGTGAGTCTATAGCTATTTTCAAGTAAAATATTAAAAACAAAACTCATTGTAGAAGGCCCATGGAGGAGTATAATAAAATTAACCTTCCCGTCCTGTGTCCTTCCTGCCTCATTTATGTGCTTTGAAATAGAACCAGATCAGGAGAAAAAAAAGGTCTTAAGTTTTTCTTAAGTGCTCCATTTTCTATAAAATTGCCCTTGATTTCTGTGTAGAAGTTGTGTTCTCTACCATTTTGTTGTGGGCATGTTTTGTATCTCTGTAATTAGCATGCCACTTTACATCTTCCCTTTCAGGGAGATAAGAAGCCTTATTTGGAGATTCAGAGAGAATCAGGAGCTGGACAGTATTTCTTGTTTTGAGTACCTATCTTATAATGAGTACCCTGTGCTCGTCATTGTGGCTTTACCAGACTTGTTTTATAAATTGATTTCAAGTATCATTATTTTATTCTTTTAAAAGACTAATGGATAGTGTATGACAGTTTCCTCCCCATCACAGTAGGCACTTTGTCCACACTGTTTAAAGAATGCTCACTTTTGTTGTACACTTAACTGTCCTTGCATAAGGTTTACATTCAGATCAAAATGATGATTTGGTTTATGGACACACATTTTTGAAAGTAGAAGAGCCAGGAGCTGTAATTTCACATGAAAAAAAAATTAATGGCTGAAGTGCTTTTTAGTTGAAACCATCCATTCCTAAAGTGTTCATATCTAGATTACCATATCTGTTTGGAAGGGGGAAGAAGGGAGGGATTTTACCAACTGGTGTCAAATAAGCTCATAAATGTACAAAGACAGTTTATCCATAACCCGCCCTCGCCACCCCAGATAAAGGCCAAAGCCCTTTGCTATTCCCCAAGGGTACGTATTTTCTTCTTACAACTTTGCAGAGCTGCCTTTAACTTTGGCCTAACTTCATATGAGTGGTTCCAAGGTGGATATAGGTAGGTGGGTGCTATTTTTGCCTTGGATTTGAACTTACTGCATACGTGCCCCAAACCCCTACTCCCAGCTTCCCCTTGTGTATACACATAGACGTCTCTTATCAGTTACTGTTAACTATAAACTCAGTCCTATCTAGGGATAATGTGGGGTAGGATAGTATTTGTCTCAAGATCACAGTTTGGGTTTCTACCTGAGATCTAATGTCCTCCTACCACTGATTCACTGAGTGACCTTCAGCAAGTCCTTTTGCCTTGAGCTTTAATTTCCTTACTGGTAGCCTAAAGGATTGTACCTAGTGGCTTTCAAACTTTTTGAGGATCTCAGAACTGTTTGAAAATCTGATGGAAGCCATGAACCTGCTCCTTTAGGACATGCCCACAATTACAGTATTTACGTGTTTCAGGGTATTTGCAGATCCCCTGGAGCTTGTCCATGAACCCTTAGTAATCTTACTAGATATATCATAATCTTTGGACTAGATCAGGTGTACCTAGTGGCTTTCAAACTTTTTGAGGATCTGAGAACTGTTTGAAAATCTGATGGAAGCCATGAACCTGCTCCTCTAGGACATGCCCATAATTACAGTATTTACAGTATTTCAGGGTATTTGCAGATCCCCTGGAGCTTGTCCATGAACCCTTAGTAATCTTACTCAGATATATCATAATCTTTGGACTAGACCAGGTGTCACCAAAGTATGTATGGCCTACGGGCCACATTCAGCCCACAGCCTGTTTCTGACTGGCTTGTGAACTAAAGATGGTTTTTAGATTTTTAAAGAGTTGTTAAAAACAACAACAAAAAAATAACCCAGCAAAGAACATGTAACAGAGACGATATGAGGCCCACAAACCTGAAGAATATACTATTTATTCTTTACAGAAAGTTTGTCAACCCCTGGCCTAGATCATTGCTAAGGTCCTTTGTAGTAATGACTTCATGAATCTGTAGCTCTGTCTAGTGGATAATTGCTAGTACTTGGTTTTCTTTTTAGGCCCAGTTATTTTTTCTATACAGATTTTTGGATTTCAGAATTTGCATGGTTGGTTTAAATTACTGCTTTTGTTATAAGTGTCTTTCTTTTGATCACAAATTAGGTAATAATTCTCATAGGAAATAAAGCGGATTTGGAGGCACAGAGAGATGTTACATATGAAGAAGCCAAACAGTTTGCTGAAGAAAACGGTGGGTTTCTTTAAGACTTAATGGTCACAATTGGGAGAATTATTAAGGAAAGGTGGGATTTTGATACTGCAGATGACAGTTTTTTGTTGTTTTTTAATGCAGACTCAGAAATCTCAAGAATGAGGAAGTAACAAAATGTGTTTCTATTTCTGTGAGATTTATGTTGCAGCAGTACAGTTATTTAGTGACAAATATAAAGATGCTCTCCACCTCAGACTTACATACTTTTTCATAAAATACTATGGGAGGAGTACTAAAAACTGATGGGAAACTTTTTCAGATGTTACTAAAGAAATGCACTTGTGGGTCAAGCACAGTGGCTCACTCCTGTAATCCCAGCACTTTGGGAGGCCAAGGCAGGTGGATCATGAGGTCAGGAGATTGAGACCATGCTGGCTAACACAGTGAAACTCCGTCTCTGCTAAAAATACAAAAAAAATTAGCTGGGTGTGGTGGCGGGCACCTGTAGTCCCAGCTACTTGGGAGGCTGAGGCAGGAGAATGGGGTGAACCCAGGAGAAGGAGCTTGCAGTGAGCTGATACTGCGCCACTGCACTCCAGCATGGGCGACAGAGCAAGACTCCGTCTCAAAAAAAAAAGGAAATGCACTTGTGAGTTAGTTTGAAGTGTCCTAATTATAGTCTGAATTTTATTTTTAGGCTTATTGTTCCTCGAAGCGAGTGCAAAAACGTAAGTATGACCAAAATATAGATATTTCAATTATATTCAAGTTTCTCAAAGTAGAATCATATATATGAAAAGTATATAATGTATATACACATATAAAGTACTATATATAAATGTGTAATGCTTACTGCAGGAAGAACAGCAAACATCTCTCTGCTTCCTTTTTTACATTTCAAAATAACATGAATTTTTGTTACCTAAAAGATTGTACTTTGATTATGCCTGTTGGTAACCCAGGTTAATAAAATGGAACTTTGTTTACATTTCAGAAGTGTTTGACTTTTCACAAATGACAGTGTTTGACTTTTCACAAGTGAGGTTGAGTTTGGCATCTCAGACAAAAGCTTGGTCAATTTAATTTTCTGATCACGTTAAAAAGCATGATTTAAGGGGTAGTGTCTACTTAAGGGGTAGTGTCTACTCAGAAGAGTAGTGAACATTTTCTAATTGTTCTTCCATGTCTGCTTTGAACTGTGTGGCACTCCCATCATTATTCTTCATTTATTAGGTCAAAAATTTCTTGTGGTGAGAGGCTAACCTGTTTTTGTTTAGTCTCAGCTGTGCTGTTAGTCCAAAGAAAACTGAATGGAGGTGTTAACGTGGCTAAGCATGATTATGTCACTATCACCCGATTAAAAACAGCTCAGTTCATGCTTGGCTGAGCAGACCATATTATTCTTGGAATTCTGATTTCAGCATGTTTGGAGAGATTTCATTTCTGTTTGGAGTATCCTCTCTGTTATCACAGAAATGACATATCTCAGTCGTCATGGTGTGTATTAACATACAGTATTTTAATGATTGCATATAACACATGTAGTTGTCCAAATACGATTTGTAGAAAGGGCTTTCGGTACATGTATGTATGTATGCTTTCCACAGAAAATAGTTTTCCGGCCGGGCATGGTGGCTAACACCTGTAATCCCAGCACTTTGGGAAGCCAAGGCAGGCAGATCATGAGGTCAGGCAATCGAGACCATCCTGGCCAACATGGTGAAACCCTGTCTCTACTAAAAATACAAAAATTAGCAGGGCGTGGTGGTGTGCTCCTGTAGTCCCAGCTACTTGGGAGGCTGAAGCAGGAGAATCACTTCAACCCGGCAGGCAGAGGTTGCAGTGAGCTGAAATCACACCACTGCACTCCAGTCTGGTGACACAGACTCTGTCTCAAAAAAAAAAAAAAAAAGAAAAGGAAAAGAAAATAGTTTTCCATGTTCTCTTAGCTCAGTGTTCTGGTAATCTTTTACTAGATGACAATGGTTAAGTTGAAGACATCATGGCAGTTAACTAAAGATTAACAAAAGGTCAGTATATAATGTCTTGTCTTTTGTAGAAAACTGTGGTTCTCCAATAAAGTTATCAATTGCCTCTTAGGGGAGAGAATGTAGAAGATGCCTTCCTTGAGGCTGCCAAGAAAATATATCAGAACATTCAGGATGGAAGCTTGGATCTGAATGCTGCTGAGTCTGGTGTACAACACAAACCTTCAGCCCCGCAGGGAGGCCGGCTAACCAGTGAACCCCAACCCCAGAGAGAAGGCTGTGGCTGCTAGTGACCTCTTTGCCGTGGCCCCTCATTTGACCTTTCACCTCTGTCTGTTGAAAGCAGTACTTTTTACTGCCTCATTGTCTTCTGTACATCTTACTGGGTTTAATTAAAAAAAAAGAAAAAACAAAAATCTGTTGTAAAAACAGTTTAACACAATACTAAACTGCTAAACAACTAGATGTAATCAGGTTATCAAAGGCAAGTAGAGTAATAAATCTCTCCTGCATGGTAAATCTAGACTTTTTTTCCCCCTTGTCCTCGTGATAAGTATGTCACCAATATATGATTTAAACTGAGCACTGATGCTGGACTTCATGATTTTTTACCCTCCCTCTTTGGCAAGGCTTTGTCTCACTGTACGGTTTAATTTGATGATATCTTAAGCCTTTCTACCCATCCTTAACTGTTCAAGTATGTCTGTTGTAACCAATAAGTTTATTGCTGTGAAATGACTTCTGATGGTAGAGAAGGGGTTCTATAACTGCTTTTGTTTTGTTTTGGATAAATTTCCTGTTGTGTGGGTGGCATTTTTCTTGACGAGGTTTGCTTCTCTCTTAGCCTCGCACAGGGAAAATATCCATTTATCTTATCTCTCGTGCTTAATTAATAGCTTTATCTTTTTTTATACCATTTTATCCTTTTCTCTTTAACAGAAAGTAAATATGTATAAAATTTGAAGGAATCGAACTAACAATACATTCTGTGTATATTATTTTAATGAAGAAAATAAATTGATTACTGGCATTGGAACAGTATAAAATACCAGTTTGTACAGTATGACCTATATGTGACCATGTTACTCCCTTCCATTTCACACAAAGAAATAGACACACTGCAGTTCACAAGTAGTACTGGCTCCACCCCTTGGTGCTGGCAGTGTTTGGGGACATTATGCTGGAAAAAGCTCCTAGCATCAGAGGATTAACACTAGCAGATTCTGTTCCATCTTTGCACTGTTGCTTACCTGCTGATTTTCTTAACTGTTCTTGTGCAATCGACAATGTGCTAACCTGCTTTTCTCTTTTTGTAAACGTTTTTGCATTACAGGCTGCATTCTTGCCTTACTGTATAGGAAAAGAAAAAAGGCTGGGTTTATTATTGCACATTTTAAGCTTTTATACCTTTATCGTCTTGGAATGGTCAGATTCTGAACTGGACAGTCAGAACCACAGGTCTGCTGTTAAGGGATTTTAAATTGTGCATTTTTAACACTACAGTGAAATAAGATATCCCTGTGTTCATAGTATGAGGGGCTGTTTTATGTCATGTTGGCATAAATTGTTTCATAAAAGGGAAAGTGTTTCTAAAGGTGTTTCAGTGCTTGTGCTGATACAAAGTAAGTTATTACTTTGCACTAGGTGGTTTGGCCACTGAATTAATACTGTATAGCAAGAGAAACAATCTTATTTCTTTGTACAACAAACATGTTTAAGTTCTTCATTTCTGTTGATTTTTCTTACTGTGTTTGATTCAGTGGCTGGGAATTGAGAGTTTATTTGAAGTAGAATAGGTAACACCTCAGCGCACTATAGAAAATGCACTCAGCTCAACTGCTGTGTTTAAAATACACATTTTAAATCCCTCTTTACAGACACTAACATAAAAGTACATCTTTTTGGGTTGTAAACATGTGGTAGTACCAGAGTATTGTATAGTCAATGTTAAATAAAAGCCAAAACTGGAATGTGCAGAAAATAGGCTTTGGTTAATTTGTGGATTCATTTTTATTTTTGTCTTTAACTTTTTAAAAAATAGGATTTCTGGAGTAGATTGGTATGTTCTGTTAAAGACTACAGTGATCCATTTTGCTTACACTGTTGCATCACAAGGGATTCACCCAGGGACCATGACCTGCTGGTGTGTGTGTATATTTACAAAAACAAAACAAACAAACCACCCATTGGGATATAAGGTGGCAATCACAAACGAAAGACTGCGGCTTGTTGAGGTGCAATACCCTGACTCCCAAAGTTAGTTACAGTGGGTTTTATTGTTTTTGTGACCGAAGGATTTATTCAGACTGCTGTACTCTTCATTTGATGTAACAAAATGCTATTAATCTAAATATTTGTAAATAAAGTACCTGTATCTAGATTAAAGTTGGTTGCATTATTTTCTGAACTATAATAGGGTTTATTTTCTTCAGGTGAACAAGTTGATGTGTCATCAGTTTTTATTGCAGCACTGTCTGTATTTGTTGTATAAAGAGAGGTCTACATATGTAGCATATAAAACCACATCACTAATAGAGCCACAGTTTTATTCTTGTGTTTGCATCACCCTTGAAATGTTTTCAGTCAACCATTTTCAGTGTAAGATCAGCACATTTGCTGGCTGATGCTGTTCTCCCTTGACTGTACTGGGAGCCAGATTCTATCATACGCATGTGTAATCCCCTGTAATAAACTCGGGTGCTCACAAATAGAGCAGACTGTCATATTGTAACATGTGTGTGCCAGACACTGGGCAGTACACTTTGGAAAGAATGTGAAATCCTTTTAATTTTTAATCCATAGCTTACTGCTTGTGCAGTCACCTGCTTCTCGAGGTTACTCATTGCCCTTGGACCTGTGAGGAGGCCCTCAGATTAGTAATTGGTGCTTAGTACTATTTACACTTAAATAGATGTTTCAGTACAATGTTCAAGTCTTTTTTTTATGGATAATAAAGTGATGGAGTAATTTTTTTTTTTTTTTTTTTTTTGGTTGGTGGTGTACACGTTAATAGGTAGTACAATTTCTTTGGAAAGATGTCTTTTGAAGCCAGATGTTAATGTTCATACATTACCTCCCTTCTCAAATTCCATAAGACAACAGTTTTGGGGAACTTTTTTGCCCATGTGTCTGCTGTTTTAAGTGTGATTTTAAAAACATGAGTGGTTCAGTTCATTCCCTTAAACAGAAGAAAAGACCAAATAATTACCTTCCATTCCTCTTCATGTGGGAGTACAGGGTTCATGTGGCATTTTAGAGAAAAGAAAATTTATCCTCATTCAACACAGGCCCAGAAAATTGTGTCCCAGAAGGATGTCAATAATTGTGACTAGGCCAGGCCTTTTAGCATTTTGCTAAGACTTGAAACAAAAAATGTAAATACAAAAGAAATCAAGTTTTGTTTTGAAAGTAGATGCCTTCTAGAACTTACTGTGTATTAATAAATTGTCACTTTCATTATCTTTATTGTAACTCCATTGATGCCGTATCTTAACAGTCCACTTCTAGCCAAATAACTGTTTTGGAATAAAAACCTTGGTGGTGAGGGATTACTGCACTGTGCTGTTCTGTATTATAGTAACATGGTAATATGCCTGTTGTGACTCAAAAGCTGTCTAGTGATCTAGAAAACAGTTCCCGAGAATATTTTAAAACTTACTACATATTTCCCCCTTGGGAATAATTATGCCAGACTGTGAGAGCAGTTGCTATTCTAGTTTTTAAAGAAATATATACATCATAGAGTTGAGCTGTTAATTTGAATTTATCACTGGGTCATACTCTCCAAGGTACAAAATTTTTCTGATTCTCCACCAAAGAATATGTTGGCTGAGAAAAGGCATCTGAAGCATAATAGTTTTATAATTGATGTATTTCCAAATGATGAAATCTTCATTGATAAGTATAACGTACTTCAGCCTCCAGGTAAAAGAAAACCACCTGAAAGCTTGCTTACTTGGAATTAAAGTAAAAACTTGACAGCTTTTCCATAGAATTACCTGTGAAGTGTAACGTCAGCGGACAGACCCAAGTTGATTGTTATCTTTTATTTTTATATGAAAAATAGATTTCAAGCAAAATTCAAAAATAACACTATAAATAAAGAGGGCCTTAAGTACATTCTTTTTGTTAATAAGATTTACCAGTTTGTAGGTTCAGATACGCAGTTAAAATCACTGGTTTTTATTAAAAAAAAAAAAAAAGTTACGAAGATACAAACAAAAAGGCTTAGCCGCATGGTTTAAATTCCCATATGCAACTATTCCCATATGTACTATGTACAAGTTATTTATAAAAACATTGGCATTAATGGTATAGGCAAAATAAACTACATTGAATTTTCAGAATCTTAGTTCACTGGATCTTGATTTAAAAAAAAAACAACTGACATTCCAATGATAAAGTCAGTGAGGTAGTGGAGGTGCTTTCCTTGAATATATTTACACAAGACAGTATTCCTCATCTGGCTGAGGCATTCTTTTCCTACAATAAGACAAAAGGAAGGATAAATCAAATTTTTGAAACAGTAAAAACAGTCTTACTAAGTGATGGCATGATGGCTTATAGGTAAATTACATATTTTGAGTACCTCTTTGTAAAAATGTCTTAAGATGAACCAGTGTACAAAATTCTGAGAGAAAAAGTTATTCTTAAAACTGCTAAAATTCAAGATCCTCCAATTAAAAGTTCTAGTTTAAAAAAAAAAAATCTGTAACATCTACCCAGTGAGGAGGGATGGCATCAGTGCCAGTAACTAGTGGTTCTGATGGACCTTGTAGAACTTGTTGGAAGGAGCTCTCAGCCTTTTGGCTAAGATCAAGTGTAGTATCTATTCTTACCAGAAAAGAAGGGAAATAAAGTGTTAGGCTCAGAAGCCAGCCCCCTAACTTTTAACTAGTTCAGGCTTTTATCCCACGTAGGCCTGGATTACAACCCCAGACTTCTAAATAATTCTACCAATCTCACCTCTACCCATTGTGCGTTGGTTGCCTTTAAAGCACCTAAATAAATCTGGCTGCCACCTTGAGCTGGTAATTGAACCTGGCTCTTAAGCCCTTGTGTACTCTTCTCCCACGACTCTGGGCTGTCTTATCCCTAAAGCTTCCCTATTCAATGCCCAGTGCCTCTCACACTCCTCCTCGAACCCTGCCCTGAGGCCCATGATGATTTTGGCCTTTACCTGACTGCGTCCCACCACAGACGGTGTTAAGATAATCATATTCAGATGGCCCTGCTGCTATTAATTAGCTGTGTGACCAAGGTGAGTCACTTGCCCACCTTGGGCTTATTAAAGAGGCAACAGTTCTTGAAAGCTCCTTGTGGCTCCACCATTAAAATATACTGCTCTGTGGTAAAGAGAGATTAGCCCGTAAGTCCTACTGTTGTCCTTTGCTATGTCCTTGACCAAATCATTTATCATTTTGTACAGATTACTTACCTATATAAAGGGATAATTCCTACCTCCAAGGATGTAAAAATTAGACAATGTATATAAAGTTTTTTATGTGCACACAATAGGCACTCGAAAATGGAAGCTGTTACCTATCTCTGACAGTTACGTGTGCTACTACTTACCAGTTCCATGAACATATTTCATGTTCCTCTTAAATGCTTATTAACCTTATCTAAGCTCACACAGAAAACCTTTGTGAAATTCAGGTTTTTTATAGACCCTAGGTTAAGAGGTCTGAATTCCAACTTCTTAAATGTAAGTTACAAAATGCAGGGAGACAGACTAAACTAGGACTCATACTGGCCTCATAGGTCTAAGCTCTTTATATTGACAGAGTAGGAAATAAAGAAATCCAGAAGTGGAGGACATGAATAGAATTAACTCTATCCCTGCCAGGTCATCTAATCTGCAGTTGTAGTCTGTTTCCTAAGCCATCAGCTTATCCACCTCTACCAAGTCTTTGCTAAAACAAGTGTGGTGTTGTGTGCCTGT
The DNA here is from genome assembly GCF_037993035.2 of Macaca fascicularis. Lineage (NCBI taxonomy): Eukaryota > Metazoa > Chordata > Mammalia > Primates > Cercopithecidae > Macaca > Macaca fascicularis. Next base: position 36,815,256 of record NC_088389.1, read on the forward strand.
AGTCCCAGCTACATGGGAGGCTGAGGTGGGAGGATCGCTTGAGCCTGGGAGGTCAAGGCTGCAGTGGGCTGTGACAGTACCAAGCAAGACCTTGTCTCAAAAAAACAAACAACAACAACAACAAAAACAACCCCAGGCTATTGTTTTGTTTTTAAAAACAGCTGCTGTTTACCTGATTTTGTCCAAGTTGAGAGTCCTCTGTGAGGGAAGACTCCAGCTGAGACAGACTGGGTGACGATGCTGAATCTGCAGAGGTGCTAGTGACCAGTTCCCCTAAAGCATCTACTTGTCTTCTCAAACTGTGTAAAGTGCCCTCTGTCTGCCGCTTTCCTTTAATTAATACTTCTGCTTGCTTGGACATACAGTGTCGGAGTTGGGCCTGAAAAGTGTTACAAGACTTAGGGTTTGACACAGAAGAAATGCACCAGAACTACAGCTCAGCTTCCTCACATACACTTGACAGGCAAATCTGGCTAACAGGAATGGTTGTCGAAAATGTTCATCTTTAAAAAGAATCGTAGGAGGTGCCAGGTAGATACTTAGTGAGCATAAACCTTTACTTTTCTGTGTTGTCATTAACTGGGCCTTTCACTTGGCCCATTTTTTCCATGCTAGCAGTGCTTAGGATTTCTGTATCCCTTGCTTCTCCATTAAATTATTGCCTCATCTCTTTTTTCCTTCTCTGTTATGACTGAGATCAGTTAGTTTATACTTGACACCTGGAGTGTCTCCTGATTATGTATTTTTTTTTCCTAAGCCTTAGTTTCTTGTCTGTAAACTCACTAGGTATTTAATCCTCAACTTCATACTACTTTTTGGCTTTTGCCCCTGCTATAATCAAATTCTCTCAAAGTCTATAGCAGCGCTGTCCAACAGAACTTTCTGCAATGGTGGGAATGTTCTACCTCTGGCTATCAATATAGAAGCCACTAGACACATGAGGCTATTAAGCACTTGAAATGTGGCAAATGAATAACTTAATTTTTAACTTAATTATAATTTATTAAAATTTAAATAACCACACATGGCTGGAGACTATTGTTGGACATCACAGGGCTCCACTCAATACTATAGCACTGCACTCTCTCATCCCATGCTTTCTACATAGCCATTCCCCCCAAATAAATGTAACCTCCCATCTATACTTTTAACTCTCACATCTTTAGGTCAACACTGATCAGTAATCCTAGACTCCTATTTTTGGCTGCCTACAGACAGACATCCTTCCCTGGATATCTCACAAGGCCTTCAAAGTCAACATGTTCAGAGCCAAACAGTTAAGCCAAATTCCTTAACTGACATTCAGCCTACTTTTCCAGTATCCCAAATCTTTCCTGCCACCACTGGCCTGTGATAACCTTATAGTTCATCACTGTGTTTCTACTTCCTGTCCCAAATACTTAGATTCTATCAGTTCTAGCTGAGGTAAAGCAGCATTACATAGGTTAAAGAACACTAGAGTCGACACAAGTCATTGCTTTGAACACTGACTGCCGTTTACTGTGTGACACCAACTCCTCAGAGCTTCAGACGTGCCATCCCTGACACTGCCGGCAGTGCTGCAACAGCATGGATGTGAAAGCATCAGGTAAATGTAACTTTCCCCTCCCCTCCCCAATGTGCCCAGTATCTCATACTGGTTTTTTGTTTGTTTTAAAGGGCAACCTTGAGTCGGTCTTCCCGGTGACGCAGTTTCTCCCGGAGTGCTTCTCCACGCCAGTGCTCATCCTTTCTCAGAGGGAAAATGGAGATATCAGATACCACTGCTGCTACAAGTGGAAGCCAACCAGCCTTTCCCTCCCCTACCCCAGCACCCCCACATCTGTGTTTTAGCTTGGCTGGGGGAGGCGGTCAATCCTATGAACCCAGAGAATAGCAGGATAAACCCTTACCATTATGTGAACTTGTGAAAAGTTCAGTTTTTCTTCAAAAGGTCCCTCATTTATGGTAAATGGAAAGTTCTCTTTCAAGCTTTCCAATTCTCCTTCTAGGTTTTCATTTCTTTCCAAAATAGCTTCTAGATCTGCTGGTAGTTCTGGAAGAAACTGATTGAGATTCTTCAGGCTGGTTCTGATTTCATCCTTCACCTCAGATTTAAGTGTCCTCATTGCATCACTGATTTCCATTTGTCTTCTCTCCAAATCTTTTTGGTTTGCCATCTAAACAGTGAGTTGGTGTCAAATATCATTGTATAAAATTTCAGACTTAACTTGGAATTGAGCTGAATGATGTGCCACGTATTTAAAGATCTATAAATATCAACTACTATAATTACTAGAACTGTAAAAACTTGTGATTTTTCAGATACTCAAGAATCTACAAGCTACTGAATAAATTATTTTATTGGCATTTTCACTGGAACAACTTTCATTTAGAAAAGGCATGTGCATAAAGTTCCTTGAAGACAATCTCTTTGGAGTCAGACAAAGCTAGTTACCAGTCTCATTTCCAGTATTACCAGTATGACTTAGGGCAAGTTGGCTAACATCTGATCCTCCATGACCTCATTTATACAAGGAGATAAATACCTTCTGCTCAGAAATGTGAAAACTAAGTGAGAATTTACATGAAGTACCTCAGTGGCACCCAACTGGCAACTAGAGTAAGCCACAAATGAGAAAAGGGCCATTTATTGAAATAAGTCATAAGTGATCTGGATTATAAATGCTAATGCTGGAATTTTATAAGTGAAGAATCTGGTGGCTTGAGCAATATACATTTTTTTTTTTTTAAAGACAGGGTCTTGCTCTGTCACCCAGGCTGGAGTGCAGTGGCACAATCTTGGCTCACGGCAGTCTCAACCTCCCAGACTCAAGCAATCCTCCCACCTCAGCCTCCTGAGTAGCTGGGACTACAGGTATATGCCACCACACCTAGCTACTTTTTGTATTTTTAGTAGAGACGAGGTCTTGGCATGTTGCCCAGGCTGGTCTTGAACTCCTGAGCTCAAGTGATTCACCCACCTTGGCCTCCTAAAGTGTTGGGATTACAGGAATGCACCACCACACCCAGCCTAGAGGTTTCTTAAAGTGTTACCAATTGCATTTGATGCCTGAGACTACTCTATGTGGCTCTACCCCATATACAGCTTAGTGAAAATGAGATTTATACCTACTGCTAATTGCCTTACCAAATTTGCAAAGGCAAAATCACTAAGGGCTTGTGGTCTTTAAATAATTGTTTTTAGTTATTTTTTTCTTGAATCAAATAGTAGGTATATGTGGGGCGTCGGGATTGGAAGCACAGATGAAACTAGAATGGCCACGTGGGGTCATCCAAAGGACTAAGTATAGCAGGGCCAAATAAGTGGCTACAGCAGCCCCTGCTAGAGTTCAGGGATGGCCCAGATGCTCTAAAGGACACCAGCGACATCAAGGATTAGAGACTCTACCAGTCCAGGCATGAGCTGATTTAATACTCTCTGCCTGGCTACATTATGTGATATCAAAGGTTTCCCCCTGGACCATCTTTTCTTGCTCAAGGGGTAGGGGAGGTTTTGGCTCCTATAGACTTGTTTATGGCATAAAATCTAACATTTCAACGTAGTTCTTTGGGACATGAAATATGATGCTCAAGAATTACCTTTTTTCCTTGAAAAACTAACATTTTAAGAGCTTGTCAAATTTAAGAGAATTTTGAAAGTATATTTTTAACAAATAGTGGAGGTGCATTTCTAAATTTTAAGGCTAAAAAACCAGATTTGACTTAAAGAACATTCTTATAATCAGTTTTTCTATACTACTATAGAAGGGATATTAAAAACAATACAATCTGCCTGAGCCCAGTGAGTCCTCTCCCCCCAGGCTGGCCAGCTGGGCTTCCTGGGCACACACCTGTTTCTTGAGCTCCGTGTACTCATACTGCATCTGGTTGAGCTCCTTCATCAGGCGCCTGGCCCGCTCATGGTTGTCCTGGGCTACCAGTTCAATTGTTGCCATTTCCTTTTGCATGCAGCTGTTCTCCTGTTTTTGCTCCTAGCACAGGAGGAAAAAAATAACTCTGCAATCCAACAAGTGGAGGTGTGGTTTGCTGGCTTACACACTCACTAGCTCTATAACTTCATTCCCCATCTGGGCCTCAGCTTCTCTAGCTGTCAAATAGGGAAAATTCTATTTTCCTTTCATGGGCAGATCAAATACAGCTGGGAGTATATACACGTCAGAGTCTGTTAGCATCACCTTTGATAATAAGCTACTAACCCTTTCTGAGTCTTCATTAATTGTCTGTAAAATGAGAATAATAATAGCTATCATCACAGGGTTACTGGTAGGGTTAAATCTGAGACATCTATATTCCATCTGTATGATGATCTGGCCTATCACTAGTTAGAAGTGTATCCCCTTTGAGAGACACACATGGTTTAAAAGTTCCTTTCATAGAACAGGGCTCCACTAATCCCTCCAGAGGGTACTGGAAAAATCCACACCCTTGACAGTTCCATTGCTGCTCAGCTGCCTCCATCCACAATAAATTATTCTGACCTATCTGAGTGTCACTCCCCAAATTTATTTCAAGGATGAAAGCATGGTAGATTGAGCTTCCTGGTTTTAGGATAATGATTAAAGCTAATGTTGGCCAAAAAGGGCAGGATGAGAAAAATTTGTAAGCACTGACTACAGCAGTGTAATAAAACTGGCTGGGCACGGTGGCTCACGCCTATAATCCCAGCACTTTGGGAGGCCAAGGCGTATGGATCATAAGGTCAGGAGTGCGAGACCAGCCTGGCCAACATGGTGAACCCCACTCTATTAAAAATACAAAAATTAGCCAGGTGTGGTGGCATGTGCCTGTAATTCCAGATACTCAGGAGACAGGATAATTGCTTGAACCTGGGAGGTAGAAGTTGCAGTGAACTGAGATCATGCCACTGCACTCCAGACTGGGTGACAGAGCAAGACTCTGTCTTGAAAATAAAAATAAAAATAAACCGTCTATGGGCCAGGCGCAATAGCTCACTCCTGTAATCCCAGCACCTTGGGAGGCTGAGGCAGGTGGATCACCTGAGGTCAGGAGTTCAGGACCAGCCTGGTCAACCTGGTGAAGCCCCATCTCTACTAAAAATATAAAAATTAGTTGGGCGTGGTGGCGCACACCTGTAGTTCCAGCTACTCAGGAGGCTGAGGCATGAGAATCGCTTGAACCCGGGAGGCAGAGGCTGCAGTGAGCTGAGATCGTGCCACTGCACTCTAGCCTGGGAGACAGAGCAAGATGCCATCTAAAAAAAAAACCGTCTAGAGAAGGCTTCTTCAACACCCCCTCCACCCGCCAGTGGAGGTGTAAACTGAGGCTCACTGGCAGAACGTGCTCTCTACTTTGTGCTGATAATGGCTGTTCACATGACAGTCTCCCCAGCCAGCCAGAGCTCCTTTGAGGCTGCACCCCTGTCCCAGGTAAAACTTACCATCAGCTTCAAGGACAAATGATGCATAAATACACCAATAACAACAGTTGGGTTCAGGACTGTGTTGATGGGTAATTTATTTTCTCTATGTTGAAGTGGTGTGGCAGTTTACAATTTTAAATGTATCTTTTGCTCACAAACTGCCACGGCAGCAGGTACTCACAAGAAGGTTTTTCTCCAGCTGGCTCCGCTGGATCTTAAGTGCTTCCTTCAGGCTGGCCACCTGCTTCTCAGCTTTCTTTCTTTCTGTCAAGAACTGGTTCCGCAGGAGGCTGAAGTCTGCCCTCATAGAGTCTGCCTCTTTCTGGAGGGCCAACAGCTCACCTGACTTCTCCACCAATTGCTGCTCCCTTTCTGAAAGCTGCCGTTCTGAAATGAGCATTTGCAGTCGGTTTAGCTAAAGAGCCCGAGCCAACTGTGGGCAGAGCTCCCCTTCCCTTGTGGCAGATGCATAATGGTGATATGCGACCCATGCAGGTGCTTTCCTCCATTACAAAGTCTTACAAGCCTACCCTGACCCACACTTCAAAGGCCCAGAAAAAGACCCAGATAAGGGTGCCTTTTGAAGTAATTGGTTCCTGGAGAGACTGATCCCAGAGTGACAGACAGCTACTATCTTCTCTTTCAACTCTTTGAGACCAGTGAGAGGAAACCCAGCACCAATCCTGAAGTGTGTGGAACAGATGAAATGTTTTTTATAAACACTAATTTTCATAAAGGGAGACACAGCAGTACAACATCCTTCTACAGGAAGCAGTGCAGTGGAAAGTACACATGATTTGGAGCTGCCTCCTACACTGGCATGAGCCCCATTTTATAATGAGGAATACATTTCCTGATGTTCAGTTAGAATCATGTATGCAAATGCTTGGTACATAGTGAGTACTCGACAGAGAATGCTTACAAAATAAAAGTGACATTTAAAAGATATTTTTCTTATCACCCAGATTTTACTTTTCAACAACTCTGGCATGATCAGAATTGGACATATTTTTTTTAAGTTTCATTTTAATAATGAAATGATTGGGTCTGCATATATCAAGAGTTCCCAGGGAAAAAGGAATAATAACCCTTTTAGATCCCCAAGCCCACAACATTTTCCAAGCATTATTAAACCCTGGAGCCTAAGAAAGAGAAAAACCATTTACTGATGTGAGAACAATCATTTACCCTGGATTCCCATGTCAACTTCATTTATATATGGTTCAAGAGAGAACAAACTGACTTAAAAGCAAACACCTGTATTCCGGTACCATTCACTAGGCCAAATCTGGACAGAAGAACTGTTAATATGATTTTTTTTGACACTTGAGATGAAGGAGATCATTATTCCCAAAGCTCAAAGGTAATATCCTTTAAGAGTATCTTTTGGCAGTTATTCACTTGAATGTTCCACTTTCTTGAGATGGCATTCTCAAAGGAGACAATACGAGCAAGGAAGGACTTTCTGGTCAGTCTCAGGATCACATCTCTTCTCTGAACCTGCTTCCTCATCTTTCACAGGGCTGTCATACCTCCTGCTTTAACTTCTCCTGCTTCCTCACCTGGCTCTGGCTGGGGTCTGGATATCTTTAAATACTTTTGCAAGACAACCAGCAGAGCCAACCCATACCCCATCTCCCAGTGAGAAGTTCCAGAATACATACTAGTTTGGGAGAGCGTCTTCTCCAGGCTCTCACCCCACCTCTCCTCTTCCTGCAGAATCCTAACACGCTCTTCAGCCGCCAGCACCTTTGAGAGCACTTGGTCCAGTTTGCTTTTCTGGTCTGTTAATTCCTTTTCCAGCTGGTGCTGTTGCTCCTTCAGTGTCACTTTGCTGGTTTCTAATTTGCTTTCTTCACTTTCTCTCTCTTTCTGGAGTCTCTGAAATATCTTAATAAAGAGTAATCTTGATTAGTCATAAAACAACAAATAGTGTCCCAGAGAACCTGCATGGACATGAGACAGATTCCAAGTTCAAAAGAAAGTAGAAGACAGCCCACAGGGACAACTCCATTACAGAGGTGATCAAGAGGGCTTGGGAAGCTGTCTGGCCAGCATGTGAGGAGGGGATTAAAGCAGCAAATGGCACGTGGCCATTAAGTATCTTTACAGGACCAATGTTCTATGATCATTAAAGGTCTCTAAGTCACATAGTTGGTGTAAACGCCACCCATGGCTACACAGGGCGGTTAAGCGACACACAGTCCCATGGGGGATATTTCTCAGCAGCTTTCTGCCAGGGGAAAAATAGGCTCACATGAGCCACAAAATGCTTCTTTTATATAAAGTCATAAATGTGTAGTACCATTTCTTGTTGGACTAGTTTGAGCTTGTTTTCTTCAATCTCACTCTGAAGCACTTGAAGTTGTTGTTGTTTTGTCTCCTCTTCTTTCTGACAGTCTTCAAACCTATTTGCCCATTCACTGATGTCCTTTTGGAGTCGGGTCTGCTCACTAAGCAATACATCCTGATGCTTGGTGGTGTGAAGCAGGTCCTTTAGGTGAAAGAACAAGTGGAAACTACTAATAAAGCCATCTTTACTAGAGGTGGCCAGGTGCCAATCCAGTATCTACTAAGTCTGACAGAATGAGAGGCATAAAAGTTTATTTCCTTTATTATCTTAATAAACTTATAGGTACAAGAGAATTTAGATGTCTAATCCAACTTTTATTTTATTTATTTATTTATTTATTTATTTATTTATTTATTTGACAGTCTTGCTCTGTTGCCAAGGCTGGAGTGCAGTGGCATGATCTTGGCTCACCGTGACCTCCGCCTCCCAGGTTCAAGCAATCCTCCCATCTCAGCCTCTTGAGTAGTTGGGACTACAGGCACATGCCACCACGCCCAGCTAACTTTTTGTCTTTTTAGTAGAAATGGGGTTTCACCATGTTGGCCAGGTTGATCTCGAACTCCTGGCCTCAAGTGATCCACCTGCCTTGGCCTCCCAAAGTGCTGGGATTACAGGCGTGAGCCACCATACCCAGCCTGTGTCTAATGTAACTTTTTTTTTTTTTTTCCTGAGACAGAGCTTCGCTCTTATTGCCCAAGCGGGAGTGCAATGATGCAATGCCGGCTCACGGCAACCTCCAGGTCTCGGGTTCCAGTGACTCTCCTGCCTCAGCCTCCCGAGTAGCTGGCATTACAGGCATGCGCCACCATGCCCAGCTAATTTTGTATTTTTAGTAGAGATGGGGTTTCTCCATGTTGGTCAGGCTAGTCTTGAACTCCCGACTTCAGGTGATCTGCCCGCCTCAGCCTCCCAAAGTGCTGGGATTACAGGTGCAAGCCACCGCACCTGGCATAACTCTTAATTTACATAATAGAAACTAAGGTCTAGAACTCGCCTGAAGTGCTCTGAATTACAGCACTAGTCTCACAGGACAACACTGAATTCCCTTTAAGAAAATCATTAGAAGTATAAGGGTCAAAAATCTGCTATATTCAGTATCTGACAAGATAGAGGCCCAGATTTGACGGTTACTCTATGGCTCAAGGAGTAATCAAATCTAAGCCCAGCCTTTAAAGTCCTCATCTGTGCCATGGATTAGAGATGACCCATCTGGTCCCTGAAGCCCCAAGAAGGGCTGCTGAGAGACTGTTGCTGGGCTCTGGTCTAGCCACCACCCTACTTACTAGCTTTGAGTAAAACTTTGTTTGTATCAAGAGTTCTAAGGCTAAAATAAATTAGCAAACCACTGCTCTCCACCAAAACTTTTATTTATGTGACAGCTATGTTATATAAATGGCCCTGGAGTATCTGCTGTTGTGAAGAGGAACCAGCCTACTTGATTTCTTTGTTATTTAAACCAATTGTCTGCATACCCTCAGTATTCTACTAGAATATTACATTTGTTAACCTTACCTGTTTTGCTAGGTTCAAATGGTCTTGGACATTAGCTAGTTCCTCCTGCAGTGAGTTTACTGCTTCTTGTTTTTCTACAGAAATGACATTCTCATGAAATAAGAAATACATACATACATACAGATTCCCATTAGCATTCCCAAAAAGTAGAGAAGTTATTTTACGCTTACTTCTGTTACATGTATGACTATGCCATACTATCTCATTAAAGGCCAAAAGAGAGTTATATGCACAATCCACATTTGGCCTTGGAGCTCAGGTTTTTAAAGATTTTCATGTTCAAAATCTCACAACGAAAAAATTACAGATAATGTTAGGTGCATAGTTTAAAAACAGCTACCTTCTGCATTGCTGGTAGAAATAGAAACTTAACCTTTCAGGAAGGCAATTTGGGAATAAATTTTATATCTATACTGGCTTTGTCAATTACTAGCTGTGTGACCTCTAGCAAATCACTTCTCATTTAAGCAGTCACAAGAAAACTAAGCTTCGGTTTCCTTATTTACAAATGAGTAAAATAACTTTTATCTCATAAAAATGTTATGAGGATTAAATGAGAAAACGAAATATCAAGGACATAAAAAATGTTCAACAAGTATATTATTAGATAGAATTACTCAGCAATTTCTTTAAAAATTATCATATTTATAAACATTTGATAATTTTAAAATCTTCATTATTTACATCTTTGCTTTTCAAACTAGACACACACCCCTAGGAAAAATCTGGAAGGATATTCACCAAACTGTTACTAGGAATCTATGAGGAGTGAGGTAAACAGCAATTTTTATTTCTTTTTACTATGTTTTAAAATTGTTCTCTAAGGAAGATGAATTAGGTGTTTTTTTTTTTTTTAACTGACTTTGAGATAAAATGCACATATTATGTCCTATTTAAAGTGTGTAATTCAAAGTCTTTTAGTATTTTCCGAGTTGTGCAACCATTACCACAATCTAATTTTAGAAAGAAACTCCATGCTCCTTAGCAGGAATTACTTCTGCCATAAGAAAAATCAAACAAAGAAACTAACAAAGGGCAAGGAAATCACACTTTCACTGTTCTGCTGCCTTATACCTTGGAGCTGCTGTTGTATTGCTGAAATGTCGTTATGCAGTGACAACTTGTCTCTGTTTAGTTGGTCTAGTTCCTGCTGCAGTTTTCTGACATTCAATTCCAACTTTTCTAAGTTTGATTGCTCCATTTTGCTATTTTCTTCTGCTGCTGCTAAAACCCTACCACAGAGAATAAGTAAGACTGTCAAATATAAAATATTCAAGCACACACAGGAGATGACTGAGGAACAGTGTTATCCTTTCACAACATACAGTTATGGAAAGTATAAAAGATTATAAATCTTCACAAAATTTAAGACAACTCATTTTCAAAATCTTATCAGCTTTCTAAGTGGAGACTTTTTTCAAATGACTCATTAAATTGAAGTTTTATAAAAATCATAGATTAAAAACATGGATAACATTCAGAATTCCAAAAATCTGATAAAAATGGAGCTGTGACAATAAAAAAAGTAGAAAACGATTGTATGTACAGTAGGATCTGTTCATATAGCAGACATGCATGAGCATGTATTGTAGTATATAAAGGGAGTCATACAGTATGAACTTGCTTTTGGTCTGGCTTCTTTCACACAGCGTAGTTACTTTGAGATTCATCCATGTTGTGTGTATCAATACTTCATTCCCTTCTTATTGCTGAGTAGTATTCTACAGTGTGGATATACCACAATTTGTTTCTATTTACCAGGTGATAGACATTTGGGTCATTTCTAGTCTTTGGCTATTACAAATAAGGCTGTCATGAACATTAGTATATACACTGTGTAGAAATATGCTTTCATTTCTCTTGAATAAATATAATACCTAGGAGTGGAATGGCTAGATCTTCCGGTAGTGTATGTTTGATTTTTAAGTAACTGTTAAACTGTCTTCCAAAGTTAAACAGTTACTTAATACCATTTTACATGCCCCTCAATCATATATGAAAGTTCCGGCCAGATGCGGTGGCTCACACCTGTAATCCCAGCACTTTGGGAGGCCGAGGCGGGCGGATCACGAGGTCAGGAGATCAGGAGATCGTCACCATCCTGGCTAACACAGTGAAACCCCGTCTCTACTAAAAATACAAAAAATTAGCCGGGCGTGGTAACGGGTGCCTGAAGTGGAAGCAGGAGAATGGCGTGAACCCGGCAGGCGGAGCTTGCAGTGAGCCACTGCACTCCAGCCTGGGTGACAGAGACTCCCGTCTCAAGAAAAAAAAGAAAGTTCCTGGTTAACACTAACATTTGGTATGGCTGTTGTTCTAATAGGTGTGTAGTGATATCTCGCTGTGGTTTTAATTTGCATTTCCCTAATGATTAATGATCCTGCGTATCTTTTCATGTGCTTATTTGCCATCCATTTATCTTCTGTAATGAAATGTCTGTTCAAATCTTTTGCCCATTTAAATAATTGGGTTATTTTCTTATTGAGTTTTGAGAGTTCTTTATATATGTATTCTGAACACAAGTCCTTTATCAGATACATGGGTTGCAAATATTTTTTCCCAACCTGTGACGTATCTTTTCATTACCTTAACAGTGTCTTTTGAGGAGAAGATGTTTTAAATTTTGAAGTCTAACTGTATCAATTTATTATTTTATGGATCATGCTTTTGGTGTCATACCAAGAATTTGTGCCCAACTCTAAGGTCACAAAAGTTTTCTACTATGTTTTATGTTTTCTTCTAGAAGTTTTATATTTAGGTTTTACATATATGATTATGGTCCTATATATAAACATAAAAATAAATATGTGTATATATACATATTTTTTGAGACAGGGTCTCACTCTGTCATCCTGGTTGGAGTGCAGTGGTATCATCATGGCTCACTGTAGCCTCGACTTCCCAGGCTCAAACAATTCTCCCACCTCAGCTTCCCAACCTGGCTATTTTTCTTTTTTTTTTTTTTCTTTTTTGCAGACACAAGGTCTTTCTAATTGTGTAGGCTGGTCTCAAACTCCTGGGCTCAAGTGAACCTCCTGCCTCAGCCTCCCAAAATGCTGGGATTACTGGCATAAGCCACCGTGCCTGGCCTCATTTTAAATTAATATTTATATATTATACAGAGTGAGGTATGAATTGAGGTTCTTTTTTTGGTTTTGTATATCCAATTGTTTCAGCAACATTTTCTAAAAGACCATCTTTTCTCTTCTGAAAAAGATGCCTTTGTATCTTCATCAAAATCAGTTGTTTACATATATGTCAGTTTATTTCTAGACTTTCTATTCTATTCCATTGATCTATGTGTTCATCTTTATACTAATACCACAGTGTTTTGATTACTACAGGTTTATAAAAGTGTTGCAATCAGGTAGTGTTAGTCCTAAATTTTTGTTCTACTTTCTAAAAGTTGTTTTGGTGTCATACCTAAAAAACTGTATAAATTCTATTGTAGGTCTTAGAATAATTCAATTCTAGGTTCATATAATTTCAGAACCAGCTTGTCAATTTCCACAAGAAAAGGCTATTGAGATTTTAATTGTAACTGTTTTGAATCTAGAGATCAATTTGAAGAGAACTAAATCTTTATTTTACTTAAAAAAAGCACAATAGATTTTTAAAAAATGCTTTTGAGGAAAAAAAAAAAGCTAGAAGGAAATTCACCAAACAATGCAACTGGCAAAATGTATTTATGATACCAAGTTTGTGGTGTATTTTATCCTTTTCTCTATGTTACAAATTTTTTATAGCATGTTTATAATGTCTTGGCCTGAAGAAGTGATCCTGCAAGCTTATTTGTTCTTGCTCTCACCTTTTGGTTTGTGCCAACTTTTTTTCCCAAATGTCACATTTCTCTTGGAGATCTTCCTTTTCTTTGCTCAAACACTCAACACACGATTGTAAAGCTCGGGACTCAGCAGTCATTCGTTCTATTTCTCGTTTATTCCTCTCAAGGAGCTGCTTCTGCCACTCTATTTCCCCTTTCTGCTGCTGGGCTATCTGCTGCAAATTCTCTAACTCCAGTTTCTCCTAAATCAGATAAAAGAGGACTCAAACATCCTACATGAGAAAGACCTCAGTTTCTTAAGGGTACAATGGCTTTGTTCATTACCTCTAGCACTGCCACCTGAGTCTTCTCTAATTCAGATACCTTTTGGTCATGTTGTAGCTTCAAACCTTGTAGCTCATTGTTTTCAAGTTGCAACATGTCCAGAATATTCTTTAGTTCTAAAGGATAGAAACAAAGCATGGTCCATGATATTAAATGAACTTGGAAAACATTTACAAAATGAAACAGAAAACAATGCTATTGACTACTACAAGATAATTTTTAAAATTCTGTTGCGCTGAATTAATGGTGCTAATTTTATTCTTAATAAAAAATTCTCTAAAAGTATTGTTACATACTATTTAATTTGTTTAAAACATTTTAACAAGCCAGGTGCAGAAGCACGCGCCTGTAATCCCAGCCATTTGGCAGGCTGAGGTGTAAGGATTGCTTGAGCCCAGGAGTTTGAGACTAGCCTGGTTGACAGAGCAAGATCCCATCTCTATATAAATAAATAAACAGACAAACATTTTAACAAAAAAATTTAATTAACAAAGATCTGTTTCCAAAGCATTTGCTTCTACATAAAAGAATCAACTAAAAGCATTTTATATAAAATTGATCAAAATAAGTTAAAAATACTTTGAAATACAGACTGAGATTTACATAACAATTTTTTGGCCTTTGAAATACAGATATTTAAATATTAACTTTTTTTCTGAATATAGAGATACTTGCTTATTGTAGAAAAGTTGGAAAATACAAAAAAAAGCGTAAGAGAAAAAAATAAAAACCCACCATCATTTCACCACCCCAAATCACTATTACAATAGCATTTTGATGTTCCAAGAATGCATGCGCACACACACACACACTCTCACACATTTTAAAATAAACTGGGACTATATACTCCATATTCATTTTTTACCCACTTTTTTCATTCTTCTCATGGGCATGTTTGTATGTCATTAAATGTTAAAAATATGACTTTTAAATTGGTCATCTGTTTCCAATTTTGCGGGGGATGTGGTGAAACAGGGTCTTCCTCTGTTTCCCAGGCTGGAGCATAGTGGCATAATCATAGCTCACTGCAGCCTTGACCTCCTAAACTCAAGGGATCCTCCCTGCTTGGCCTTCCGAATAGCTGAGACTACAGGTGCACATCAATGTGTATCACTAATTTTTGAGTATTTTTGTAGAGATGGGGTCTCACTACATTGCCCAGGTAGTTTTGAATTCCTGGGCTCAAGCAATCCTCTTGCCTCAGCCTCCTAAAGAGCTGGGATTATAGGCATGAACCATCACACCCAGCCTGTTTCCAAATTTTGTCATTATAAATATTGCTGTGATGTACATACTTGCCCTTTCTGGAGGAGTAGAAATGGGCTGACTGGTTCAACAGGTGTGAATTTTAAGAGTCTTGAAACACTGGCAGATTGTTCCAGTTTATATCTCAATTGATAGACTGTGTGTGCTCTTCTTTCAGCACACTCTGATCAGCAATGAGCATGATTATTTCGCTTTTAAATAAAGTTTATCAATTAAAATGGCAGAAAATAACATCATATGCCTTTTATAACCTGCTTTCTTTGCTTATTAGTAGTAAGGTTAAACTTTACAGTTTGTTTGGCCATTTCTTATTTTTTTTCTGTGACTTGTAATACACAGACATTTCCAACCTCAAACTTTGTATGATTGTTTTCCTTTAAACTTACCAGTTTTATGTTTAGACATCTGCCTTAAAACAATCTGAAGATTTTCTTCCTCTTTTTCAATTTCCTGCTTTATAAGTGTAAGCTGAGTTTTTCTTTCACTAATCTGAACGTTCAGTTCTCCTTTCTGAAAACTCAGTTCTTCCAGAAGAGATTTTACTTCCTGTGTTTGAAAAAAAAAAAAGTTACCCCCTCCTGTGACTGTAAATGAAAATTACTTCAAAATAAGTTCTGTTATTTATTGTTTTATTTTATAGAAATTCTAATTTGGAAACAAGCTCATTTTTGCCTTTTATGTCAAGAACAGCATTATATTTTGCAGAAACCTATTTCTATATAATAGAAGAAAGTAACATATTCTCTTCATCTAAATATATTTGCAACATTACTATAAGCAAGGCAATGTGCTATAGAGAGAAAAGCCTGACTGAGACATGGCTCCTGCTCTGGAGGGGCTTAGTACCTTGTTGAGTGGTAAGGCAGGGAACATAAACACGATCACAAAAGGCTAAGATGCCCTAGGAAACATGCAGACAGAGTGTTTCTAAACTCAAAAGAAGGAAACTCCTTCTTCCAAGAGAAAGAAAAAAGTCAGAGAAGTTTTCTTTTCTTTTTCTTTTTGAAATTGAGTCTCACTCTGTCACTAGGCCGGGGTGCAGTGGCACGATCTCAGCTCACTGCAACCACCGCCTCCCGAGTTCGAGTAATTCTCTTTTCTCAATCTCCCGAGTAGCTGGGATTACAGGTGCATGCCACCATGCCTGGCTAATTTTTGTATTTTTAGAGATGGGGTTTCACCATGTTGGCCAGGGTGGTCTCAATCTCTTAATCTCGTGATCCGCCCACCTTGGCCTCCCAAAGTGCTGGGATTACAGGTGTGAGCCACTGCACCCAGCCAGAAGTTTTCTTAGAGGAGGTGGCATGAAGCTGTGCCATGAGAAACAGGTGAGATCAGGCTAGTGATAGGGGAGAAAGGGAATTCCTGGAGAAGAAATGGTATGAGAAAGGTACAGGGGCAGGAGAACTTTGAGCATATCCAGAAAACAACATGGGGGACTATACATGACAGCCACTGCATGGATACATAACAAATTGATTTTACAGAGGAGGCAAGATTTCAGGAATTTATATTTTCATTTGGGAAGAAGCAATGAAAATACATCAAAGTAAACCTATAGCACTGTCCTAGGACTCTTCAGAAAACCTAATAAAAAACACACCTTAATGTGATTGCACTTCTCAGCTACTTCAGTCTCTCCCAGTCTCAGAGCTTTCTGGAGGTCAGCTTTTGCCTGCACCATGCTTCCTTGGAGTAGATGCAGCTCCTCCTTTTTATACCCTAACTGCCTGTCCAAGACAGCCATCTCCTGCTGCTGACTTGTCACCTGTATTAAAGAAAAGGGAAGAGTAAGTTTGACAAAGGCCATACAGCTCTCTGTGCTAACCTGGAGATAATTTAGTTGTGAGGTAAAATCAGGAGCTAATAGCCTAGCCCACAAGAGTCAGAAAACCCAGGCAAGGAGTGCAAGAGTGAAATGCCTAATGAAAACCTTGAGCTCACATACTTAAAACCACTCAAATCACAGTGATCACAGTAAGAACAACAATATGACAATCATGATTATCCCTCAGGTTATGGTTTTCCAAGAACTTTTATTTTTATATCCTAATTCCATTTTGACATCCTTGGTGATGGAAGTTAGTCAGAGATTTTTAAAATGTATTCATTTTTAAAATTAAAAACTTGTTACAATTTTAAGGACAATACATATTTGTTTACAAAAAAAGAAGACCACGCGGATATGCAAAAGGAAGAAAACAGAAAATACTCAAAATCCCCCCTTATCAGATGACCACTTTTGTACTTTGGTATTGACTAAAAATACAACCGCAAGTGTTCATAAAGGCATTTAACAGAATCATAGAGTATACCATGTTTTGAGACTCACTTTTTTTACTCAAAAATATTGTATTGAGTTGGGATTCAAATTTAGTTCAGACTTTATCATTAACAACTATAATACATAGCCTCATTTATTCTTTTCTACAGTTAAACATGTATTACTTTTATAATCATACAGTGCTGTGTCAGTTGTTTTTTCAAGGCGTCTATTGTCATACCTGGCTTTTCAGCTTTTCCAGCTCAGCTCTCTTGGCTTGAAGGAGCGTCTCAGATTCTTTAAGGACTTGCAGGTGGTGATCCTCACTGCGTTCTGCCATCTCAACGTCTTTTTGCAGTTTCTGAAGCCTACAAAGCACCAGCAACACTAGAGCAGATCCTAAGGGACTCGGAACCCCAGAGCTGTCTTCCAGCACAAACCCCTTGTAGCCCTACAGGGGACTGACTTACTCTTCTGTCAGTTTTTCCTTCTTCTTGCTTAAACATTGGAAGTCTGAGTCTTCTGCTGCTACAATTTTGTTTATTTCTTTCAAGATTTCTTCTTGCTTGATTTTGTGCTGCTCCAAATCCTTTGCATCAGCCTGGAGTAATCTAAAGCACATTGCTTTATTCCCCCCAGGTCCTGTAGACTTACCATGCATTATTTATCATAAACCAATTATTATCCCCTTAGAAGCAAACTTTTCATTCATCTCAATGTGTTCTTCAACGGTTTAGGGAATCCACCTACCTTAGCTCCTGATGAGCTTTGACAAGGTTAATGGCAGTTTCCTGAGCTCTCCTTTCTAATTCCTCAGCATCTGACTCAGTTTGCAATAAACTTCTCTTGGCATCAGTGAACTTTTCGACAGCATTTTTTGTCTAGAAAAGAAACTGTCATTAAAAGCCATTCAGTTACAATACTCACTCACAGCTACTGGCCATGTAAACCAGTACATCTCTTTTGGAAAACAAGATGATACAGAAAGACATAAAAATGTCCATTCACTATAACTCTAATTCTTGGTAAATAATTCAGAAGCAAAGAACTACTACAGAAAAATGCTCATTGTATAATAATATAAGACCTGACAAATAATAGGCTAAGTGATGATGCATTAACAAAGTGGAATACTGTGTAGCCTTTAAAATGATCAGATGACAATGTAGCAACACAGAAGACAGTTAATACTATGTTGGCTGAGAAAAATAAAATGATAATAAGCACTGTGAGAGCAACTATGTAAAACTACACGTGTCAATAAAGACAGAAAGACTATATAAAAGTAGTCACTTGAAAGTAGTGGAACTAAAGACGCTTTTTATTTCAAATAATGTGTAATACTATTATATCATTTAAAATATTAAAATTATCTACCCAACTAAGTGGTAATGAAGTGATTTTACCAAGATACTCTCCACACAGAAATTCTTGCTGTACTCTATAGTCATTATCAAGTGAAGTAAAAATGCTTTGATCTGGTGATAATGTAATTATGGCTGACAAACACAAACATTAAATACTTTGCAAATGTTTAAAATCTTCCTATATAAGAGTTGGTAAAAACACAATTTTTTTTTTTTTTTTTTTTTTGAGATGGAGTCTCACTCAGTCACCCAGGCTGGAGTGCAGTGGCGTGATCTCGGTTCACACCATTCGCCTGCCTCAGCCTCCCAAGTAGCTGGGACTACAGGCGCCTGCCACCATGCTGGCTAATTTTTTGCATTTTTAGTAGAGACGGGGTTTCACCGTGTTAGCCAGGATGGTCTTGATCTCCTGACCTCGTGATCCGCCTGCCTCGGCCTCCCAAAGTGCTGGGATTACAGGTGTGAGCCACTGTGCCCGGCCCACAATTTTTTTTTTTAATCAACTTGGTTTCTTTTTCTGCCCAACATAAGATGCTTAAAACAATGACATCAAAAGTTCCAAAAATAGAGTGTGGTTTGCACTTGGTTGAGCAGTGACTCACCTTCAGCCAAAAAAAAAAAAAAACACACAAAAACTGAAGTCTGCCATTGTACTAAAGCCAGAGGAGTCCGTATGTTAAATTTGTCTATTAAATATCTGCATGCATGCAAAAGGGTTGGCAAGCTCCCAGAGAGCTACATATTTCACCATACGTCTTTCCATTTCAGATAGCTTGTTTCTGTCAGTTTCATCAGCAAAGCACTGGACAAAACTCGCTAGGCATTCCAGAAAAGCCACCAAATAGTTTTTTGTCTCCTTCTATGTCAGGTTTTAACACGTCTGGCACACTCCTTACAAAACGCCACTACTTTCTTTCTCCTCCTCCTTACCAAGCTGCCTCCCTGAGTCATTTTGGGAGGATGAAGGTAAAATAACTTATCAGCTTTGGTTCACTTACTACCTCTGCCTACTACTGCTGCCATCAATTTTCTTTTGATGATTTTATATATATATATACCTATATATAAATATATAACCAAAATATACCAAAATATATAATCAAAATATACCAGTGATATTTTGAAGATACATCAAAATAATATATCTTATTATATATTATTATACCAGTGATATTTTTTTCCTCTAGTTCTGCTCACATCTATTTTCTCTCACAGTAATCCAACATACGAAAACAGAAGGAACAGCTCATCTGAAAAGAAAAGGACTTTTTCCATTTTTAATTACTCACAGAATTTCTTTAATAAACAATTTAGTTCCCAGGTAATAGATTGCTTTTAATTTAAATATATTCATGTTGAAATAGCAAAATAAAAATAATAGTTCCTGAGGTGTTTCATGTGGGTAAGGAACTCTTTTCATCCTGGAATTCTCATCCAATTAAAAGAGCCCTTGGTTATGTGACCCTGGGCCAGTAATGAGCCTCTCCGAGCTACCTCAGTAAACCAAGCTAACATCATCCTACAGGGCTGCCAGGAAAGTTAAACAAAACATTTACAAAATGGCCATGCGTAGCCATAGCAGTGGCTCAATAACAGGTAACTCCTTTTTCTCCCCAACTTCCCTCTGTGTTGTAGTCTAAAGAATATTATCGGGCCAGGCGCAGTGGCTCACACCTGTAACCCCAGAACTTTGGGAAGCCGAGGCAGGATCACAAGGTCAGGAGTTCAAAACCAGCCTGGCCAACATGGTGAAACCCCGTCTCTACTCAGGAGGCTGAGGCAGGAGAATCGCTTGAACCAGGGAGGTAGAGGTTGCAGTGAGCTGAGATTGCACCACTCCACTCCAGCCTAGGTGAGACACCATCTCAAAAAATAAAAGAATATTATCTCAGACCAAAAAATATTTTGTATCATTATCAACTTGAAGACCAAAGTAATACTTGTGAGGTCCATTGTAGTTTAATAAGAATATAAAGATTGACCTATTTTAAAAAACACAGCAGAATCCAAATAATTAGATATAAAAGACACACAGGATAAGGAGGTGGGGTGTGCTAGGAACTAAGTAACTTCAGGAATTTTAAATATGCTGTTTTATTTAATCCATGCTGAAAAGCCTACATATTCTTAGCCTGAATTTAAAGATAAGAAAAGCAAAGCCAGGGGACTTACATGACTTGTACAAATTCTCACATCTCCTTAACTAGCAGAGTCCAGCCTGGAACCTGGCTGTCTGACTTGGACAACTGTCCTCTTAGTACACACACTCTCTTTCTAATCCTTCATGCAGATAGTAAGCTGACTCACCCACACTGAGCTCACACCCCAAACCACAACAAGACATACCTTTTCTTTAGTGCACGAAAGTTCACTCTCAGCCTCTGCCAGGAGTCGGTCAGCTTCCCTGAGCTCTGAGCGACGTTTCAGAAGAGTCTTCTCAATGCACTCAATTTCATCTACAATATCTTCATGATGTTTGAGTGATTTTTCTATTTCTAGTTCAGTCATAAGACTCTCAACATTTCCATCAATGAAGTCCCTAAAAAATAATATACACACCCATTAAAAAATTGTAAATGTAGACAGTATAGGTACTTGTAGCCTAACTACTAAAAAGATCTACAATGATTTTCTAATTTTATATGAGAATAGATAAGAAAGACTGCTACATTTGATTCTGTTCAAGGTCTATGTTTACCATTTTATTAAACATGGAATTCTTATTGGCAATAAATGCATAATATGTAAAATGCATGACATGGAATTGTTTGCCCTTTTAAATATAACAACAAAGATTATTATGTTGTCATCTCTTGACCAAGAAAATGTTGATACTTCTATTCTCTTGAGGTACAAAAATAAAGCAAACCACTACCACAATATTCATCCATTCCCTCAAAACTATCCTTCAAGGGCAGTTTATAGGCTGCCCTGAAGACTACCTGATTTTGTGATTTATTCCATTCGGCTAAAGTAAAACTCTGGTGACAACATTTGACATATCAAAAACCGTGACACACAATTCAATATCTTAAGGCTAACATGACAAAATTATTTAAAAATTAGATTATCTATCACTGCATGACAGAAAAATATGAAAATAAATTCAACATTTAACAGATTCTTTCTCTTTAAATGAAGGCATACATATGATTTTTACTTTCTTCTTGGAACATTTTTGTGTTATCCAAACTTCCTAGAATAGTATTTATTACACTTTTACAACTATGAAAAGAAGTGGTGATCCTACCACCCTATCACCTCCCTCCAAAATACCTCAGAATAAAAAAATTCCACTCCCCAATGTGTATACCCACAAAAATAACAGATACAACCATCTGCCTAACCTTCAAACGTCTAGCCCCTATCTTTTAGGTGTGGCCCTTGCTTTCACTTGCCAAGACTGTTAGTCACATGTCTGCTGCTAGATGGCAGCAACCACGTCTTTCTTACTTGTGTCCTCTGCAGGCCTCCCTACCACCCTGGGGTCTGGGCCAGTCTGGGTTAAATGACAAAAACTGGGGAACTGTCATAATTCATGGACTTCTGCAACACATAGGCTTTTGCATAATTAACCCAATCAACAGATGCTGCATTCACTAAGTGATCCTATGACAGGTGATGGGACACAGAGATGGAGGTCCAGCTACTGCCTTCAAGGAGCTCCTGGGCTCCCCACAACATTGTGTGAACAGTGCTATGACCAAGGTTGCTAACCTTGAATTGTGGGCACCTGAGAAGAAATAGGCTTTTAATGAGGAAAAAAAAGAGAGGGGATCTCTGACCTTTATTTTGAAGACAGGTTGGAGTTAGGCAGGGGGGTCAGCAGGGAGAAGACAGTACAAGCAAAGGTGTAGAGGCAGGAGAAAACGTGGTGTTCAGGGAAACCACAGGAAAGCAGTGAGCCAGACCCAACACTGTGATAAAAGAAAAAGACAGGTAGGTTTCAGATGGAGAAGGGCCGTGTATATTCTGATGGGACTGAGAATCACACGGGAAAGTGGAACAGTCAGATTTGCAGTGTGTCAAGATACAGTGTAGACCAAGAGAGAAGACATGGAAGGCCACTGTGGAAACTATTACAATTGCTAGGATGAGAGTAATTAAAAGCTAGAGAAGGGGAGATGACAGAAAGGGACCAGTTTGAGAGCTCTCTGGATGCAGTCAGCAGGATTTAGAGACCAACTGGAAACATAGGAGAGTAACGGAAGAGAAAGAGTTGAGAACCCCTGCCATATTTTTAGCTAGGGTAACTGGAGAGGGGAAATGGTTATACCACTCTTCAAGAGGGACTACAAGAAGAACTGATTTGTATTATTGGCCAAAAGAACACAGAACTGTATTGCTCAGTGTGGTACTCAATATGTGGCTATTAAATTAATTGAAATTAAATTTTGTTCCTCAGCTCCATCAGCCACATTTCAAGTGCTCAACAGCCACATTGAGCTTGTGGTTACTGTTTTGGACAGAAAATCAAGAACATTCCAAGATTACAGAAAGTTCTATTCTACAGCATTAATGAACTAGTATCGCATTTGTCTGAATTATAAAAAATATGTTAATTACTTTTGCTGTTGACGTTTCTGGACAGTTCTATGTAATTCTTCTACTTCACACTCTAAGCTTTTCTTCTCTTGCAAAAGATCATCAATATTATGATGCAGTTCTTCCATTTCTTTCTCGGACTGCCGCTTGGATGCTCTCATCCACCGTTCTTCCTGCTGCTTTGATTTTAAGTGCTGCATTATGTCTTCCAATCTAGAAACTTCATTCTCCTGAATGAAGAAGGGGAAAAATGCAGAGCTGAAACATCACAGGATGTTTCCTCTCTTTCCTGCCAAAAGCTGAAATTAACTGTGGTTAAAGTGGTATCAATGACCCAAAAAATGATGGTAGATTCTAAGGCTTTGGTATAAAAAGTTAAATGTCACGGATGAAATTGATGGACAAATAGAACCTTTAATTTTTCAAACAGTCCGACTATGATTGAGAAACATTCGCCAAGCCTCTTGTGGATAACCTCTGCCTCCAAAGAGTTCGGTGTCTAGCACAGAAGACTTTCTAGACAGAAGTCTCTCCCTCCTCTGGACAAATGGGAGAAACGTTTTCTGAGAAGCCTGCCCAGAGGAAGAGGTGTTTTGCCTGGGTTTTGAAGAATGAATGAAAGAGGAAAGACCTAGGCTGAAGAAGTAACATATGCAAACGTAGGGAAGCATAAAAGTGTACCTGAGAAACTATATAAACGGCCGGGTAAGCTTGGAGAGTAAAAGAACCAGTTTAAGAGATTATCAATAAATGCTGAATATAAAGAAATTGTTACAAATTACAATGTGCAAGAAAAAACTTTAAGAGAATATGAGTGACTACTATAGTTAAAACTTGTAAATGCACACAGACCCTCTAAAACTAGTCTGACTTATTACAATGGTACTGGTGGACTTGATATGTGTCCTAGTTTATCTTCCACTCAATCTGCCAAGAGAGTAAGGAAAAAACAAAGGCTCCAGGTGTTCTGAGTCTGAAGGAGGAGCTTAGATTGCATTTTATTTCTCTAGAACCAAAAAATCAGAAAGTAATCTAATGAGGCTGGGCGCAGTGGCTCATGCCTGTAATCCCAGCACTTTGGGAGGTCGAGGCAGGCGATGACTCAAGGTCAGGAGTTCGAGACCAGCCTGGCCAACATGGTGAAACCCCGTCTCTGCTAAAAATATAAAAATTAGCCGGGCATGGTGGTGGGTGCCTCTAATCCCAGTTACTTGGGAGGCTGAGGCAGGAGAATCGCTTGAACCCAAGAGGCGGAAGTTGCAGTGAGCCAAGATTGTGCCGCTGCACTCCAGCCTGGGCGACAGAGAGAAAGTCTGTCTCAAAAAAAAAAAAAGAAAAAAGAAAAAGGAAGTAATCTAGTGATTAGGAAATAATTATTTCTTAGAAT
The DNA here is from genome assembly GCF_037993035.2 of Macaca fascicularis. Taxonomy (NCBI): domain Eukaryota; kingdom Metazoa; phylum Chordata; class Mammalia; order Primates; family Cercopithecidae; genus Macaca; species Macaca fascicularis. The sequence continues at coordinate 36,839,440 of NC_088389.1, forward strand.
CTAGCCTAAGAATAAGAGATACAGTAAGAATTTAGGTCAGCTACAGTACCTACAAATATAGAAATGTTGTACAGTCATTAAAATACTGTTTAAAGACATTTATAAAACCATGGGCAAATGCTTATAACATTAAGTAGGAAAAACAGAATACAAAATATTATGTACAATAAAATATAAACTATGAAAATAAATAATAAATCCCACCACCTAGAGATAATCCCCACCAAAACCTTATCCCCACCAAAATATAAACTATGAAAATAAAAAATAAATAAATCCTACTACCTAGAGATAATCCCCACCAAAACCTTATTGTATGCTGTCCATACCTGTGTGCATACACGTGCACATACATGTATGTGTATACACTCATATTATACATATGTGTATGTGTACAAGTACAGGCACTAGGAAGTGAATATATACATACACATTAATATAACACCTGTCAATAGAAAAATATATAAGCTTTGTAAAAATGGTAAACTTCTGGACTGAAAACATTTATTAAATGGCTAACCCAGGTTTGTAGATTGGCCTGAGACCCTAACTCCTGTACATGGTATTTTTGTTTTTTTGATTTTTGTTTTTTGCTGTTACCGGGGCTGGCCTTGAATTCCTGGGCTCAAGCAAACCTCTTGTCTCAGTCTCCTGAGTAGCTCAGACTATAGGCACACGCCATTGCTTTTAGAAGAGAAATTTTAGTAAGAGAATGCTTGCACAGTTCTAAACATCAGCCTTACAAACACACCTTTGCCATATAATCCAGTCATAAACAGGTCAACTCATTAAGTATATACCCTTATCAGTCACCCATGGAAGCAGTGTGGAAAGAGAGTTGTATGTCTTTCCACTTACTAAGTTATGGTGTTCAGGGACGTTGCAATGCAGCACACCCATAGGGATGAAGGGGATTGAGAAGTTGCGGGGTGGAGGCCCATACACCATGGGGGCCCCAGCAGGAGGTGGGCCATAAACAACAGTGCCAGGGCTGAGAGGTCGGCTATTGTTTGGCAAGGGAGGAGGTGGTGCATACAGGGCCATGCCCTGGGGCACAGGAGAACCATCAGGAAGCACAGTATACATCATGTATCCAGGAGGAGGCACAAATGGGGGTTCTTCTTGGTCATCCAGCTCACTCTCTTCCTGACTATCTCCTCCACTGTCTGCATCTTGAAAGAAACAAACAGAAGAGTTTATTAAACAAAAGAGTGTTTTACCCCCATGGTTTACCAGGTAAACAAATTTAGTAGAAAACAGCAGCATTTAAGCCAAGATACTGGAGATGTGAGAATAAAACTGAAAAAAAGGTCAAAACTACTTTTGAAAAGCAGCTCAAAACATGGATTCAAAGTATTTTCTATGGCTGACACTTGAGTTTTTCTTATGTTTATCTGTTGGTTTGTTTCTGCATTCATTAATTTATTCATTAATTTATTAAGTGACCATCTGGGTATCTAATTCATGCTACAGCACTCAGTGTTTACCACTGTCATGACATTTAACACTCTCCAATGTGATAGCTTACAAACTTATCTGCCCTAAAACCAGAAAATATGTTTGCTGATCACTGACAACAGAGAACCTAGAACACAGGCACACAATAAACACTCAATAAACACTTCCTGGCCACATGCGTGGCTCATGCCTGTAATCCCAGCACTTTGGGAGGCCGAGGCAGGTGGATCACTTGAGGTCAGGAGTTGGAGACCAGTCTGTCTAATATGGTGAAACCCCCATCTCTACTAAAAATACAAAAATTAGCCAGGCATGGTGGTGCACGCCTGTAATCCCAGCTACTCGGGAGGCTGAAGCAGGAGAGAGAATCACTTGAACCCGGGAGGCAGAGGTTGCAGTGAGCCAAGATGGTGCCACTGCACTCTAGCCCGGTGACAGAGCGTGACTCCATCTCAAAAAAAAAAAAGTTTCTGAATGAACAAATTCTCAGAAGGTCATATTCACATTTTACAGATTAACAGTTTCAGAAGCTAAATAATTAGCCGAAGACCACACAGCTAATAAGTGAAAAAGATTTACTCAGGTCTGACTCTTCCCCCAGAGCTTTGGAAGACAGATCCATAACACTTCATTTTAGGAAGGTGAGATTAATGCCATGAGGCACAGACACAAGACACCATGCTCCAGTACAGTCAAAGAGGCTGCTTAGTCAGCCTGGGTGAAGCAGGGTGGAAGAAAGCTCCATTTAGGAGCATTGTTTGAGGACCTAGGTCTTGCTGAAGGATAAGTAGGCAGCAGCATGGGAGGGGAAGGAGGAAGGACATTCCAGACAGGGTTTAAAATGACAACAAGAGGTCACTGGCCAAGACCAGATCACAGAAGACCTTATGGAGCTAGCTAAGGAGTCTGGTCTGTGACTTAGGGATTTCAGGGAATCAATAAAAGGTTATTAAACAGGCAAGAGAAATGCAACTTTCCTATGTGATTTGACTTACCTCTATTTGGAAACAATTTATGTAACCCACTCCTGATGGGAGAATAAACCCAGTATCCTGAGGCAGGGGGAGGTCCACTGCCTTCCTTCCCATCCTGCTGCCCAGGGCATGGTTTTCTAACAGGAGTTGAGGCTGTGTACTTAAGGCCAACACCAGAGTCCTTGGTGGCCTGGGAACTATGGCTGGAAACCTAAAACAAATGACAGCAAAGCACACTATCTATTACAAACGGAAAGGCTGATTTTAAGAAATGTCAAAGTCTAGAGCAAAGTTGAGATGTAGCAAGGTTGAGAAAGAACTTGGTTTCTTTTCATTATCCTTATTTTTCACAGAAGTGAGGTGATTACACAGTCACATAAACTGCAGTTCCATACACAATTCAGTTTATTAACATCCCTCTGGACTTGATCGACATGGCAGTGTCAGGGAAGCCATGCAGAAAGGAGGGCTGTGTGGGTAATGGCTGGGGTCACATCAGACTGGTCTGTGAAAGTGAAGGGCTCAAAGTGTGGTGAAAGCATCCAAATTAATGTCTATTTATCCTTTCAAAAGCCATTTTAAAACACCCATCTCCTATCCTCTCTTTTGGTACAATTTTCTAGAAATCACAAGTCCTTGGTCATACCAAAATGGAAAAAGCATGTTATCTGGCAGTTTGACTGGGTTAATTTTATGCAGCAACTCCCCAAGGGACAGAAATGAAAGCAAGTTCTCCATAGTGATCAGACTCCCGGGTGTCAGCCTCTGTTCTCTCTGTAGTAATTTTTCCTAGTGGTTTTTTGTTTTGTTTTGTTTTTAACCTCATCCTTAATGGCCCAGCAACTGAGGCAAAGGAAACCCGTGAACTTCGAAGAAATCTGGGGACACCAGTCTTCTGTTGTCCTGGGAGCTTGGCATGGCTTTAAAGCTCTACTCTGCTACCCTCTTTCTCCTTCCCAGTCTGTAGGTACATCCTCTAAACCTTCACCCAGCTCAGGCTTATATGTTTTGCTCTAATTTATACTGCTTCCACCTCCAACTCTGGTTGTACCAAGGAGTTGGCTTCCTTTAGGATTGCTGGGAGAATCTAAGATTCTGCTCTTCAGGAGTCTGGTTAAGTCTACACAGCCCTGGGATCCTAGTGTGTCTGAGCTGCTTCTCCCTGACTATTGCTCATCGGCTGATTCTAGCAGGATGGCACTAGGCCCCCCTCTGCTTTGGATGAATATAGCCTACAGTCTTCTCCTCACTTCCCACATTCAGGCCCCAGTCTTCTTCTCACTTCCCACATTCAGGTCCCAGGCTCTGACCGTTTCTCTTTAACATCTTTTAATCTCATCTCCTCTTTCCCAGATCCACTGATCTAGCTCTGGCTTCTACTCTTTACCTCAATCAGTTCAAAGAGCCCCACGGAAAGCTCACCCTACCACAAGTATAGTCTCTGTACTAGCCAGAATATTATTCCTAAACTACAGCTCTGATCATTTTAGTATACAACCCATTTCCCATGGCCTATATAATTAAGTGTAAGAGATTCTAAGGCCCTTTTAAAAAAGCATGACCTCAGGCCGGGCACGGTGATGGCTCATGCCTGTAATCCCAGCACTTTGGGAGGCCGAGGTGGGCAAATCACCTGAGGTCAGGAGTTTGAGACCAGCCTGGCCAACATGGCAAAACCCTGTCTCTACTAAAAATGTAAAAATTAGCCAGGCATGGTGGCGCGTGCCTATAATCCCAGCTATTCAGGAGGCTAACACAGGAGAACTGCTTGAACCCAGGAGGCGGAGGCTGCAGGGAGCCGAGATTACACCACTGCACTCCAGCCTGGGGGACACAGCAAGACTCCACCTCAAAAAAAAAAAAAAAAAAAAAAAAAAAAAAAAGGCATGACCCCAATCTACTTTTCAGCCTCATCTGACACTGCTCCTACAAATCCTCTAGTCCCACAAAGCTACTTGTCTTTGCTAAGCCAATAACTCTCCTCTTCCACACAAGCTGTTTCCTCCCTCCTAAAAGTCCATTGCTCACTGCTTGTTAAGTGCTGACTCCACACCACTGCTTGAGAAGCATTCCTTCCTGAACTTCCCATCAGATGAATCCTTAACATCTCTCTGCAACTAGAGAATACAGGTCAGGTCTGTTGTCACCATTTTGCAATTATGCTGGCATGGCCAATGAGATCTTTGAGAGCAGGGGCTTTACCATTCAATGTGATGCCTCACCACTGCCTACCACTTGGCCTAGGCTTCAGTAAGCACTGAATGAATGTTTGTTAAAAGGACATGAAATCCAGGTGCCTTTTTTTCTGTCGGAGGTTCTGCACAATTCTATGCCCATTTCAGCAGGCTCTCTGGGCTCAAATCACCTTTTCCCCTTATAGTATCTTCATTCAAGGACCTTAACACATACCACCTGAGTATGAACAGCCAACTGTCACCTTCCCCAAGAAAGCCCTATTTTCACCTCAAATATTAAAAACACTACAGAACCTCAATGCATGGCTTAGCATAGAAATGTCATTTTTGGTACCTGCTCATAAATTTGGGGAAGGGGACAATGTCACACTTTCTTCAAGAAAATTCAGTATACATTCCCAACACCACAGAATTCCTACTTTTGATGATGGTGGTGGTGGCATAAAGTACCAATAGCCTCGTCTTTTGAAAGGATCTGCCATGCTGCTGATGTAATCATTCTGATAAGAAACTTCACGTCGAAGTTCAGCAATTTCTTCTAAAACATTTTCAAAGCCTCCTTTGCTGTCTGTAAAGAAAAGTCATTCTATGAAATTGATATGAAATCATTTACTTCCTTTCTTTTTCAAAATATAAAAGAGATTCCATGAGAGCCAATTAATTTTATCAGTTCCTCAAAGCTGACTTTCAGTCTGCCCTTTGGTAAATAAAAAAAAAAAAAGCAAATAAACTGATTTGTAAACATTATTTCTTTTGAAATTACAAATACAAAGCTCTCTTTTTTTTTATTTTGAGACAGAGTCTTACTCTGTCATCCAGTCTGGAGTGCAGTGGCCCAATCTTGGCTCACTGCAACCTCCACCTCCCAGGTTCAGGTGATTCTCCTGCCTCAGCTTCCTGAGTAGCTAGGTTTACAGGTGCCCACCTCCACGCCTGGCTAATATTTGTATTTTTTAGTAGAGACAGGGTTTCACCATGTTGGCCAGGATGGTCTCGAACTCCTGACCTCAAGCAATCCACCCGCCATGGCCTCCCAAAGTGCTAGGATTATAGGCGTGAGCCACTGCGCCCGGCCACAAATACGAAACTCCTGTCTTGGCACCCAAGTCCCCCAGTAACACACTTACAGAAAATACTTTTAAAATTATCTGATTTTACTTATTAAGCTAATTACCACAGCTCTCTAAATCAAGCATGGAATTGATTTGTAACAGTTAAAGGTAAAAAACAAACAAGATGATTTAATTTTACAACTACAAAACCACTGCCAAAAATCAAAGCCCAATCCCTTACCAGTTCCGGTGAGGTCTAGTACATTCTGCAGCCTTGCAATCTCTATCCTTTGTCGTTCCATTGTCTCTTTCAGTTTCTCAATTTCTAGGACCTGTGAGTTTGATCCAGTACCTACACCTGTTTTCTCCATCTCAAGTCGAAACTATTTTAAAAAAATCACACAAAGTTGCCAATGAATTCCTTCTTTCCCAAACACATTTATCCTTTCAACTTGATTATGATTCTATATTTATTTACACTTTCCCAGTGAGGAAACTGCATTACTTGGAAACTGCACCAAGCCTGGCACACAGTAGAGGATAAAGTACTGATTAACTATTGACTGCACTTCAGACTTCTTTGAGACATCACCTACAGTAATTTTGTCTTTTAGGAACTGATAAGAATCTGATAAAGGGGAGGTCTCTGGGTACCAACACTGACCTGCTCCTCCTTCTGCCTGAGGAGATTCTGCAGGAGTTCAATCTCAGCTTCTGCTCGGGTCAGATCCCTGGCTGCTTGTGCTGCCTTTCTGCTGAACCTCTCTGCTTCCTGCAACTCCTACTGGGACAGAGATATGAGAAAGGCACCACTGCTATCACAGGTTGTTTTCTTCATTTCTTCCTCTTGGATTGATTCCTCTGCTTTCATCACATTGCCTACCAGGCTGTTCATAAAAATGGACACCCAAGCCCCACCTTCTCCTGTGTTGTTCCCATTGTTGGGCAGCCTGCCCAGCCCCCAACCCCAAGGTGCGACATCAGAAAGAACAAAGGCTAACTTTTTTACTTTTGTACTTTTACTACAGTCTTCCATGATTATGTCTCTCTGGGCTCTCATCATTAGATATTTTTGTCTCCTATGATCTGCTATCTTAATCTTATTAGCATTTGCATCCTATAAAGCATGGTAACAGCCATTAGCTCAGTAAGGAGTCATACTATGAAGTAACATTTTCACATAACTGCACAAGATGAAAAAATTGAGGTTCAGAGGGATTATATGACAATCCTTCAAGAACCCTTGTCCAGGTAGATATTGACAGCTACCTCCCTAAGCAGATCCTTACACGTAAAGGTAGGGATAGTATGTTTATTTGATGATTCCTTTCAGGGCTCAGTAGAATGCAGGATCCATGGCAGCACAAAATAAATTATTGGGGGTTGTTATGGGGGGAATATAATCTGTAGGTCTTAAGAAAAACAGACAACTTTACAGTGGTTTGTAAAATAACCAATGTTTATAACAAGATCAATAATACAAGTTGCCATGTTTTTTGACAGCAGCATCATTGATGGAAACCTGTTCTGTACATGTGAACTCACCTCTGCTCGCTCCTGGTTAATTTTCATAACAGTTCCATGAAGGGATTTCAGCTGGTCTTTGGCAATGGTGAGCTCAGCTGTGGCTAGCTTATCAGAGGTGGCCACAGCTTTCTTCAATTTTTTCAGTTCTTTATCTAAACCAAAAAATTGCTCCTGAGATTTGGCATCTTCAAGTTTCTTCTAAAATAAAAGAAACATTAATTAAACAGATAAATTATTTGGCAGGAATGAATTCAGATGTAAGCTCCAGGAGGGTAGGGACTCTGTTCACTGCTGCCTAGAACAATACTTGATACACAGGAGGTACTCCACATATATCCACTGAATAAATAATAGATCTCAAAACTGTGAGAAACTTGAACTAGGTCTTCTTGGTCAAGAATCTTAGTGGTCATAACTTCTTCCATTTACTGGAAAAACATTTCCTGGCACTACCACCAAGGCATGGATGAACCTGCCTTTGAAATCAGGCCCTGGGCATAGGGTGTTAGTAAAGGAATTTGGCATTTTTGAGCAACTGAAAGGAGAAGCAGTGAGAAAAGGAGAGATCTAAATAGAGGCAAATCACATAGGCCTCATAGGCTTAAGAATTTTGGCCTTAATCCTAAGAACAAAGGAAGCTACTGGAGGGGAGACTGATTATAGCCACTTGACATTTTAGAAAGAGCATCTTGGCAGCTCTGGAGAGCAGGGTCATGAGCAGAAGTGACAGATCGATCAGACAGCCACAGCAGTCATCCAGAAGAGAGATGATGACAGCACAAGTGTCTAGCATCAGAGAAGGAAAAAGGTCATATATTCCAGATATATTTTAGAGATGGATTCAACAGGACTTGGAAACTGATGGCTTCTCAGTGAAGGATAAAGCAAGTCATTCACTGAGGCTGGGAGAAAGCAGATGGCAGGTGAGAGGATGAGAAGGTGTGAAACAGTGAGGCATGGGAGAGGAAGATCACCACAGGAAAGGGTCATATTGTCCATTTGAGATTGGTAACTATAAGTTTTTAATGACACCACTATACTGGATGGGTGACTTTTTTCTCCAGGAACACCCAGTGTAAGTGCAGGCCCAAAGAAAGCAGAGAGCTTCAGTTTTGTCAGTGAAATAAAACAGTAGAAAAGGACAAGGGACTTAAGGATATTTGTAGAGGAAAAAAAAAAAGTTATAGCTGGTAGACCACAAAATTTAAGTTGGACAAGTAAGAAAGTAAAGACAAGGGCTTAACAGATAGCAAAGGTCGGGGTGAGGCTATTGAACTGGAAGCTCAATAAGGTTGAGAAATTTTTAGTGTGTGGATGCCAGCAAGATAAGTGGTTATGATCAGAGCAAGACTCTTCAGTTTGTGATTTCAGAGGTGGGTGCAATTTTTAAACTTGACAAAGTCCAGAATGTGACAATGGGAGTAGATGGTTGAGGTGGAATGGAGAAAAGCCATCAAAGAGAGGCAGGGGTATTAGAAAGGATGATGAGGAGTTTAAAAGTAACTTTCCATGGATGTGTCCAATTGGACAAGAGGTTTCAAAGGAGTCAAACTCCTCCCAATATCATTTGTTAAGTACCACCTAATTAACTCAAAAGTCACTCCTTACATTCTCAATTCTCTTGTTTCCATCTACCATGACACCTGGTCTTAGGCTCTTGATTCAATGACATGCATCCAGGTCCCACCTAGGTCCGGTTCAGCACTGTGCCAGCAATGTAGCCAGAGGTGACTACAGATCGCACCCGTCTCAGCTGACCTAGCTGCCAGGGGGCAGAACACTGCCAGTGGGCAGAGCACTGCCAGCAGGCACTTATGTGTCTCATTTTCCAAGCCTTCCCTACCTTTTTCTCTAACTCTCGGAGTTGGGCCAGAATTCTCTCCTTCTCTTCATCAGCTTCCTGAAGTTGGAGATCTGTAAGGCCTTGGATTTCCTCCATACTTTTTAGATTTTCTTGCAAATAGTGAATTTCATTCTCCAGTTGCTGGATTCTCGCTTCATGTTGTCTCTTATCAAAATTAATCTGTGAAGAAATAAGATTTCAAGAATGATTTTTAGGCAAAATATGTTTTAAGAAAAATTAAAACTTTTTATGAATTATCACCCATTTTACTATAGGCTGTAACTTAATTATTTACTAACGAGTTGTCAGGAATGGTTTTATCTTGAACGATCTCTAGGAGTCATTTGAATGTTTGCCTCTTCATTAAAATCATCACATCAAAAAATACCAGATTCTGGCAACACACCATACTCTAGGAATGTGGCATTATTTACCTGCCTATTATAAAATAACTTGCCTTTGCTTCCAAATCAAGGAAAACACAATGTCACAAACAAGCCTGACTTTGACATAATAACCACATTCAGGGTTGAGTTTTAGTCACACCCAGCTTGACTTGTTATAAGTGAAAATAACAACAATTCTGTTGTATTTACATGACAAAGGAAGCATTGTAATTTGCTGGAAAACATTAATATTTGCCAAACACTTCCCTCCAGGTGCCTCTTGTCCTTTTCTTACTCTTGCTTCCAGGGCTCTCTCACAGGCCTGCCTGAACTCTTCTTGTCCAGTTGCCAGTTTCTCTTGCTGCAGAGCCATTTCTTCTTGGAGTTTTCTTTCTCTAACTTGTGCTTCATTTCTTTCCCACTGGGAGTGTGCAAGAATTTCACTGAATTGTTTCTGTAAATCAGCAAGACTTTTCCCTAAGACATCTGAAGGACTATGGATGCTAGCGAGGAGGAAAAATGGTATAAATGTGACATTTAATTTTTGATGCAAACATGCTATTAACATTAGCTCGAGTAAAAAGCTGTGTGGAGGGACTGGTGTCAATCTATAGCAATTTACTGACCATCTCCTAAGTGCAAATTATTGTTTTATCAAATGACTGCCACCACTCTGAAACCATAGGCTCACATGAGGCTAACAATATTTGCTCCAAAAATAAATGTCCATTTCATATATTTGAAATAATTATGTTTTCTTTTGATGTTTCTTCTCTATTTAAAATGTATAATGTGACTCTACTTCCTGACCATATATAATTAACTTTCAAGAAAAGAAACTCTTAAATACCAAAAATTACCCTTAAATACCAAAAAAAAAAAAGATCCAAAATGTAAAAACTATCAGTGGCAGACAATTAAAATTAAATAATCTTCTGTCTCAGTCATGAAAACATTATACGGAGAACCTTACAAAAGAAATTTGCCATTAACAGAACTTAGAAAGGTGAGTTTATCATTGAACCTCACACTCACAACTCCCAAGCTGTGAGGCCCACTCTAGTCTTGGAGGTCTTGCTTTTTCCTTACTTCATTTCCCCAGCTCCTAATTTCAGTTTTCTTCTTAGCTCATCCACACGAGCTGCCACTTCTTCTGGACGAACCAAACCATCAACCACATGGTTAAGGTGATTCTGGAAATCTTTAAGTTGCTGTTTTAACAGATTATTGTCATCCTATGGAGGGGGATGAAATAGGGATTATCTATTACATGACAGCATATTTTCACTACTAACGAACTAACAAACATATCTAGACCACAGAACTAAATTCAGACAATGCCTCTTTCAAGTAAAAAGAAATTCCTAAAATTTCCCTATGAGTACTCTACTTCAAACTCAGTGTAACAATGTTAACTGAAATGAAGAATTTAGAATGCAATTAATATGTTTTCAAGTGTCTGTTCCATCTGGAGTCCTCTTTATCTATAAAATTGCCCCAAGGCAGCCCTTTCTGTAGTACTATCTAATCCTGGCCACAGATCATCTGACTTGAGGCCAGTCAACACATCAACTAGCCAGAAAACAGGTTCTCATTCTCTCCATAATTTGAAACAAGATTCAGTACAGCAAGTCTATATAAATGTTGGACTTGAAAATATGTCAGCTCAGGGCTGGGGTCTATGCTGGGCCATAAACAATGCTCGGAGAGATTGAAAAAGAGAAATGAGAAAGCCCCTATATCAACATCAAAGGTGGAGCAGCTCTAGTTCCTAGCAAGCTATCTCCTTTCTTGAGCTCCTGTGAGTAGGTTTTGGTTCATTGCAACTAAATGATTTCTGACAAAGAATTGTAGAGTGGGTTTAACTTGTACTCAGGAGGTTAGCTGACCAAGTAACCAAAGAATCTAGTTCTAACTTAGTCCCACAACACGTGTAAGCATTCTAGAAAGCTGACCTCACTTTCTACTTTGGAGAAGTCCCCTGAAGAATATATATTAGTCCTTTTCTGTAAGAGATGTACACTTAAGTATTTGCAGGTGAAAGAAAGATGTATAAAATTTTTCTTTAAAATATTCCAGCAACAAAAGAGGTGGACAAAATGAAACAATGAATGTTGACAACTGTTTAGGTTGGGCAATGGGTAAATAAAGGGTCATAAGTATTCTGTTTTTGTGTTATATGAAAATTTCTATACTAAAAATGGAAAATGATAACTCAAGGAAGACCCAACACACACACACACCTCACATAGTAATGAAAAACATGTGTATCTTTTATATTTGCTTCAGAAGTGGAACTGAGAGCAGTAAAAATTAAATTCTAGGTTATTAGATTTCTTTAAACTTCAAGGAACAAACATTTGAAGTGTTAGAAGAAGAACTTTTGCGTGAGCTTAGTCTTATTTCTCTCAAATTCCCCTACATGGTTTTTTTTTGGAACCCTTCCTCCAAGCCACATAAACTCTGCCCTTTTATTTCTGGTGATAACAGCTACCATCTCAGCTAGCCAAGAGGCCCCCAGCCTCACAGATTTGGAGACCTGAGTGATGATTCAGGTACTTGTTTGTTCGGACATCTGTCTTCTTTGAGAGTTTAATTATCAGAAAAATCCTATCCACCTGTTTTTCCTGCAGTTTGTTCAGCAGATTACTGTGAGAACAGCTATACATATGTTGACATACATTCCCACAAATAAAAAATGATTACATTTTTAATAGCATCCTTTCCGAGAAGAGGATTGTGAAAACTGTTTACACATAAGAAATCCCACTGCAACCCACTCTAGTTAAATTCCTGGATAATTACAAAGATATTTCAGCGGAAGAGGAATGCACCAATCTGATCATTTTAGTTCGGTCTGGTGACAAATCTACTTTTAGAAGAAATGCAAGATACTGCTTTTGCCCATGAGTTTACACAGTATATTGTTTACTACTGACACTGCCTCTATCTCTTTGCACCATCATAAAAACAAAAGGAGATTCACAAATAACAATTTTAAAACAATGGTCACAAGAGAATAGGGGCTATGGTGCTGCTCCACCCAGAGTGGAGCTCAAAAGTGCTGCTCCCTTTTGTCTAGTAATTCAAGTTGCTTACTACATGTTAGAGCAGGTTGCTAAGTGCCTGACTAAAGATATCGTCATCTTTGGGTGTTCTGTGTAAGAATGTATTTTAAAACAACAAATCTCTACCTGCAGGTGTTTAAGTTTTGCATGGAGCTCACTGTTCTCTTGCTCCTTTTCTTCTGAGAACTGGGCTTTTCCAAGGGCATTCTTGAGGGCTTGCCTTTCCTTCTCAAGTTCTGCTTGAAGGGCTGATTGTTCTAACTGTCACCATACGAAGCAATGACATGAAAGTATAAAACAGCAATAATTTATTATTTTAAAAGGCACAAATAAATTTACATATACACACAATCCCTGGCTAGCTATAGTTTTACAACTCAATTTTATGTTTGTACTCCCAAATTTAAAAACCAAAGATAATTTTTTTCACACAATCCTTAAACTATTATTAACACTTAAGAAGGAGTAAGCATCGGAATCAGGTCAGCCCAAATACAACAAATCAGAATCTTCAGGTGTGGGCCGAAGCACCTACCTTTAAAAGTTGTGCAAGTGATCCAACAATTATTGCTCTTCTTTCCCTTAGACTAGTATTTCTCAAACTGTGGTCCTCAAAAAACCTGTATCAACACTAGGTATGCCTGTTAAAAATGCAGACACCTAACCTCTATCTCAGAAAAGAGATTCTGGATCAGAATCTCTAGGGTGGGTGGGGCCAAGGAATCTGTACTTATCGAGCATCACAAGGGAGTTCATGTAACTAAAGTTTACCAATCAGAGACCTGCAGATCTTCAGATCAGAGACAGAAGACCTGTTATGCTTCATATTCTCAGTGTGGTTTGAAGACCAATCCTGGCAGTCTTGGTGCTGAGGAAGGGGGAATGTCCCTTTCAATACCAAGTGAATCAGTGAAAAGGCCAGGCTCTTAAAATAATTTTGTCAAGACTTCTGAGAAGAAAATAAAAGACAATCAAAGTACAAAGGACAATGTATTTCAAGCTAGTACAGTCTGGCTTGAAGAGGAGAATTTATTAAGGAAAATGCCACCTAGAAATTTTATTTTATTTATTATTATTTTAAAATATTTACTGTTATTTTAATTGTTTTCCTAAAACCTCCTAATTTCTGAGACTCTAATCTTGTCAATTATACTTCTACAAAACTTAGCACTCTTGAGAAATACAATCCTGACAACTGTCAAGTGATGATCTGATATCTCATAAGTAAAGGAATATACATAATTACTATAATAAACCAGATATATTTCTAGTTCACTTTCTAATTATATGAATTATTTTTTACATACATTCCTGAGATTCAAAATATCTTATTTATTTCATTTTTATCAAATAAGCACGTATTGACACTTCTCATATGCCAGGCACTAAAAAAACAGAAACAAACAGATACAATCTGGGCATTCACTGAGCTCTGAGTCTAGCTGGGGTAAAACAAACAGATCATCTAGGAGCATCTAAACAGATGATCATCATATGCATGATAAATACCTTTACTGTGCACAGGTTATAGGAAAACCAAACTGGAGTCCTGAACCCAGATTTTCAGCAGGCAGAAAGGAAAGGCTGAAGTGGCTTCCTGAAAGAAGATGCAGCTCATCTGGCTAATAAATTGTATTTTTAATCTGATAAAGAATACATTACAACTGGCCTCTGCCTGCCCCTCTGCCTTTACCTCTCGTTCTCTTTCCTCACTCCTCTCCCTGCTCCTGGCATTCTGGAGGCATACTTTCAGCACTTCAAATGTACTTACTATATGCTCTCTCTCCTCACCTCTCTGCCTAGAATACACATACCTTACCTTTACCCCTTTCACCCTGTCCCCTCTGCATGGCCAAATCCTACTCATCCATCAGTCATCAGCTGAAACATCATTTCTGTAGGGTGATCTTCCCTGACTACTTCCTCCTTGGCCAAAGAATCCTGTCTCTTTCTTTCTTCCACACCTGTTTCACCTGCTGGACTAAAGTTTACCAATCAGAGATCTGTCAGCTCCACAGGATGGTGACCATGTCTGTGCTTTCCCTAGAGAATCCACAGCACCTGGCCCTCAATGGCCAATCAATAAATATTTATTGGATATGTTTTCTGTAACTTGCAAGTACAATTTAAACTAGTGGATCTTTCAGCCAACCCTGAAAGGAGACAGCAAACTACAACTTACCATCAACCTAAAAGAGGTCTCGGCCGAGCGCGGTGGCCCATGCCTGTAATCCCAGCACTTTGGGAGGCTGAGGTGGGCAGATCACCTGAGGTGGGGAGTTTGTAGACCAGCCTGACCAACATGGTGAAACCCCATCTCTACTAACATACAAAAAATTAGCCAGGCATGGTGGCACACACCTGTAGTCCCAGCTACGCAGGAGGCTGAGGCAGGAGAATCGCTTGAACCCAGGAGGCGGAGGTTGCAGAGAGTCAACATCACATCACTGCACTCCAGCCTAGCAACAGAGCAAGATTCCGTCTCAAAAAAAAAAAAAGTCTCTTAAACCTGTTCTAAGAAGGAAAAACAAACTAGCATTTATTGAGTATCGATGTCAGGTGCTTTCATGTCATTTCTCTCATTTATCTTCCCCATAAGCCATTTTACAGAGGAGGAAAAGGCTGGGAGGCTCAGAGCTATGAACTGATTTGCCCATGTTCACACAGGGGTAGTTATTAGCACTCGGAATGTCTGACTCCAAAATTCTGCCTTTCTCATCACTCCATATACATGGTATGAAAAAACGCTTAACTTTAAATTAAGACATAAATAAAAGAAGGATGATATCTTAAGGCACAGGGTACTTAGTTTCTAGTTGGCTTTATGCTCCTACTTACCTGGGTTAGTCTTGTTACTTTTTCCAACTCTTCCTTGAGCTGGCTGGCTTCAGTATCTCTTAGGTTTAGCCGAGCCTCTAGCTCAGCTTCATAGGCACTGAGATCTCCCTGGGTCTGCTGCAAAGATGCATTCACCTCATGCTGCTCCTGGAGGGCACTTTCTAGCTCTGCAAGCTCCTAGAAAGATACAGTGGGTTTAACTATGGAACCCTCACTATGCTGCTTAAGCATCTGCAAGGCATTATAAGTAACTTGAGCACTGTAAACCAAACGCTGGCCAGCTACTGCTGCCTGCCACAAAGTTTTCAGTAGCAATAGCATGAAGCCTCAGACTGTGCATATCCTGGTTGGAAAACAAAGCCCTGGCTAAATGTAATCAGGAAAGTCAGTAAGCTACCAACATACTGTTTTTCAAAGGGACCAGTTCTGTGATACTTACGAGTCTAAAAACATAAGGAGGGAGAAAGGAAGGGAAAAAAAGAGTAGGATAAGATTTAATGCCTATTTTTCATCTGATGTTGGACAAAATGTTTTCGTATTCATTATTCATTGTATCTTCACAATCACTGTATAAGGCAACTTGCAGTTTTACAGATGAGGAACTGTAGAATGAATATCTAAGTAAATTGCATAGGGCTATGTAGCTAGAAAAAGGATAGTCAGGATATAAATGTAGATCTCTGACTCCAAAGCCCATACTCTTTCTATTAAACCATAGCATGTTCATTTATCAGAAGAACAAAATGGGACTGGCACTCTCTAATATTAAGGACGATAAGAGTACCTTAAATGAGTGCTAACAAGAATATAAGTACATATTTATTAGCATACCATGGTTCTGATTCATTTTAGTCCATTTGTATTTTGTGATTAAACATTACCTCTTTCATCTATTTACTTGGGATCAAACTATTATAGTTTAAAGAGGAGGATAGTATGATGAGAACTTCTAAAAAGAGCTGTCCAAAAACCACTTGGCAACTCAATTATTTGGGCTGCTTGTTTGAAATGTAGATACTACATATAACCAACCAAAGATTATTATCCAGAATATGTAAAGAATTCCTACAAATCTTTAAGAAAAGGCAAAGACAATTCAACAAAAAACAGGTAAAGAATATGAATAGGGAATTTACTGAAGAGGAAACCTGAACAGCAAATGAAAGGTGATCAGCCTCTCCAAATGAAAGGTGATCAGCCTCTCCAGTAATCAGGGGAAAACGCAGTTAACTTAAGATACTATTTTACATAGAACATAGAGATACAAGTTAAACAAACCATGAGGAAACAATCAGTCAAACCCAGAATGTGGTTCAATCTAGGGAATACCAGCTTGGATTTTACACACGCACCTGCACACACACACACACACACACAGATATATATATTCTTGGGACAACAAAGAAAATCTGAATACGGTTCAGATATTAGAGGACATTAGGGCCAGGCACGGTGGCTCATGCCTGTAATCCCAGCACTTTGGGAGGCCAAAGCAGGTGGAGCTCGAAGTCAGGAGATTGAGACCATACTGGCCAACATGGTGAAACCCATCTCTACTAAAATACAAAAAAAAAAAAAAAAAAAATTAGCCGGGCTAATTTGGTGGCACGCACCTGTAGTCCCAGCTGCTTAGGAGGCTGAGGCAGGGGAATCGCTTGAACCCAGGAGGTGAAGGTTGCAGTGAGCCAAGATCGCACCACTGCACTCCAGCCTGGTGACAGAGCAAGGCTCCGTCTCAAAAAAAAAAAAAAAAAAAAAGACATTAGAGGACATTAGGGAATTACCGTCAATTTCCTTAGGTGTAATAATGATATTGTAGTGATGAGGGAAAATGCTCTTAAAAAGATGTGTGTTGAAGGGATGATGTTATGATATCTGCAACTTTCTAATGAGCAAAGGAAAAAAGTATGTGTCTGTGAGAAAGAGAAAATACATCAAAATATTTATTGAATCCAAGAGGGTTCACAGATGTTCACCAAACTATTCTTTCAACTTTCTTATAACTGTAAACATCTTCACAATAGAAAAATGGAAAGAAGGCCTTTAAAGCTCAGCAGACTGGCAAACATGAAGTCTGATAAAATACTGAATTTCCTAAATTTGATAATTATTCTGTGTTAATGTTAGAAAATGTCCTTGTTCTTAGGAAATATAAACTGAAATATTTAGGAGCAAAGGAGCATGATGTCTACAACTGATTTTCAAATGGTTCAGGAAAAAAAATCTGTATAAAAATGTGTATAAAATTGAATCCCGTTCCAAGATGGCCAAAAAGGAACAGCTTGGTCTGCAGCTCCCAGCATGATCAACGCAGACAACAGGTGATTTCTGCATTTCCAAGTGAGGTAACTGGTTCATCTCACTGGGACTAGTTGGGCAGTGGGTGCAGCCCACGGAGGGCAACCCGAAGCAGGGCGGGGCATCGCCTCACCCAGGAAGTGCAAAGGGTCGGGGGATTTCCCTTTCCTAGCCAAGGGAAGCTGTACCTTCACAGAAGATGGTACCTGGAAAAACAGGACACTCCCACCCAAATACTGTGCTTTTCTAATGGTCTTAGCAAATAAAACACCAGGAGATCATATCCTACACCTGGCTTGGCGGGTCCCACGCCCACAGAGCCTTGCTCACTGCTAGTGCAGCACTCTGAGATCCACTGCAAGGCAGCAGCCTGGCAGGGAGAGGGGCGTCCACCATTGCTGAGGCTTGAGTAGGTAAACAAAGCAGCCAGGAAGCTCGAACTGGGTGGAATCCACCACAGCTCAGCAAGGCCTCTGCCTCCACATGTAGACTCCACTTCTGGGGGCAGGGCATAGCTGAACAAAAGGCAGCAGAAACTTCTGCAGACTCAAACATCCCTGTCGGACAGCTCTGAAGAGAGGAGTGGTTCTCCCAGCACAGTGTTTGAGCTCAGAGAATGGACAGACTGCCTCAAGTGGGTCCCTGACCCCCATGTAGCCTAACTGGGAGATACCTCCCAGTAGGGGCCAACTGACACCTCATACAGGTGGGTGCCCCTCTGGGAAGAAGCTTCCAGAGGAAGGATCAGGCAGCAATATTTGCTCTTCTGCAGCCTCTGCTGGTGATACCCAGGCAAACAGGGTCTGGAGTGGACCTCCAGCAAACTCCAACAGACCTGCAGCTGAGGGACCTGACTGTTAGAAGGAAAATTAACAAACAGAAAGGAATAGCATCAACATTAACAAAAAGGACATCCACACGAAAACCCCATCTGGAGGTCACCAACATCAAAGACGAAAGGTAGATAAAACCACAAAGATGGGGAGAAACCAGAGCAGAAAAGCTGAAAATTCTAAAAACCAGAACACCTCTTCTCCTCCAAAAGATCGCAGCTCCTCACCAGCAACAGAACAAAGCCGGATGGAGAATGACTTTGATGAGCTGACAGAAATAGGCTTTAGAAGGTCGATAATAACAAACTTCTCCAAGCTAAAGGAGGATGTTTGAACCCATCACAAGGAAGCTAAAAACCTTGAAAAAAGATTACATGAATAGCTAACTAGAATAAACCGTGTAGAGAAGACCTTAAATGATCTGATGGAGCTGAAAAACCATGGCATGAGAACTATGTGATGCATGCACAAGCTTCAATAGCCAATTTGATCAAGTGGAAGAAAGGGTATCAGTGATTGAAGATCGAATTAATGAAATAAAGCAAGAAGAGAAGTTTAGAGAAAAAAGAGTAAAAAGAAATGAACAAAGCCTCCAAGAAACATGTGAAAAGACCAAATCTACGTTTGAATGGTGTACCTGAAAGTGATGGGGAGAATGGAACCAAGTTGGAAAACACTTTGCAGGATATTATCCAGGAGAACTTCCCCAACCTAGCAAGGCAGGCCAACATTCAAATTCAGGAAATACAGAGAACACTACAAAGCTACTCCTCGAGAAGAGCAACCCCAAGACATATAATTGTCAGATTCTCCAAGGCTGAAATGAAGGAAAAAATGTTAAGGGCAGTCAGAGAGAAAGGTTGGGTTACCCACAAAGGGAAGCCCATCAGACTAACAGCAGATCTCTTGGCAGAAACTCTACAAGCCAGAAGAGAGTGGGGGCCAATATTCAACATTCTTAAAAGAAAATAATTTTCAACCCAGAATTTCATATCCAGCCAAACTAAGCTTCATGACTGAAGGAGAAATAAAATCCTTTACAGACAAGCAAATGCTGAGAGATTTTGTCACCATCAGGCCTGCCTTACAAGAGCTCCTGAAGGAAGCACTACACATGGAAAGGAACAACCAGTACCAGCCACTGCAAAAGCATGCCAAACTGTAAAGACCATCGATGCTAGGAAGAAACTGCATCAACCAACAGACAAAATAACCAGCTAGCATCATAACGACAGGATCAAATCCACACATAACAATATTAACCTTAAATGTAAATGGGCTAAATGCTTCCAATTAAAAGACACAGACTGGCAAATTGGATAAAGAGTCAAGACCCATCCGTGTGCTTTATTCAGGAGACCCATCTCACGTGCAGAGACACACACAGGCTCAAAATAAAGGGATAGAGGAAGATCTACCAAGCAAACGGAAGGCAAAAAAAGCAGGGGCTGCAATTCTAGTCTCAGATAAAACAGACTTTAAACCAACAAAGATCAAAAGAGACAAAGAAGGCCACTACATAATGGTAAAGGGATCAATTCAACAAGAAGAGCTAACTATCCTAAATATATATGCACACAATACAGGATAACTCAGATTCATAAAGCAAGTCCTTAGAGACCTACAAAGAGACTTAGACTCCCACACAATAATAATGGGAGATTTTAACACCCCACTGTCAATATTAGATCAACAAGACAGAAAGTTAACAAGGATATCCAGGACTTGAACTCAGCTCTGCATCAAGTGGACCTAATAGACATCTACAGAATTCTCCACCCCAAATTAACAGAATATACATTCTTCTCAGCACCACATCGCACTTATTCCAAAATTGACCACATAGTTGGAAGTAAAGTACTCCTCAGCAAATGGAAAAGAATAGAGATCACAACAAACTGTCTCTCAGACCACAGTGCAATTAAATTATAACTCAGGATTAAGAAACTCACTCAAAACCACACAACTACATGGAAACTGAACAACCTGCTCCTGAATGACTGCTGGGTACATAATGAAATGAAGGCAGAAATAAAGATGTTCTTTGAAACCAATGAAAACAGACACAACGTACCGGAATCTCTGGGATACATTTAAAGCAGTGTGTAAAGGGAAATGCATAGCACTAAATGCCCACAAGAGAAAGCAGGAAAGATCTAAAACTGACACTCTAACACCACAATTAAAAGAACTAGAGACGAAAGAGCAAACACATTCAAAAGCTAGCAGAAGGCAAGAAACAACTAAGATCAGAGCTGAACTGAAGGAGATAGAGACACAAAAAACCCTTCAAAAAAAATCAATGAATCCAGGAGCTGGTTTTTTGAAAAGATCAACAAAATAGATAGACTACTAGCAAGACTAATAAAGAAGAAAAAAGGGAAGAATCAAATAGACACAATAAAAAATGATAAAGAGGGTATCACCACCAATCCCACAGAAATAGAAACTACCATCAGAGAATACTATAAACACCTCCATGCAAATAAACTAGAAAATCTAGAAGAAATGGATAAATTCCTGGACACATACGCTCTCCCAAGACTAAACCAGGAAGAAGCTGAATCTCTGAATAGACCAATAACAGGCTCTGAAATTGAGGTGATAATTAATAGCCTACCAACCAAAAAATGTCCAGGACCAGACAGAGTCACAGCTGATTTCTACCAGAGGTACAAAGAGGAGCTGGTACCATTCCTTCTGAAACTATTCCAATGAATATGGAACCCTCCCTAACTCATTTTATGAGTCCAGCATCATCCTGATACCAAAGCCTGGCAGAGACACAACAAAAAAAGAGAATTTTAGACCAATATCCCTGATGAACACTGATGTGAAAATCCTCAATAAAATACTGGCAACCTGAATCCAGCAGCACATTAAAAAGCTTATCCACCACGATCAAGTTGGCTTCATCCCTGGGATGCAAGGCTGGTTCAACATACAGAAATCAATAAACATAATTCATCACATAACCAGAACCAATGACAAAAACCACATGATTATCTCAATAGATGCAGAAAAGGCCTTCAACAAACTTCAACAGCCCTTCATGCTGAAAACTCTCAGTAAAGTAGGTATTGACGGAATGTATCTCAAAATAATAAAAGTTATTTATGACAAACCCACAGCCAATATCATACCGAATGGGCAAAAACTGGAAGCATTCCCTTTGAAAACTGGCACAAGACAGGGATGCCCTCTCTCACTACTCCTATTCAACATAGTGTTGGAAGTTCTGGCCACGGCAAGGGAAAGAAATTCTCTTTCTCTTCCTAATTAGGAAGAGAAGAAGTCAATTAGGAAGAGAATTAGGAAGAGAAGAAGTCAAATTGTCTCATTTGCAGATGACATGATTGTATATTTAGAAAACCCCATCGTCTCAGCCCAAAATCTCCTTAAGCTGATAAGCAACTTCAGCAAAGTCTCAAGATACAAAATCAATGTGCAAAAATCACAAGCATTCCTATACACCAACAACAGACAAACAGAGAGCCAAATCATGAATGAACTCCCATTCACAATTGCTACAAAGAGAATAAAATACATAGGAATCCAACTTACAAGGGATGTGAAGGACCTCTTCAAGAACTACAAACCACTGTTTGACGAAATAAAAGAGGACACAAACAAATGGAAGAACATTCCATGCTCATGGATAGGAAGAATCAATATCGTGAAAATGGCCATACTGCCCAAGGTAATTTATAGATTCAATGCCATTCCCATCAAGCTACCAATGACTTTCTTCACAGAATTGGAAAAAAACTACTTTAAAGTTCATACGGAACCAAAAAAGAGACCACATTGCCAAGACAATCCTAAGCAAAAAGGACAAAGCTGGAGGTATCACGCTACCTGACTTCAAACTATACTACAAGGCTACAGTAACCAAAACAGCGTGGTATGGTACCAAAACAGATATATAGACCAATGGAACAGAACAGAAGCCTCAGAAATAAATACCACCACACATCTATAGCCATCTGATTTTTGACAAACCTGACAAAAACAAGAAATGGGGAAAGGGTTCCCTATTTAATAAATCGTGCTGGGAAAACTGGCTAGCCATATGTAGAAAGCTGAAACTGGATCTCTTCCTTACATTTTATACAAAAATTAATTCAAGATGGATTAAAGACTTAAACGTTAGACCTAAAACCATAAAAACCCTAGAAGAAAACCTAGGCAATACCATTAAGGACACAGGCATGGGCAAGGACTTCATGACTAAAACACCATAAGGAATGGCAACAAAAGCCAAAATTGATAAATGGGATCTAATTAAACTAAAGAGCTTCTGCACAGCAAAAGAAACTACCATCAGAGTGAATAGCAACCTACAGAATGGGAGAAAATTTTTGCAATCTACCCATCCGACAAAGGGCTAATATCTAGAATCTACAAAGAACTTAAACAAATTTACAAGAAACAAACAAACCCATCAAAAAGTGGGCAAAGGATATGAAGAGACACTTCTCAAAAGAACACATTTATGCAGCCAACAGACACATGAAAAAATGCTCATCATCACTGATCATCAGAGAAATGCAAATCAAAATCACAATGAGATACCATTTCACACCACTGAGAATAGTGATCATTAAAAAGTCAGGAAACAACATGCTGGGGAGGATGTGGAGAAATAGGAACACTTTTACACTGTTGGTGGGAGTGTAAACTAGTTCAACCACTGTGGAAGACAGTGTGGCGTTTCCTCAGGGAATCTAGAACTAGAAATACCATTTGACCCAGCAATCCCATTACTGCGTATATACCCAAAGGATTATAAATCATGCTACTATAAAGACACATGCACACATATGTTTATTGTGGCACTATTCACAATAGCAAAAACTTGGAACCAACCTAAATGTCCATCAATGATAGACTGGATTAAGAAAATGTGGCACATATACACCATGGAATACTATGCAGTCATGAAAAAGGATGAGTTCACGTCCTTTGCAGGGACATGGATGCAGCTAGAAACCATCATTCTTAGCAAACTATCACAAGGACAGAAAACCAAACACCACCTGTTCTCACTCATAGGTGGGAACTGAGCAATGAAAACACTTGGACACAGGGCAGGGAACATCAAATCCTGGGGCCTATCATGGGGTGGGAGAGTGGGGGGGAGGGACAGCATTGGGAGAAATACCTAATGTAAATGACGAGTTAATTGGTGCAGGAAACCAATGTGAAACATGTGTATACCTATGTAACAAATCTACATGTACCCTAAAACTTAAAGTATAATAATAACAAAAAAGTATATAAAATCATGTAAAAATTACATGAGGAGATAAAGCAAATGTGTTAAAATAGTAATTGGTGACTCTGAGTGAAAGGCAAATGTGAGTTATTTGTATTCCTCTTGCAACTTTCCTGCAAGTTTGAAGTTATTTCAAAATAAAAGCTTTAAAAAAAAGTTGGACAACACTACAGGGTTGGCAAGAATGTGGCAGAATGGTAGCCCTCACATTGCTGGTGGGAGTAGAAGCTGATAAACTCACTATGAAAAGTAATTTGACAATATCTACTGAACTTAATTAAGGATGAACATATTCTCTGACCCACAGTTCTGTTTCTGAGCATAGTCCCCCTGTGTTCAAGATGTGTGCAAGAATGTTATGCTCAGCATTGTTTGCAATAGCATAAGACTAGAAATCACCTAAATGTCCCCCAAAAAGAGAACGAATAAATAATAAATTTGTGGTATGTCCATAAAGCAGGATGGTACATATATCAGTAAAAATGAACAAAGTAGAACTGCACCTATCAGTGTGCATAATTCTGGAAAACATAGGCCAGGCACCATGCCTCACACCTGTAATCCCAGCACTTTGGGAGGCCAAGGTGGGCAGATCACCTGAGGTCGGGAGTTTGAGACCAGCCTGATCAACATGGAGAAACCCTGTCTCTACTAAAAATACAAAATAGGCCGGACATGGTGGTGAATGCCTGTAATCTCAGCTACTCGAGAGGCTGAGGCAGGAGAATCACCTGAACCCAGGAGGCAGAGGTTGCAGTAAGCCGAGATCTCGCCATTGCACTCCAGCCTGGGCAACAAGAGTGAAACTTCGTCTCAAAAACAAAAACAAAAAAGACATAAACATGAAGAAAGAAAGTGGCCAAATATGTACATTATGATACATTTTGTGTAAGTCTTAAAATCATGGAAAATACTATATATTGCTTACGGATGTTTACGTATATGATAAAAGAATAGAGATGCAGGGAAATAATAACCATATTCAGAACTTTGTTACTTCTGGAAAGGAGTAGACAGAGGATTTCAAATATATCTATAATGTTTTATTTCTTAAGCTGAGTTGTGAGTACATGATGTTAAATATTATTTGTGATTTTTTAAATATGCCTGAGATATTTCATAATATTAAAATATATTAATTCAATTTCTGGAGCCAGCTCTACTGAGCAAGAAGTTTGGAAATCTCTGGTTCTCACATATGATAACATTTTCCAAACAACTAAAATAGCGCAAGGGAAATCTCCAAATGAATGGGCAACAAATCAGGTTCATAAGGGTATAATTTAAAACAGTATGTCCGTCTTGTTAGCTATAAAATAATGTTAAAATTATCTAGTAACCACAAGAATAAGAAAAAACATTCTGTGCTCAATTTTGCAGCACAAATAAAATATGAACATTTAATACAGTATTTGTAATAGCTACCATTTCATATTCTTTAGAGTTATTTGCCAACAATACCTTTCAGGGATAGAAATGCAGCCTAAATAATCTTCCTTTTCTGAGCAAAGAAAAAATAACTCCAAATGTATCACAGCTAAACAAGAAAAAAAAAAGCCCAACTTTTAAAAGAAAAAAATCACCATATAGCCACTAATACTTTTTCCCACTTAAAAATGTACTGTTAACTCCTCCAACTAACTTAATTTGGACATTATCTACTTATGAAGCTAAGGAAAATAGGCAGGAAAAAAATCATACCTTCCTCATATTTTCTGCATCCATGGCAACTATTTCCAGTTGGTCTCTCTCCTGCTCGACTTCTGTCAATCTCTGCAACAACGTCTCTTTCTCATCCTGCAGCTTTCTGCACTCATTCTGGGCCTGAGTTGCCTGGCCTTTAATGGTCCCCAGGTATTCTTGCAACCCACTGATGACACCTTCTAAATCCTTCTTCAGGGCTTCGTTTGCTGCTATCTGGCCTAAGCAAGATGCAAAAAGGGTAATAATATATCTTTTTAAAGTACTGTAGCATTGTCTCATCAGCATTTTGTTATTAGCCAAGAGTGAAAATTCTAAGCTTTCAATTATTTCCTATCATTTTTCTTTTTCAAAACATAATGTTAAATTTTCTTCCTATTATAGATAGTACAGGACTATTAAGCAGGTATAAAATAAAAATAGTATATTTAGGGGCTATGCTTGTAAAATACCTGATTCATGCTGTAAAAAGTTTAATTTCGCCCAGGTGCAGTGGTTCAAGCCTGCAATCCCAGCACTCTGGGAGGCCGAGGCGGGAGGATCATGAGGTCAGGAGATTGAGACCATCCTGGCTAACTCAGTGAAACTCCATCTCTATTAAAAATACAAAAAAATTTAGCCGGGCATGGTGGCACGTGCCTGTAGTCCCTGCTACTCACGAGGCTGAGACAGGAGAATCACCTGAACCCAGGAGGCAGAGGCTGCAGTGAGCCGAGATCAGGCCACTGCACTCCAGCCTGGGTGACAGAGTGAGGCTCCATCTCAAAAAAAAAAAAAAAAAAAGTTTAATTTCCAAATAAAATAAAAAATATGTAGCAAAACTGTGAGTTCGTGCTGCTAAATACATATAACATAATCACTCAGTATATTATCATATTAATAGATAATTCTGAAAAAGTCCCAGAGAATGCCCCCATTAGCTTAGCTAGGGCCATAAATTTATCTTTGAACCAATCACCATGGCCAGAATGACCAGAGTGAGGGTGTCTTGAATGGCCAGTTCTTAATTATGGCACTCTCTCTGGGCTTTGATAGGGGAAGATGTTCAGTACCCATGTCCAAGTAACGTATCTAATATTATATAATGGTTCTTGTTCCCAATCTTTGCACTACCATTTTGTTGTGTCTTTTGGGTGTTTCCAGGCTCACAAAGATCTAGGAGATAATTTAGAACTTTAAAATTAAGTCAGAAAGAGCCTTGGGCAAGTCTGAGAAAGACCTAGGTAAGTGGAAACCAATAATAAAGATGAATCCAAGACTGGCAACATAAACGTGTAACCTAAAGACTTAAAACACACACACACTCCCCATGTACAGTACTGGATACACACTATGTGCCAGGAACTTTATGAACACTCTCTCTCTCTTCTTCTTTTTTTTTTTCCCTCAAAGTTTCACTCTGTCACCCAGGCTGGAGTGCAGTGGCACAATCACGGCTCACTGTAGCCTCAACCTCCCTGAGCTCAGGTGATCCTCCACCCTCAGCCTCCCAAGCAGATGGGGCCACAGGCACGTGTACTACTACACCTGGCTTTTTTTAATTAATTTATTTTTTTTTGTAGAGTTGGGGTTTCGCCATGTTGCCCATGCTGGTCTTGAACTCCTGGGCTCAAGTGATCTGCCCACCTCAGCCTCCCAAAGTGCTAGGATTACAGGCATGAGCCACCACTCCTGGCCTATGAATACTATCTAATTTAATTCTCCCAACAACTAATAATTGAGATAAAAACAACTTGTCCAAGGTGACACAGCTGATAGTAGCAAAACAAGGAGTAGGATCTTTTTACACTGAGCCCTATGTGTAAAAACCACTATGGCCTATTGTCTTCCTTTTCCACTATTATGGATATGTCACATTTTAAATCTGCATTGCAAAAGTAGATCCTAAAACTCTTTCTTCTTATAACCAGACACTGAATTCCCTGATGCCAATGGGTGCTTTGCTCCTGAATGGATTTTATGCCATAGACAATCACATGCCAGAGCTTATCATGAGCATGTATTGACTTCTGGCCTACTGACTGGAATGACCTGACTCACTAGGCATCAATGCCACAAAACAAAACAAAAACAAAACTCTTAAAATTGCATTAAATACTTTTGGGTATCCTGTAAATATTTCCCTATCAAATACTAGTACTAATAGGTGAACTGTATTTAGCTACTATCTGGATTAATGCTTGTCTTTATAATGTTCCTTTCACTAGTAATAAAACTGATTTACCCTAAATCACACTGAAATTCTTACCTTCAGTAAGTTGTTGTTCAAGGTCCTTAATCTCTTCCGTTTCCTTAGCAATTCTAGAAAGTATCTCATCCAAACGACTTTCAAGTTGTTTGTACTGCTTGTTCATAATGTCAAGCTGTTGTTCTTTACCCCTCTTTTGAGCCTTCATATGGGACTGAATTAAAAAACAAAAAAAAAACAAAACAAAACTCCAAGTTCCTTAAACTCCTTTAAAAAGAATAATCCTTAACAACATTTTTAAACGAAGAATAGAAAATAAATATAATAATTTGCACTATTTTGTGTCAGGCCCTGTATTGTTTTCACATGGGTAGTTTTCATTTAAACTTCAAGATAAGTTGATATGGAAATCATTTCTACTTTACAGGTGAGAAAACTGAGGATCAAAAAGGTTAAGTGGTTTTTCCAAGGGCACAGCTAGGTAGGTCAGTGTTATTTGCATTGCATTAAATTGTGTGTCTCTCTTTTTTTTCTTTCTTTTTTTTTTTTTGAGATGGAGTCTCACTCCGTTGCCCAGGCTGGAGCGCAGAGGCACAATCTCAGCTCACTGCAACCTCCACCTCCCGGGTTCAAGCAATTCTCCTGCCTCGGCCTCCCAAGAAGCTGGGACTACAGGTGGGGGCCACCACACTTGGGTTTTTGTTTGTTTGTTTTTGTTTT
Source organism: Macaca fascicularis (assembly GCF_037993035.2). NCBI lineage: Eukaryota > Metazoa > Chordata > Mammalia > Primates > Cercopithecidae > Macaca > Macaca fascicularis. Next base: position 36,867,799 of record NC_088389.1, read on the forward strand.
TTGTTGCTTTTTTTTTTAGTAGAGACGGGGGTTTCACCATGTTGGCCAGGCTGATCTCGAACTCCTGACCTCAAGTGATCTGTCGGCCTTGGCCTCCCAAATCGCTGGGATAACAGGCATGAGCCACCGTGCCCAGCCTAAAATGTGTCTTTTAAAAAAGGTTTCCAAAGTTAGTTAGTTATGGCATATATCTATAAAAAGACTTAAAAACTACATCTCAAAATGTTAACAAGAATTATACCTGGGTGGAAGGATTACATGGGGATTTTTTTCCTTTTGTAATGAGTATTTTTATATTTAAAAAACTTTTATAGTAGATAAGTAATGCCTTTTTAATAAAAAAAATTAAGTGTACTTTTAAAAAAAGGTTTCTTAGAAGAAAATAGAGGCATGAAATAAAATACTTGAAATTCAAATTTACTTTCAATCTCTTATACAAAGAAACATTTGGCTTTTCAATAAACTGAGAGTTGACAGGGACCTCAAAGACCACTTAGCCCGGTAAGTCTCAAAATGGAGGGTCCTAAGGAGGTATACCTGTCTACCACTAGACTTCCCCATGGTGGAAAACAGGGCTTTCACATACCCACACACCCTCCCGCACCCTGAAGTCATGGCATTAGGGAACTGCTGTTAACTGAAAAGAGTGTATTGTATTTCTCAGGTGTGCTAGGGAAAGCAAATCAAGAGCCAATAATCTAGTCTAACCCTTGCTTTTAAACATGAGAAAACTGAATTTCAGATCCATCAAATGACTTGCACGTGAGGCAACTGTTCATATGAAGACAAAATAATTCCCCAGAGAACCTTTGCCCTCCCACTCACACCTTCATGACTCTTAAGTTGGTACCCACAGGATGAGAGGAATACAACAATAAATGAAGACAACGTTATTGAAAGAGGGAACTGTATCAGAAAAATGAACACCAATGATCTCAAGTCTAAGACCCATGTGATGATAAAATAATATTTCTCAATTTTATGTATTTGCTTACCCCAAATACAAGAAAAAACATCTTTTCATTTCTGATGAACAAAAGAATGGCAGCTTAATTGGAAGGTTTTAAATTTACTACCGGTAAAGCTTTATGGTATTTTGCAAACTCTTTTCCCTACACTCCCAAAATACCCATTTGAAATCTTTCTGAAAAGTTAACTACATATAACAGCTTACATTCTAAGTAAATTTCGGATTTTTATGGCTCAAGAAATAATTTCTTAAAAGACTACACTCATATCAATAAATCTTTAAAATTCACCATTAAAAATTCCAGCGAAACCTTTATACGCAGGATAAAAATCTGATTCAATATGCCAATGGTGTACATTAAATACAGGGGAACAAAAGTAGATTCTGCGATTTACATCACCGAGGAGCTCACAAAAGAGTTATTGTAAAAACAGGAACTTAATCTCTGACTCCTCCTCCTTTTAAGTCCTTTGCACACAGAGAGAAAAAATGATCATACCTTAAAATTTATCCTGTTAAAACTGAGCCGTTGAGAACAGAGAAACTGTGGGCGGAACACTTTCTAATGCTGTCTTCAAATTCATGTGCACTTCCCTCTCTGACAGCCACATTTTCGCAAGCGCCTCCGAGCCTCTGTAACTTCGCAGAGGCTCAAACCACATTCTTGTCCAAAAGTGAGCGGCGGCCCCGCCCATCCAATCACCAGCAGCCTCTGCGGGCAGGCCCCACCCTCCGCGAGTTAAATCATAACACAGGAAGCTCCCGGGGGCCAATCACGCCCAAACTTTGCAACAGATCACTACAGCTCGTTCCCTATAGCGAACAGTTAACTTTTGCTTCCAATGGGGCATTTACCAATCAGAGAAACACAATACAAATCTTCATTATGTTTGCTCCAGTGATAATTTGTGCTTGTATGAATAATTTCATAACTACAATAGTCTGTGAATTTGAAACCTCGTTAAATGCTTATATTTGCTGAAAACCTGCCTAGGCTTAGTTCTGAGCTAATTTAAAAATAATCTATTTAGACCTTTAATCGCTTTGTGAGGAGAGGGTCATTATGGTAGCATAAGCAAGGGCTCCACCTCTTTCTAAAACAATGACTTAGGGGCAAATCACTTAATATTTCTATATCACATTTTCATCCTCTTCAAATTGAAAGAAAAATGGCTAGATGTGAATAAAGTTCCTCACCAGAACATGTAAAATACAGCACAATGTACGACACATTGTGGGCACTTAATATGTTTGTTTTCTATGATTTCTCATCAAAGTTAAGCTTTTACTTTTAAATTCTATTGGCTATTCAGAAAGATAGTTCATCTAATTACATAAAAATTAATTACATAAAAGTCTACCTATATCTATAGAAAAATATGCAGGCATCCCACTCTTGATTATTTCTCTTCTGCTTAAAGGCTCACATTTTGTAGCCTAAAATGGGATGCCAAACACTAGCCAATATGAAACTTTGTGAATCAGAAAAAGATGTTCCCTCTGGATAAACTTAAAAGAGATGTCCTCTGATGCTGGGACTATGGCTGCAAACTTAAGAACTATTAGCAGTTTTAATAAAATTAAAAAGGAAATTCAAATCTGGTTTGTATGTTTCATCCCCACTGCACAGGTTGATTTTAGCTAACTTTAAAACTTGGATACTATTCCCATGTCTCATTTACCGCCTTTCTATATATAATTCTCTACAGAAATCCAGTGGGAACTGAACTCTCTGTCCGCCAGAAATATAACAGTCATTTGTTGAAAGCAAACACATAATCCAGCTACTAATTAGACTCATAGATCACAAAACTGGAAGGGGAAGCAAAGGAGTTTTGGGTAGGATTTATAAGCTGCTTCCTTCCTCCCTTCCATGATGCAAGCATTCATAAACACAGGGCTGGTTGGTCCCTGGGAATACAGATACCCGTAGGATACAGTTCATGTCTACATGGGTGAGATTGAACAAATACATTCAATAAAGTAAGATATTATTGACCACATTATACATTACTTAAAATACCCCATTTTCCCTTAAAATTATTTAAAATAATCAATACTACTTTTGGTTTCAATGTTAATACTTTGGTTTCAATTTTTAGGCTTTTGTTAGAAAAGACCTTATATCTGTCATAAGGTTATCCTTTATCGAAATTAGCTGGCCCACAAAAAATATATATGATATTGTACTAAAATGCTTAAAGGAATAGTTAAATAACTTGTCAAGTACTAAAGCAATTACAATATCCTCACTATGTTAAATTCTATGATTTCTATTAATCCAGAGATCTTAGAGTTCTTAAAAAAAAAAAAAAAAAAAAAAAACCTATTATTCAAGGTATACCAGGAAAATACATAGAAGATATTTTTCCTTGTATTTTAGGAGTATTAGCTAAAATATAAGCAATTAGTACAAAGAGTAGAGACAGAGACAAGGGCTTGGCCGTATCCAGCCACCTGACCATATCTAGTCATATCTCAGGAAGAAACATTCCAGAGAAATGTTTCCTTTTTTAAGGACAAAACAAAACAATATGAAAAAACAAATACCTTCAGTGGAATATTTGCATAAAGGATTAAATAGAAGAGGTAGAAAAAGGACTCGGAACCCCCTTCAGCTTCTTCTGCTCTTAAGAAAGATGAAGGGCTGGACGTGGTGGCTCACGCCTGTAATCCCAGCACTTTGGGAGGCCAAGGCAGGCGGATCAGAAGGTCAGGAGTTCAAGACCAGCCTGACCAACATGGAGAAACCCCCTCTCTACTAAAAATACAAAAATTAGCTGGGTGTGGTGGCGCACGCCTATAATCCCAGCACTCTGGGAGGCTAAAGTGGGTGGATCACGAGGTCAGGAGATCGAGACCATCCTGGCCAACATGGTGAAACCTTGTCTCTACTAAAAATACAAAAATTAGCCAGGCATGGTGGTTGGTGCCTGTAGTCCCAGCTACTCGGGAGGCTAAGGCAGAAGAATCACTTGAACCTGGGAGGCGGAGGTTGCAGTGAGCCAAGATTGTGCCATTGCACTCCAGCCTGACAACAGAGCAAAAAGAAAAAGAAGGAGAAAAAAAAAAAAAAAGAAAGAAAGATGAAAAAAAGGAAAGGAGGGAGAAAGCAAATCTCTCTTGCTCAGCAATGCAATGAAATTCAACCACTTAAAAATAAATAATTATGCCATGTGGCCATCATTTACTGAAAGCCACCTTCTCTTCAAGCCCTAGGTTGTTTTGTTTTAAACATACACATTCCATATATGTGTGTGTGTGTATATATACACATATATTTATATATAACACACATACATATACACATACATACATTATATATACACACATATATGTACAGTTTTCCTTCGGTATCCATGGGGGATTGGTCCCAGGATTCCCTGCAGATACCAAGATCCACTGATGCTCAAGTTCCCTTCTATAAAATGGCATAATATTTGTATTTAACCTATGGACATCCTCTTATATATTAAAATCATCTCCAGATTACTTATAATACCTAATACAGTATAAATGCTATGTGACTAGTTGTTATACTGTCTTGTTTACAGAATAATGACAAGGGAAAAAAAGTCTGCACATGTTCAGTACAGATAAAACCATCCTTTTTTTCCTAATATATGTGATCTGCAGTTGGTTAAATCCACAGATGCAGAACCCATGGATATGGAGGGCTGACTGTATATGTATATCACTTAAATTTGTACATGAAACTAAAACAGACTTTCAGAAAGGACTCTGGACTCTGATGCTAACAATGATGAGACATGTAATATGTAGGGAGAACAAAAAATTTCTTAATTTACTCACATGTTTTGGGTCTTTGGAATCCAGGCTATCTATGGCTATTTGCAGGTCCTTAATCTCCTTCTGCTTTTCGGCAATTTCCTGCTTTTGCTTTTCCATCTGCAGTTCTAGATCCAGAGCTTCCTGGCGTAATTTATTTACAAGTTGTAGTCTACCACTCAACTGCTTGTAAAGAAGGTCCTTCCCTGCTTCTGAAATCTAATCTCCCCAAACCCCAATATATAATTAACAGAGAAGAACAACATTGATTTATTAAGACAATGTCTTTAATAAGTATTCTATGTTCTATCAGTTTTTTAAAAATAAAAATAAAATGTGGGAGTTATCTAAGCACTCCATGCATATTTTATACTTTTATGCTTATTATATGTAGAAAATCATACTTTAAAAAGTTTATGAAAACTATTAATAGCAAGCACACATAAGTTGTCATTCTATAATAGTATAGGCAACTTGTAAATTATTAATAATAAACATAGTATTAATAATAGCTGGCTTCATATAGCACTTACTATGGGCCATGCACTGTTCTTTTTTTTTTTTTTTTTTTTTTTTTTTTGAGACGGAGTCTTGCTCTGTCGCCCAGACTGGAGTGCAGTGGCGCGATCTCGGCTCACTGCAAGCTCCGCCTCCCGGGTTCACGCCATTCTCCTGCCTCAGCCTCCGAATGCACTGTTCTAAACTCTTTATATCCTTTAATCTAATCCTCAAAACATAAAAGGTAAAAAGTATAATTATCCCAATTTTATAGATAAGGAAACTGAATCATGGAAAATTTAAATATCTCGCCCAAGGTCATACTAGGAGTTTGTGGAAGCAAGACTTTGTGTGACTCTAGACAATTTCACTGACTACTACACTACAGTTTCCTAATTAGTTTTAATGTGAAGACAATCAACCAATAAATTGAATACTGATATAGAAGTAATAATACTCTATCTCTTATTTCTAACAGTTTTTAGCATAGATTTAAACAAATGTAAAAATTTCTCAAGAGTCTGTATAGAAGTGTAAAAAAGATGAAGATAAAAGACTGAAAAGAAATAAAATAATGATGATTACTATGTAATTCCCCACAACTGCAATACCTTTATAATCAGGAAAAAATTTTAGAATTCCATGTTCACTGGACAATCATCTCACACTCAATAATTTCAAAATACAGCAAACTCTCATTAAATTGACATTTTTATTTTACTTAATTAGAACCCAGCTGAAGCTTACCTTTGTTAGCATGTCAAGTAAGTGAACAGTATAAACAAAAACTTAGGCTATTAACTTTCTTATTAACTATTTATTAACTATTATTAACTATTAATATTAACTCACTTAAATAACTCTATTTTCTAAGCATATTTTGGAAGTATCCATTTCTTTTAAAATTATGTACATTATTTACATCTATCTATGTAAAGCTTTGGCCAGTGCTATTATAAAATATTCTTTTTAAATTATTAAAACCATCTTGATAGCTCCCTCTACCTCATTTCCTACTTTCAACCCATCATTAAGTCCTGTCAGTTCTACTGTCCAATGTTTCCTGGAATCAGTTGGCTTTGTCTCCACATCCACCAGCACCTTCCTGGTTGGTGCTAGTATCATCTCTTGCCTGTACTGAACACAGCCTCCTGAGAGATACAGATGCACACAACCCCATTCCTTCCATCTCACTCAGTCCATTTCACTCTTCATGAAGTAAGGCAAAGTGACAAACAGGATCAGCCACTCAACTATCTAAAGCCCTTCAAAGATTTCCTATTGCATGCAAAATAAAATTCAAACTTCTTAAAATGGCTTATGAACAATTTGGGAGGCCGAGACAGGCAGATCACTTGAGCCTAGGAATTCAAGACCAGCCTGGGCAACATGGTGAGACCCCACCTCTACAAAAAAAATACAAAAAATTAGCCAGGAGTGGTGGCACATGCCTGTAGTCCCAGCTATTCCAGAGGCTAAGGTGGGAGAACCACCTGAGCCCAGGAAGTCAAGGCCCTGTCTCAAAAATAAAAATAAAAATAAAAATAAAATTGCCTATGAAGCCTGGCATGATCTTTAAACTCATGACTCTTTAACTTCATCTTACTCTACACTCTCCCTTATTCTGCAGAGAAATTTTTTAGTCTGAAGGCCTTTGTACACACTGTCACCTCTGCATGGAATACTTTCTGCCAGCTCTGCCTCACTGGCTCCTTCTCATCCTTTGTATATTAGCCTGTCACCTCCTCAGAGAGGCCTTTGTGAATCCCCACAATCTAAAGTGTATCTTTTTTAACATCTCCCCTAGTTTTCTATTTTTTTCTTACAACACTGATGCTGTTTAACTTTTTTCCTTTTTTTTAAATAAATATTTTTTTCCTTTTTGTTTATTTATTGTCTTATTTCCCCCACAAGTCTGTCCATGAGAGGGACACGTCTATTTTGTTCATTACTCAGTGCCCAGCCCAGTGACTGACATATAGTAAGGTATAAACTTGAGTCAATTTCTAGTTAGTATAAAATCTGAAAGTAACAATACAGTGTATCTTTTAAAAGAATCTACAATTTGGACTTCACATTGTTGTTCTACCTACTGTGATATGAATGTAGTTACCATCATAATTTTTAAATACTGATTTTTAAAAGTTATAAATAACTAAAACCTTTTTACCCACTTAAAAACTAAAATGTCACGCTACTTCCTTTTTTTGAATTTTCCCCTATGCAATTACATCATGGATTTGAGCTGCTTACTTGCTTACTTTACAACACACTTTGGTAATTTTTGAGAATATGTTACTTCAATCTTTTTGTATACTACATATCTCTCTTTTTTTTTTTTTTGGCTTGTGTTTGATGACAATGTTCATGTAATAGCAGAGATATCTCCTGGTTCTTAATCTAAGTCCCAGGATCTTAAAGGTGGAGAGTGCTTAATTAAATTAGAAGAGATACATCAGGAAGCAACTTCTCAAGACTACACCTTTTTACATAAAATTAAGTAATTTATTTATTAATAAATTGCTAATTGGATGTCATCATAAATGGAAGAAAATTACAACTGGCAAATTCTAGAACCATATTTGACTGTGGAATTTATTATCCCATAATTAATTAGGCAGCTAACTGCTTTTTAAATTGTTTTATATGGTTATGAAGGGAAAAACACGTTTCATTTTTCATTTCCTCTTAGCATTGCTGCTTTGCTTTTACATACTTTTTTTAGTTGTACAGCTTCTTCCAGTTGTTTAAATTCTTCAGTAGCTCTCAAAATTTGTTGTTCTGCCTTTTCTATTTCGTCATGCAGTTCTGATAGTCGAGTTTGTGCTGCAAATTTAAAAACCATGCTCACATAATATGAAACAAGAAAAATATTGAATTCTGAAATTTCTACCAGATATTCCTTCTTTGTAATATCCTTCTCCCCTCTCTATTAAACTGTCATTATACATCACAAAAAAAATTTTAAACTAATTACTTATGATTGGCTTTTGTCTATTAATTAATCTCTAAAATAAACTATTTCATGATATGGTATAGAACTCGAATTGTTTTGTTTCATTCTGTTTTGAGATGGAGTCTCGCTCTGTTGCCCAGGCTGGAGTGCAGTGGCACGATCTCGGCTCACTGCAAGCTCCGCCTCCCGGGGTTCACGCCATTCTCCCGCCTCAGCCTCCTGAGTAGCTGGGACTACAGGTGCCTGCCACCATGCCTGGTAAATTTTTTTTTTTTTTTTTTTTTTTTTTGCATTTTTAGTAGAGACAGGGTTTCACCGTGTTAGCCAGGATGGTCTCGATCTCCTGACCTCATGATCCGCCCGCCTCAGCCTCCCAAAGTGCTGAGATTACAGGCGTGAGCCACTGCGCCCAGCCGGTATAGAACTACAATCGATCCTTTTATTTGTTAAATTCTTAACATGAAAGGGGCTATTCCCAACACCAGTAAACCCTTTTTACTAGAGAATAAGACTTTTATTGGGAAATATGCGCTTTACATGTCACTAAGTTATAATTAGGTTCAGGGTATTAAAAATAACCCATAAAACCTTGTGTTAGAGGGAAATGCTTTACGATGGAATTCAATATCAAGAAATTCACTACTGAGCTCTCTCTCCCAGCTGTAGATGATCTCAAATCAATTATTTTCCACCTCAAATTTAAGATTTCTCTCTCCCTCTCCCCTATAAAACTGAGTCAGCCCCTTTAAAGCTAGTCTGCACAAAAATCTGATTTATTTTTGCTTTCCCCCAGAGACTTGCATATAGTATAGGTAGACATGAATAACTCAGTTTCTTCTCTTCCTTCACCAAGTCGACTTCTATTTGCTTTCCATGTCTTCCATTTAGCTACCACTCAAGGAAAGATAAGCTGCTGGTCTGATTGAGAGCACCACAGTGGGCCATAATGCTAGGGGGATGCACAAATCGCGGGAAGGGTTCTCTTTCTTCCATATCCACGCAGCTGAGTGGGTAAGTAGATTCAAAGTCTGTCATTGGCAGGGTCTCTAAAGTGCCCCCGTCTTGACTTCTTCCTTTACGTGACTTGCCAGAAGGTATTAAGATCCCTTGAATTAGATTGTGGGGCGTGGGGCATGTCAGGAAAAGTCAGAGGCTACCCTTAGACCCAGGCCTGAGGAGAATGCTCTGTTCCAGCTTATACAAAGCATTGCTTTAGGTTTTTGCTACATGCATAGTAATCAATCAAGTGGTTCTTTACTTGCTTCAGTTATTACTAATTGTGACTTTGAATATATAGTTCCAGTGCTTATTTGAAAAAGGGGATTTACTCATTCTTGAATCCCCTGGACATGTTGCCACCAAATTACTGCCAAAAACTCTATTAACCATAACAGGAATCATTACAAAATAAATGCTCGATATATCTGCTTGATAATCACTACTTTTGTTTTAGACTTTTCATGGAAACAACACCATCAACATGTTCAATTAAAGGAGTTACAGGGCCAGGCGCGGTGGCTCATGCCTGTAATCCCAGCACTTTGGGAGGCCAAGGCGGGTGGATCACAAGGTCAGGAGATTGAGACCATCCTAGTTAACACAGTGAAACCCTGTCTCTACTAAAAAAATACAAAAAAATTAGCTGGGCGTGGTGGCAGGTGCCTATAGTTCAAGCTACTCAGGAGGCTGAGAATGGCGTAAACCCGGTAGGAGGAGCTTGCAGTGAGCTGACATTGCACCACTGCACTGCACTCCAGCCTGTGCGACAGAGCGAGACTTCATCTCAAAAAAAAAAAAAAAAGTTATAAAACAAAATTGGCCTATATATTCAATGTTTTTATATTTTTTAGAAGAATTTTAAAAATAACTTTTTTTAACCTGCACTTATTTTTTTTTCTTTGTCTTCCAGTTGCCTGTCCAGCGGTGCGTGGCCTCTCAAGTTCACGTGATCATTTCTAAGTTGTTCATCTGGCTCCATCTTCTTGATCTGTATTGCCTGAGCATTATCAATAATATAACTCTCTGTGGCAAACATATTTCTCTTGTATCTAGATTTGCCAATGTAAGGGCTTTCATCTGGGGCTTTATCAATTTCAGCATACTAAAAGCAAAATAATAGACTTATGGTTTAATAAGTGACCTCCAAGCAGTCAAACGACATTATTCATTTTATTAGTGGCAAACATATCACAGAATTGCTCAAGTTATATAAATCCTACATGCCTAGAAGCTGAAAGATATATGTTATTCTTTTATCTTCTTCTTAATATACCAAAAAGGAAATTAGAACTAAAAATGGTCTCAAAAGAATTCTTCCTCCTACCACTGAAGAGTGAAAGTTTGGACTGATTGATTAAAGAAACTGCCTACAGTTATGTGATTTTTAGCACTGCTTGATCTCTCAAATTGGAAATATGGGTGTTTTATTTTGGTTTCTTGGCTCATATAAGTAAAATCTCAGTCTTTTTTTTTTTTTTCAGATACATGGTATGCAGCCATCAGTACAATACATTTTAATAATTGAAGTTTTAAAAATGAAATATATGATATTGGTTGGAATCACTGGGTCTTAGAAGTTTGGCATTTCCTCACTTGCAGTGACATTATGGCATTTGTACCAGTCATGACTGACTAATATTGAACCCAGTGATTACTGAACACACCATGTAAGGAGATGACTATTCCATGGTACTGAAGCACTTATCCCAGACGTCTGGATTTAAGGGAACTGATCAACCCATACACCTGGGAAAGATAGCTGAGAGTTAGACGACTGCTTTTGGTAATGGATATGGCTATGAGCAAAGATTTTTTACCTCTTTAGGATACTGTTCTAACTCCCTGAGCCAAATAATTCATAGATTCAACCAAAATACAGTTTACTCTTCTCATAACAAGAAAGTGGAATGATATCTGATGAAATCCCTTACATGTCCTCACCACCTGCCCTCCCCCATTCCATCCCATGTGGGCTTTTAACTTTGGGTTACTAAAAAATTAAAATAACTCACCTCTGATGGATAATAATTTAGTGGCTCAAATTTAGCATCAATTTTATAAAAGGCCAATTCCTGTTCCAGCTCATATTGCTTCTGACATGCTCGTGTTAGTTCTATGGTCTTCTGTTTTAGCTATTGGCCAAATTTGATATGAGACAACATATAGGATCAGTAAGTTAGTATAAAGATGTGACGATATGGTTAAGTTCTCATCATAAGTAATAATTATATAGGTTTAAAAACTCCACAGTAAGCTGCACAACACTCAGAACATTTTATCTTACTTCTAAATTATAAAAAATGAAACACAAAATTATCATTCCATAAGAGATCAAGTAAAAGACCTTTGAAGTTTATAAGCTGTTTCAGGATATAATGAATAATGATTTTTAAAATCTCTTACGTTTGTTAAACATGAAAATATTTTTGTATCAATTATTTTTGTGTAACTGGACTAATAAATACCTACTTCCTGATTTTCCAATAATTAGCACTAAAGAAATTAATTTCTTTAACTGACTTTCCAACTTTAACAATAGTTTCAAATTATAAGGGAAAATGATAACTGACACTAAGTGCAGAGAAATAAAGAGGAATCAGAAAGATGAAAATAAGAGCTTGGTTTGAATTGTCATACTGTTGTTGCTATAGTATTTGTGGCTAATGGCATCGCAGTTTTAAGTGTTCAGAACATTATTCTTTGTAATAAAGAATAAGGGATGTAATAAAGAATAAGGGATCCAAATATATAATATTCAATTTTAATAAAGTAATTCTACTATAACTTTTTATTCTTAGAAATTTTTGGAGCTTGCAGAAGACAAATGATCCAATCTAATTCTCTGAATTTATAAATACAGAAATTAAGTTTCAGATTGGTGAACTGACTTGTCAAAAGTTACATATTAGATTAGTGTCAGAAACTAAATATTTTATTAACTAACTACTAGTATTAGCTCCTTTCTACTAAACCAAACTTTGAGTTTTTTCACAGATCCACTAAGTGATTTTTGTCTTTTTTTGGCCAGTGTCTGATGGTAGATATCAAAGAAAAAACATGCAGAAAAATTTCATTAATATAAAAATGCAAGCTGAAGAGAATAAAACATAAACAAACACAAACATTTTACACGGCCCAAGAAATCAAAGTCATGCATGATTTAGCTCACAGTCACCTCCTGATTATCCATCAAAATGGAACTAACAGCCTAGATAACGGGTAACATTTGGCCAAATACTCAATGTGTGCCAGACATTGTGCTAAGCATTTTACGTGTGTTATTGCACTGAATCTTTACAACCACCCAATAAGATGATAAAAGCTGCACAGCAAAGTTAAATAACTTGCCCAGTTTCACAGCTGGTAGTGGAAGAGGCAGAATTCAATTCCAAGTCTCCTGATTTCAAATCCAACACTGCCTATTGCTCCACGCTGCCTTCAATGTACTGCTGCAGGGTGTCCAGCACATTACCCACATTGATATTTTCACTGAATGCTCATAACTCTCCAAGTCTCAAGAAAGCAACTCACAATCAACACTGTCAACTAATCTTGGGTTCTCTCCTCAAAACTCATTGGCAATAGTGGCAAACAAAAGGCAAATGTGACTGGAATCATAGAGAATACAACTGGTCTCTGCAGGCAAATAATAATAAATAGGCTGTGCATTTCAAAGTCTTTTGTGTCTTTTGTGCATTTTGTGTCTTTTATAAGCCCTAGGCTTAGCATATAGTAAGCACTCAATAAATGTCTGTTGAATAAATGCATGAATAAAAGCAAAATAGAAGTCAAATGAACTGGAAAGTAGGCTAGTCGCAGTATTAGCTGTGGATAATCAAGAGTTGACTGCAGGTAACATATTTACCAATCAGAAAAATAATTCTTTCCCCCACATTCAAGTTTGCTCTCCTATATAAACATCCATTTAAAAAAAAATTCATACACACACAACCACATTTCCCAAGAAGACAAGCCAGTTTCAAAACTTAAAATGTAAGCAAGCATATTAATGCAAGTTATCATGCAAACCCTGAAAAACATAGTATGCAGTTCAGGCCTGGAAGAACTACCTTTAAGGAAGAATAAAGAATCAGCAGAAAAGGGCCTGCAAGAAACCAAGACAAGGGCTAAAGAAGCAAACAGATACTGTCACCTGGAGAATTAAACTGTAATAATACAAGTTTCTCTTTACTGAAAACTTACCATGGGAAGACATTGGCATTATTCTTACATGGACATATTTTATTGCCATTCTGAGTTACAGATTTACTACCTTCCGTTACTTAGCTTGATTCATTTCAAATTGTTTTCATACTCATTACCTTATTAAATCCTCACAATTCTGTGAGGCTAGCAGGACAGGTAAATAACCCTCATTTTAAATATAACTAAACTGAAGCACAGGAATTAAATAATTTGCAAAAAGACAAAGAGTAAATTTGGTTAATATTTATTGGTGGCAGGACAGGACTACTACGGTTTAAATGGCCACCAGAAGACTTATTTCAATGCTACTTTTCTTTTAGACATTAATCGGCCTAATGCATAAGCAATTACTTTTTTAAACTGGAAAACTTCACATAATTGCAGATGATATTATCATTAGATATTCTGCAAAAGATAATAAAAATGTTTTCAAATGTAAGCTCTTAGAATAAGACCCAGAATTATTTTAGGCATCTAATAGTCCTTGGGACTAACAGAATAGGCAGAACCAATATGAACTGGTAATTTAAAGAAGAAATACGAAATAGCCAATAAATATATATGCAATACTCAATGCTCCAACAACTATAAAAATTCAAAATTAAAACAAGATTCCATTTTTTTCTACCATATGTACAAATTCAAAATAATAATATCCACTTGGAAATTGGATACTTTCTTCCCTGCTGTGGAAATGTAAATTGGTTAGAAGTTTTTGAAGTGTGCATTAACATTTATCAAAATTTTAAATGCAAATTACATGGTAATTCCACTTCTAGTGGTTTATGCTAAAGAAATACTAGTATGAATGCATAAGGTATATATAGACACACACACACACAGATTTTCTCTGTAGTACTGTCTCTAATAGCAAAAAATGTGAAAGCAACCTAAATATCCATCAGTAGGAATAGGCTAACTAAATTATGAAGAATACATTTAATGGAACACAACACAGACTTTAAAAAGAGTGAGAAAGCTTTATATATGCAGGTACATATATTTTTTAACTTGGAGAGCTGTCCATGTATGCTGTTTTGTGAAAGTTAAGATGCTGAATAATAATATACAGTCGACTTTCCATATCTGTGAGTTCTGCATCTGTGTATTCAACCAACCACAAATTAAAAATATTTTTTAAAAGGATAGTAGCATCTGTATTGAACATGCATAGATATTTTTTCTTATTATTTCCTAAACAATATATTTATATAGCATTTACAATGTCTTAGGTATTATAAGTAATCTAGCAATGATTTTAAAGTATACTAGAGGATGTATGAAGGTTACTTGCAAATACTACACCATTTTACATAAAGGACTTGAGCATCCGTGGATTCTGGTATCCATGGGGGTGTCCTGGAACCAATCTCCCACAGATACAGAGGAATGACTGTATACAGTAACATTCCTTTTTTTTAATTACAAAAATATTCAAAGGTATAATATGCATAATTATATATACATTATGTAATTACATGTATACTGTATAAGCAGCATGGAAAACAAAATATTAATATCTGGGGAATGGGGTAGGGAAGAGTGGACTTTCATTTCTGCTAAATACAGTTATGTTGTCTAAATTTGTTACAATGAACATACGTTAATTTTGTATATAAATGTGTTTTTACTTTATTTTTATTTTTGTAGAGACAGGGTCTCATTATGTTGCCCAGGCTGATGTTGAATTCCTGACTTCAAGTGATCCTCCCGCCTCAGCCTCCCAAAGTGTTGGGATTAAAGGCGTGAGACTGGCATAAACATGTTTTTAAATGGTTAATGATAAAAATAACAATGACATAGAGAAGAGCACAGTCTGACTTCTAACAAAAATAGGTATAGAAAAAAAAGCAAAAACTTCTGACAGTTTACAAAACATTTATTCACAGCACAAACATATCAATAACATTATAAATAAGCAAAAGAGAAAACTAGGCAACTACAGTTCATAGTTTTGGGATAGTGGAAAGTCTTAAGGTCTGACATTTTGCCAAGGTTTTCAATGGGCTGACTAACGTGCACCAGGGAATCAGCATAAAGATATTATAAAGTTATTTTATCTTAGTAATAAAAGATGGATTCCATGTCCAAAAAGACTTATAACTCACGAAAATCTGGATAATTTTGCCAGATTGCCTTCTAAATGTTTTTGCCAATGAACAGCCTCACCTACAATGTTGTTTTTAAAAAATACAAATGTCTAGGAGTACATAATGCAGCCCAAGATCCCATCAGTCTTTTGGGAAGCCATATCATCCAGTACACCGTCAACTGCAATTCATAAGCCTTTCACACATATTTCTGTTAAACCACGTCTTCTCCATTATATGGTCAGGAAGTTGTATTTTTAGACCCAAGGGCAAAGAATTATCTGTCTTAAGAGAATACAGCCAAAGCAATGTAAAATATGAACTTACCAATTCATTTTTTGTGTTTAAGTCACTCTTGAGTTCCTCACAGCTCTGTTTCTGTAACATGGCCTCCTCTTTCAATGATTTGTTCAATTTATCTTGATTTTTAATTTCCTCAAGAAACCTTGTTTGTTTGCTCTTAAGCTCTTCAGTTTCTATCATCTTTTTTTCTAGGTCTCTTTCCAGTCTTTCCACTTCTTCTGTCAATGAAAATTTAATAGTTTATTTATCATTATATTTCCTATTTTTAAAAAGATAAGAATATTTCTCAAAACAATAGCAAAAAAAAGGCTAAAAATATCATAAACACAATTCTACTTTTAAAATTAGCCACCACGGTTTTGGAAAAAAGACTATCCTGATCTTGAAATTGATTTATATTAAGAGGCAAGAAGACATCATTTTGATGACATTTTTAAAAGATTAATACTTTACTTCCAAGTATTTAATCCAATTAGTGTGCTGATAAATGAGTTTTTTTCTAGGTGACCTTTGAAAAACATGCAATATTTGATCTGACATTAGTAATTACATTTAAAAGGATGCTGCAAACATATTTGCAAAATTTTGTATTATCTTAAAATTATTCAATGGCTTTCTGTTACTCTTAGGATAAGATCCAACAGCCTTGCAAAAAGGTGATAAAGCTCTTCATAATTTAGACTCAACCTCCCTCTTCTGCCTCATCTTCAAGCATACTCTACTGCAGCTTTCTTAAAGTGATCCCATTTCTTCAGATTTTTGATGCCTCTTCTCACCTATAGGCTTTTATTCACACACTTTCCCTAGAACTGTCTTCCTCTACCTCCTACTGAGCTATTTTGCATCCTCCAGGTCTTAAGTTTTAAAAAATATATATTGAGAAGCCTGCCCAGGCCCTATCCTGTCGCCAGGTTAGATGATTCTGAAGTATGCTCCCACGCTACCCTGAAATTCTGCTTGGCCCTTGTCACACAGGGAGTTGTAAAATGTGATCAAATAGCTTAGCTGTCTGCCTTCCCCCACTAAAGTGTCACAAAAGCAGAAATTACATCTATCTGGCTCACCTAGACTAGATCCTAAGAGCCTAGCACATTAAAGTCTCCTAATTAATATCTGAAGGCATGAAGAAACCATAAGTAGTCTAACCATTTCCCCCAAAAGTTATCTAGATGACTTTCCTTTGCATTATTAATATTTTTAATGATTCCAAAACATAAACTTCAGAATAACAAATGTTGAGTTAGGGAGATTCCAAACTAATAAAAACTTGCCATATTTGTCCAGTATTGGATCAAATCATATGAAATTGCCAGTTTTGCAGATCAAAACAGACTAACAGTAATTTCAAATGAACATACAGGCTCATTTCCCAACACTCTAAATTGGCTATTTCATACCTTCCTCTTTTTTTTTTTTTTTTTTTTGTGACAGAGTCTTGCTCTGTTGCCCAGGCTGGAGTGCAGCGGCATGAACTCTGCTCACTACAAGCTCCGCCTCCTGGGTTCACGCCATTCTCCTGCCTCAGCCTCCTGAGTAGCTGGGACTACAGGCGCCTGCCACACGCTCGGCTAATTTTTTGTACTTTTAGTAGAGATGGGGTTTCACCGTGTTAGCCAGGATGGTCTCGATCTCCTGACCTCGTGATCCACCCGCCTTGGCCTCCCAAATTGTTGGGATTACAGGCGTGAGCCACCGCGCCCAGCTCATACCTTCCTCTTTCTTCTCAAACTTCCCATGCACCTTCTTCTATTTTCTCTCTCACCTGATGATCTCACATTTAATTAAGAAAATGACCCCATCAATAAGAACTCCCTATTTTCCCACCACCACAGCAACAAAACTACCCACACCTGCACATATCTTCGCTCCTTTCTGAAGGAGAAAGTGTCACTCCTACCAAAGGGATGATTTTTTCCTTTTTTTCTCTAATCTCATTCTTTTGTCTTCTCAAGAACCAAAAGAATTGAGCCATGTCTTGTTTCTCCACTCTGCTTTCAGCTTTTATTTTTTTTTTAGACAGAGTCTCGCTCTGTCGTCCAGGCTGAAGTGCAGTGGCACGACATCAGCTCACAGCAGCCTCTGTCTGCCAGGCTCAAGTGATTCTCCTCTCTCAGCCTCCCAAGTAGTTGAGATTACAGGTGCCCATCACCACATCCAGCTAATTTTTGTATTTTTAATAGAGACGGGGTTTTGCTATGTTAGCCAGGCTGATCTCGAACTCCTGACCTCAAGTGATCCACCTGCCTTGGC
This sequence comes from Macaca fascicularis, assembly GCF_037993035.2. Lineage (NCBI taxonomy): Eukaryota > Metazoa > Chordata > Mammalia > Primates > Cercopithecidae > Macaca > Macaca fascicularis. The sequence continues at coordinate 36,885,860 of NC_088389.1, forward strand.
CTCCTAAAGTGCTGGGATTACAGGTGTAAATCGGTACACCTGGCCTCCACTCCGCTTTTGAATATTCTGTTCATTTGGTTTTTTGTTTTCTGGCTTTGAGGTTTACTGCATTTGTTGTTTCTGCCCATTTCCTGGTCTGGAAGCCACTGGTGAATTTTTTATTTTTTATTTTTGATCTTTTAAAAAAATTATTTATTAAGTACTAGAAGAGACATTGTGGGAGAAAATTTCAAATCTCCAGCCAAATGTCTCCCTCCTATTCATTCTCCAATCCATTATAATCTAGCATCTGTTCCCACCATTTCTTTTTTTTTTTTTTTTTTACATGGAATGTTAGAAATTTCTTTATTATGACTTATTCTTATTAAGCGCCAGCTTAATGCTGCAGAAAACTTCAAATCACCCTTGATAACTCACTTTCTTGTCTCCCACCCAAACTACTGATCAAGAGTTTTTCAAGTAAAGACATGCTCTTCTCTCTTCTGTATAAAACTTTACGAAATAAAGGCAAAAGATTGTGTACATCTCACTGGAAAATGCTGCCCAGGGCTCTGGAGACGGTGGCTGCCCGGGTTCCCTTCACTGTCCAGGTCCTGAAAGACTCTTGTTCATGAACTGTCTCTTCACAAAGCAAATCCACCACTTGCTAGGTTTATCATTCCGAGGGTCAAAAACTTTCTCACAAAGTCTCAGTCCAGTCTCTTGCCTTAGCTGTTGTAAACAGGCTCTCATCACTTCATCTTCCTGTTTGTTTGCAGGTTTGGCATAAATTGCGTTAAGTGGAAAACCAGGCTCTCCAGGAATGGGAAAATTAGTGATTCCCAATGTATACATTTATTTCTCACCTTGGCTTTTGGAATTGCACTTTTGGAGTTTCTTCAGACATTCAGAAATATAGAGAGTTATATATATCAAGGTCCTATCAGCTTCATTCTTAATTTCATAGTTTTTGAAGAAGACATTGGCCTTGAAGTAATAGATGGCTTCATCCACAATATCTGTATCTTTTGTGTCTCTGGGTGCAGGTCCTTTGAATTGACTTCTGATAGGTAACAGTGCCATGTTTCCGATGAGTTTGGTGTCAGGATCCATGAGAGAAGAGTGGTAAGCCGGCATCTTGGCAGCACCTGGATTCCAACCCAGAGGAGCAGAATCTCTGTTCCCACCATTTCTTAACTACTCCTGTCAAGATCATTATCATCTGTTGCCAATCTAAAGCACTTCTCTGCTTATCTCACTTAATATCTCAGCAACATTCAACAGAGTTGACCACTTCCTCTCTTGAAAGCTTCTCCGGGCTATTTCCCACTATTTCCTGGTTTTCTTCTACCTTGCTGGCCTCTCTTTCTCAGCTTCCTTAGCAACTACTTTTCTTCTTTCTCCCAGCCACCGCCTGAGTAAGCTGATTTCCATGGAATTTAACGTCATTTTTATGCTGATGTGACTCAGCATAAAATTTGTGTGGTTAGTCCAGATCTCTTTAAACTCCAGACTCACATTTCTGACTCTTTATTTGACACCTCCACTTAGCTGTCTCACAGACATTTCAAATTGAATATGTCCTAAACAAACCTCTGAATTCTCCATTTTTATAAATGATATCTCCATCTAGCCACTTACTTGAACCAAAAGCCTGGGGATTATCCAATCCATTAGAAAACGCTGCTACTTCTACCTTCAAAACTGATCCATCTATCTTTCATTTCCACATCCAACATGTTAAGTACAGGCCATCAACGTTTCTAACCTGGATCACTCCTATCCAAGTGTTAACCAGGGCTGACTCTGCTTAGCTTTCAAGATCTTGTGACTGCATTCAGATGGTATGGCATAGACTCCAGCCTAGATTACTACACTAGCCTCCTAATAGGTCCCTTCATCTCCATTTTCCCTGCTCCAAATCATTCTACTATGTATCAAAAATGATGTCCTATCCCTGCTTAAAAATTGTCAGTGGCAGCTGGGCACGGTGGCTCATGCCTGTAATCCCAGCACTTTGGCAGGCCGAAGTGGGTGGATCACCTGAGGTTGGGAGTTCGAGACCAGACTGACCCTGTCAGAGAAACCAGAGAAACCCCATCTCTACTAAAAATTAAAAATTAGCCTGGCGTGGTGGTGTGTGCCTGTAATCCCAGCTACTTGGGAGGCTGAGGCAGGAGAAACGTTTGAACTTGGGAGGTGGAGGTTGCAGTGAGCTGAGATTGCACCATTGCACTCCAGCCTGGGCAACAAGAGTGAAACTGTGTCTCAAAAAAAAAATTGTCAATGGCTTTCCACTGCAGCTGAAATAAAATACAAATTCCAAGGCCCTGTGCCGCCTCACACCTACCTATGTCTACACACTTTTTATTGAGCTGTCCTCCAGTCTATCTGATTTTCTTTCACTTCCTTAAACTCACAGGGTCTTTTGAACTAAAGAACAAGCTGCTCCCTCCCCTTAATGCCATTCTTCACGCGGCTACCCCTCTCTTCTCTTTGCTTTCAGGTTAAATGTCACTCCCTCAGAAAGCCATTCCTCTATGCCACAGAGAGGGCTCCCCTCTGTTACTTTATCTGATTTATTTGCTTTTTGTCTGTCTTCTCTGCCAAAACATAAGCTGCATGGATGCCAGTACCATATGTCTTGCTCCCCATTGTATTCTTAGTGCCAAATACAATGCCTGGTTCACAGTATACATTCAGTAAATATTTGTTGAATCGATTTATGCTGCCATTTCATGTGTACATTTTAATAGCATTATAAAGTTCATAATACATATTTCTAGATAACTTCTGAAACTAAATTCCTCCCTCACCGAAATTTATTATTTTTTTAAGTTTAATCTTACCTAAACTGAATCTCTCAAAAGCCTCCTGTCTATCCTGAGTGGTTACTGGCTGACCTTCCAAACTTTCCAGTGAACGGAGGTGGAAAATGGTAAACTGGAGGTAATGAGGAAGGGTCACAACTGGATTTTCAACTAGGATCAGAGAAATCAAATCTTGAAGCGGTTTCAACTTGCTTATATCTTGGAGCTGAAATGATATAACATTAGTATTGGTATAATGTAATTTAAAAATCATAGCATACCTAAAGGAAGTTACAAATCAACTAAATTTAACATGGCAAGGAATCTACTCATGTAACCAATTACCCAAAAGTAGTGGTAATACTTTTGGGTATTTCCAGTATGGAAAGGGAGTATATGAGTATTTATGGTATATTTGGGCAGTATTAGGCATTTTTCCATACACTGTTTCATTTATGACTCCTCACAACAACCTATCATGTAAGTATCATCTTAATTTTACAGATGAAGAAACTCAGGATCAAAGAAGTTAGGTGACTTGCCCAGAGTTCAAAGCCTGTAAGTGAATGAAACAGGATTTGAATTCAAGTTCGTGTAACTCTCAACTTTGTCTTTTCATTATACCAATTCAACAAATCAAAAAAATGAATGGTTATAAAAAATATTTTGGCAAATCTTCAGATAACTGTGCTATAATTGATAGTTTATTCAGATAGTTTATTCTCAACCTAAAAATGTTGAGAAACAGTACTCCAAATAGCTAGTACAAATAAATCTTCTCTCCCAAGTGAATGTGCAGCACTCTTCATAATGCCAATGTCAAATATCAACGGGGTGAGGACAGCATACAAAATTAGAAATAAATATTTATTGATTTTCCTATTGCATAGCTGACACTAAGTTGACACTATCTAAGGATCAACTACTTCAGGAATATTTATGGCAAATTTTAGATCTATGGCTACCTCTTCCCATCATCCCATAGCGTCAACAGCTCCAAGGTGATGCTGTACAACGTGGGTTTGGGCTTGGGCTCTGACGCTCCTGGACTGTCACAGGATAAAATCAGAAAGCATAAGTATTGTTAACAACACGGCATTAAATGAATATTGCTTCTTCTTATTGGCCTCCACTGGTGAAGGCTTAAAGAATATAGCTTTAGACTTATTTAGTGTTTTAAAGTTTTTTTAAAGCATTTTTCACATCTATCATTTCATCCGAGCCCCCATAATACCCCTGTAAAGGAGGCAGTATAGGGATTATTTTCCCCAAACAGTGAGTTTTAGAGGGATTAAAGAATTCTCCAAGGTCATGGAAGGCAATTCTATAGAGACTCATCTTTGAAGTCACATTTTTCATTTTCTATTCTACAACTGATGTTCTTTAAATTATAGCACAGTTTTCCCAATTTTAATACAAATTTAAATAAATTAACATTTTTACTAAGCAAATGCTTATTAAATACCTACTGTGAATAAATACCATAAGAAAATCATAAACTATACTCCAGAGAAAAATATACAACATCATCTAAATATGTAAATCATGATAACAAAGTTGCTCTATATTGAAAAGCTAGTGATCAACCTCTTGTAACACCTAACATCATAATCAAAATAAACTGGTAAATTTGAAATGAAAAGTTAATACTGTCAAAAAAAAAAAAAAAAAAAACCAGAACTTTCTTCCAGGCATTCAGTGATCTGGATTCTGGCACAAAATGTGACTCTGGATAAGGGACTTAACCTGTCCTAGACCTACTTGTTACTACCTAACTCATAGCGATAGAAAAATAATCCCTGTACCGCTTTCTTAACAAGAGTGTTATGAGGCTCACATGAAATGATAAAAGTAAAAATGCTAAGAGATCAACTCTTGGTTACTATGGAACCCATGCAAAATGAGGACTGCTTGTATTTAATGAATCTAGAAAATCATGGGCTATGTCTGAATCTAGTGTTTAGACAAATGACTAAAACTTTAAAAGAAGAAATCCCATTTTTAAAAAACTTAGATATGTTTAATCTTTTATTTTTCAACAAGTCTAAACATTCCTGCTATTTTGAATAACTTACCGATGATATCTTGTTGCCTTTCAAATTGAGGACTCGCAAAGATTTTAACTTCTTCCCTAACCATACTGGAATATGCTCAATTTCATTTCCTGCAAGGTTAAGCTTTTGCAGATTACACATATTTTCTATGCCTTCAATTTTGCTGGAAAGCAAAGGATAAAATAAAATTTAGTAAGTATAATTATAGATTCTCTCATTGTATTTTTAGAATAAACAGCCTTAGCTCCATGTGAGATTATTTTTCATAATGATAATTTATCAACTCTTTTCATAAATGAGAACAAAGAAAAGTGGCTAAAGCCAAATTTACCAGAACAGCTAAACTGCCAACCTTTTATTACTATGCCAGGAATCCTATCCATCTTATTATTAGACTTTGCAACTCCATAACATAGAAAAGAAAAATTTGTCCATGGCAATCTCACCAACTACTGCGAACAATACTAGCAAACAGCCAGCAGAGAGCTGGGAAACTCAATAGCACCCTGTGCTATCTGCTACATTCCTGTCCAAAAGATGTTCTTAATTATTGCCTTAAGTCATCATAAAAAGATTAGCTATGCCAGCAGGATATGGGAGCCCATAGATGATACTGTATTTATGAATATAAGTAATTTAATCAGAACTTTTAAATAAAGCATTTATCACACATATTGATGAATTCTGACTGATGAAGCTTTTTCCCAAGTCACTTCTAGTTTATTTGTCAATTTAATTCCTTGGTCAATTTTCTATACTGCACAAATACTTCAGAGCTTCTATCTACACTAGGTAAATATTTCTAAGCTTCTCTACTTTCACTTTTATTTTGCTGAAAATATTTTCATCAGAATCAACTTTTTACACAACTTTTATAATAAGGGTTTGGTTCATTAATCATTTTTTTTCACTTCAGTTTTGTCATATCAGAACTTCTGCCATTGCTATTCATTTTCTTGGCAATTCTATCTACCAAGTCTAACTTGGGGGAAAGCATACAGATATTAATAATTTCAAGATTTGATTATTGTATCATTTTGTCTATAACAAGTTTTCTATATGCAGTTTTAGCCACTGTCAGTTTTAGTATATTTATTTCTCACAGTAATATTTACTATGAATTGGAAACGATTGAAAGCATATTTCTTGTAGCAATGAGCAAAGAACATCAGAATCAAAACAGATTAGAACATCTTGGGGGTCAAAACGGCAAGGTTAAAACATTCTGCTTCATGTCAACATTCTTAACGCAATAAGGTAATAAAATCACAGACAACATCTGAGAAAACTCCCTGTCATAAACTAAATTAAGATATAATTTGGTGCTCAAAAATATATCTCTTTGATAATGCTAGATGTTATTCTGTACTTCAGTAATGCCAAAACATAAAGACAATTACCTACCATATGTGAAGAGATAGACATTCATTTGATCAATGAATAAAGATAAAAAATCTTCTGTTCCTGTGTCAAAGGATTCTTTCAGTAATGTGGATAACATTAATCTACCTCTCTAACAAAGCTACCTACAATGCTACCTAAAGATTTTGTTATATAACTCACCTGATTTTGTTATAGGATAAGTTGAGTTCACGTAATTTTAACAGCTTGTCCAACTTTTCAATCTTCCCTATTAGATTATAGCTGAGATTCAGTACTTCAAGTTTAATACATTTTTCCAAATTCTCGATATACTAATTGGAAACAAATGAATAAATACTTTACACAACAGATGCCTTGACATACAGTATAATATTTACATATGTGCATCAGGGACTGTTTGATCAGTCATCAGAAAATAATATACCCTTACTGTTCTCCTGGACAATCCCTTGATGCAATTCTCCTTGACTAGGAGTAATAACTCTACTCAAGCTACCAAACTCTCCTTGCCCTTCAGTAGACAACGACATTGTCTACATACTAAGAAGCTCAAGACTATCCAACAAGATTTCCCTCACTATCGTTCCCTCTACCTCAGTTTTGCTATACCTCTCCCTCTCATTCCCCTCTTTTCTTCCAAAAGGTAGTGCTATGGTTTTAGTTTATTTTCTGAAGATCTTGTTTGCTATAAAATCTATATAATATGTAGCTATTTAAGCATATATAAATATGTTTGCTATAAATTCTATAAAATATGTGTGTGTGTATATATATATGCAAACAAGATCTTCAGAAAATAAACAGTGCTAACAAGGAAATAAAGACATCTTGTGACAGAGTGCAAGGCACCAACATGGCAGATTTTGCCAGTTTTGTTCACTACTCTAGCATTACTGCCTGGTGCTAAATACTTGTTGACTAAAAGAATGAGAGTGCAACTGAGGACAGGGTGGCTAATTGTGATTGGGTGGTAACAGAAGGCATCGGCCTGGAGGACAGAATGAGACCCTGTCTCAAAAAAAAGAGAAGACCTCACTAAGTTGAGACCTTAATAACAAGAAGCCAGCTGTATGAACATCTAGGTTGCCCAGGCTGGAGTATAATGGCGCGATCTTAGCTCACTGCAACCTCCACCTCCCGGGTTCAAGTGATTCTCCTGTCTCAGCCTTCTGGGTAGCTGGGATTACAGGCACCTGCCACTACGCCTGGCTAATTTTTGGTATTTTTAGTAGAGATGGGGTTTCACCACGTTGCCCAGGCTGGTCTCAAACTCCTGACCTCAGGTGATCTGCCCACCTCAGCCTCCAAAAGTGCTGGGATTACAGGCGTGAGCCACTGTGCCCAGCTGCTGCTTTTATTTTAACTTTTTAAAATACATCTTTCATTAAACACAACTTTTAAGTCTTTATGTATGTTAAATCTGTCAATACTTTTCCTTTGTGGTACTAGGGTTAGTATTTGCTTAGGGGGAACTTCACCACTCTAAGATTTTTAAAATATTCTCATATACTCTCTCTAATACTTTTAGAGCATTTCTGCTAGTTGGTTTTTGTTTTGCTTTGTTTTCATTTAGTTCTTCACCCTTCTGGAATTACTTTTTGTGAATAATATGTGGTAGAAATCTAAGGTTTTTTTCTTCCAATTAAAGGAATTAAGTTGTCTATTATAATGTGTTCATGTTGTATAGTTTATGAATAAAGCTGTAAACACTCTAGAGCAGAAATTAGCAAACATTTTCTGTAAAAGGCTGATATGGTTTGGCTGTGTCCCCACCCAAATCTCATCTTGAATTCCCATGTGTTGTGGGAGGGACCCAGTGGGAGGTAATTGAATCATAGGGGCAGGTCCCATGCTGTTCTCGTGAGAGTAAGTCTGATGAGATCTGATGGTTATTATAAGGGGGAGTTTTCCTTCACAAGCTCTCTTTTTGCCTTCTGCCATCTATGTAAGATGTGACTTGCTCCTTTTTGTCTTCCACCATGATTGTGAGGCTTCCCCAGCCACGTGGAACTGTAAGTCCAATTAAACCGCTTTCTTTTGTAAATTGCCCAGTCTTGGGTATGTCTTTATCAGCAGCACGAAAACGAACTAATACAAAGGCCAAATAGTAAATGTTTTTGGCTTTGTAGGCCATATAGTCTGCGGCAACTACTAAGCTCTGCTACTGTAGTGCAAAAACAACCATAGACAATATGTAAACAAATAAGTGTGACTGTGTTCCAGCAAAACTTTACTTACAAAAATAGCAGGCCTGATCTAGCCTGTAAGCTGTACTTTGCCAACCCCTTCTCTACAGAGTCAATATTGTAGAGAATATTGAGTAATAGAAACCTATTAATTTGGAGATGTCATATACTTCTGATTTAGAATATTCACTGGAAACAATAAAAGGTCTGCCACAAATTAGGCAACATTAGGATAATTTTTTTTCACAGTTTTAAAGCACAGAAAAGTTAAAAACAGTATCTATGCTCAGAAATTGTGGGTCCTACCTTAAATTTCTTGCCACCATCTTTAGAAAGAGAAAGGTTCAGAGACTTTATCAATGCCAAATTGTCCTGTTTAGTAAGTTTTTTAATGAGGGCCTCTGTAATATATCGAACTCCTGCATGTGAATCAGCTCCTGAAATTACAGAAACAGATCATCATCAGTAGAGGAAAGACATGAATATCACAAAGAACAAATCGTTTTGATGTTATATAACAAAAACAAAAATTAAGCCATGCATATACCAAGAAAAGCTGGCTATTTCTAATCATAATGTTTTAATAATGTTTTACTTCATAGCATTTCATAACTATAATGAGGATGATAATGGTTATACACACTATAAATATTTGCTGTGTGCCAAACTTTGGGCTAAATGGTTTACATTTTTAAAATTTAATTTATGCAACAAACCTTTGAGAGAGAATTACTAATATCATCACTTATTTAAAAAACATCATTTGCTCAAGATCCTACAGCTAATTAAGGCACAAATCCAGAACTTGAACCCAGTCAGAGGAATATAAAACTTGCACTTTTAACTATATGAAGGTTTTTTTTTTTTTTTTTTTTTTTGAGACGGAGTCTCGCTTTGTCGCCCAGGCTGGAGTGCAGTGGCCGGATCTCAGCTCACTGCAAGCTCCGCCTCCCGGGTTTACGCCATTCTCCTGCCTCAGCCTCCCAAGTAGCTGGGACTACAGGCGCCCACCACCTCGCCCGGCTAGTTTTTTGTATTTTTTTTTTAGTAGAGACAGGGTTTCACCATATTAGCCAGGATGGTCTCGATCTCCTGACCTCGTATGAAGTTTTTTTTAGCAATATTTTCATGTTAGTTTTTAAAAATAAACTGGTAATAGTTGTTTGTTTTTTAGAAAATTCCAATCTAAAGTTCAGAAACACTGAAATTCTTAAATATCTTTTCCTTTTTTTTTATGGTGAGAAACTCTAAATTTGTTGCTCTTTTAAATAGAGAAAATCACAACATATTGTACAGAGCTAGAGTAGTCACTTGAGGGATGGCAAATCTGGTCTTATAACGTTCCTGGATATTGTTGTCAAAGACTGTTAATGCCATATTACATTTTACAAAAGTAGCCCTAAAAACAAAATCATCTCTTGGTTCTTGCCTTATGAGTCAGAAAAAATTAATCCTGTGTTGAGATCCAGGCTGTGAGTCAAAGATTCCCTAAGATTATTTATAAGTTAGTATTAAATTTATTTTGGTTCAAAATAAAATGATTTTTAAATTTAACTTGGCTTGTTCTGGGAAAGAAAATTAATATTTGATTAATATTCTAAATTTGATAATATTCTAAAATATCAATCGTATTAGAAATAACAATATGCCAACTAGCAGTAAAGATATAGCATAAACCCAATGTTGTTAATGCTTACTAATAAAACATGATTAGAGTTTAATGGCTATTATTTCACGACTTACCAAAGAATAACTTACTTTTGAAGTCAAATGCTCTACCACTAAGCTATACCCCCATCAATGCACTTTTGAGAACAGATTCCTAGACTAACAGAATGCTTTTAAGAAAAAAACAAAACACTGGTGGAACATACATGCATGTCCCATATGTGGAAATCAGTCCATTCACAGATAAGCAGTTTGCTAATAAGAAGACTGGCACAGGCCAAGTATGGATAACATTTTTTTACCGAATTAAGGCACTCCACTCTGAAGTGAAAAGATCTTCCCTCCCTTAACCAAAGAGGATGGCAAGTTTTGGTTTGAGTTTTAAGACACTCTCCTACCACAGGAAACAAAGCTTCCTCTTTCTGGAAACTCCCTCTTTGAATCCACTGACATCTTTACCCTCACCCAGAAACCTCAATCCTCCCACTATCCTTACACAGTTTCTGTTAATAGAAACAACAGATCAAATTAGTACCAGAATGTTACAGTTGGACCAAAAATGCAAGCTGAAAATTTTCCATCTCTACTTAAAGTATGTGGTCAGACCAATTCTTAGATTAAAAAGTGATACCTTTATGGTCTTGGTAGTCCAAAAGCATACTGTTTTCATCTGCAATCTCAACTTGCTCACACCACTGTCCTCCAGAATGAAAAGGTAGAGTCTCTGATCCAATCAAAGGTGAAAGTGACCTAGATCTCAGATTGGACATAGATGATGGGATAGGAGAGTGAGATGACGATGGCATCTTTGCTTTGCAGAATATTTTTTGTTGAGAACCTTTCTTCATTGCAAAAATAAAGCCAGGTGTTCATCAAAACCTGTAAGAGTTTTCAGTATATTCAACAAGATTAATTTTTAAGAGCTATCAAAACTATTATTTCTAGAAACTTCAGGTCTATAAAGTTATAAACTCAGAGGCTGTAGATACTAGGACCCATACTACTCCAAGCTGATGGAGCAGACACTATATCAAGCATCACTGATGACCTTGCCAGAGAGAAAAGAGATCTCCAGAGGGTCTAGAATTGACACATGCTCCAGCTGGAAGTGTTGTCATTCCTGTTGTTTATTGAACCAAACTAGTCCCAAGGCCCCTTTTACCCACACAAGGGGACCCTAGAATGCAGGAAGCTGGAATATTTGGCAACCAGCAGTATTTAATACTGATAAGCACTCTCTCCTTCCTGAAAGTTTCTTCCTTTGGTTTCTGGGACACCTCACTCTCCTGCTATCCTCGTGACTCCCTGGCCACTCCATGGACTCCTTTGCTGGCTTTTGTTCCTCCTTGCAGTGTAATTTAAACATCAGAACTCCTCAATGGTCCCTTCTAGTTTCTCTCTAATCTTATCTTGGACAAATTAATGCACACTCATGGTTCCCAATGCCATGTGTTTACTCTTATTTATCTATTTTTATTTTTTATTTTTTTGAGACGGAATCTCGCTCTTGTCGCCCAGGCTGGAGTGCAATGATGTGATCTTGGCTCACTGCAACCTCTGCCTCCCGGGTCCAAGCTATTCTTCTGCCTTGACCTCCTGAGTAGCTGGAATTCCTGGTGCCTGCCACCATGACCAGCTAATTTTTGTACCTTTAGTAGAGACTGGGTTTCGCCATGTTGGCCAGGCTGATCTCGAACTCCTGACCTCAGCTGATCTGCCTGCCTCAGCCTCCCAAATTGCTGGGATTACATATGGGCGTGAGCCACCACACCCAGCCGATATTTATATCCTCAATCCAATCTTTCTCTGAGCTCCAGACTCCTATTTCCAATTGCTTACGTGATATCTCATTGGCATCCTAAACTCAGTTCAGCTTGAATTTATTATTTACCCTATTCCTCCTCTCACCCTCCTGTTCCTCTTCCAGTGTTCCCTAAACAGTGAACACTGCTCGCTGGAATAAGCCAAAAACCTGGGAGTCATTCTTGACACCTCCCTCTTCCCTTGTCCCATACTCAGCCAATCGCTAAATCTTGTTAATTCTTACTCCCAAATACCTCTCAAATTAAGTCTGCTTCTTTCCATTTTCACTCTCACGCACTCTAATCCAAGCCCTCATCAAACTACTATAACAGCTTCTAACTGATCTGTCTGCAAGCTCTCTTGCCTTACTCTTCCATCATTACATTGCAGTCAGATAGCCAGAGTGATGTCATTTTGCTTAACATTTGTCTCCATTCTGAACTGTATGCTCCACGAGAGCCTGTGTGTTTTGTTTACAGTGTCTCCCCAGTCTAGTATAGTGCCTGGTACCTAGCAGGAATTCAATATATATTTGCTGAATAAATGAACGAATAGAGTTATCTTACAGTCATCCCTCTACATCATCCACCAATATTGATTCTATCTCTAAAATAGTTTGAAATTCATCTCTATCCATCTTCGCAGCTACTGCCCTAGATCCAACTTTTATCCTCTCTTGCTTTGACTATTAGATACTCTCTGAAACAGCTTCCTTCCAATTCTCCTTTGCTTTACCCTCAATCCATCCTCTACCTTTGACCCACTTATATAATAAAAACAAAAGAAATGTAATGGTTCCCAGTGCCTATGAGTCTAAATATTTTGGCACCATGCACCACAAACAGGACTCATCACAGTCTGACCCCAACTTTCTGGCCTCCCCATCACATGCCATTGCTCTAGTCATCTTTTTGTCATTACCTGAACACATCATGAGTTTTTGCTTATGAAATTCCCTTTCCTTAAAGGGAATTCTTTAAAGGGAATTAAACATCCTCTTCTTTCTCTCAACCAATTAAAATGTTACTTTATTTGTGAAGACTTTCCAGAAATCTACTTTCTTCAGATAGAATGAATCCTCCCTGTTTATTACACTGAATATACCTACTGTATATCTTTTGCTTGCCCAGAATGTAACATCAACAAGTGGAGGAATAATCTCTGAATTCCCAGCAGCTCCATGGTATAAGTCATGAATACATCTAACACCTTATAACTAGAAATCACCCGGTTTAAAAACCATACTTTCAACAGTGTACTCTTTCATGCATGTGCTCTCTCTCTGTATGCATATTTTTTATTGGAATGTATCATACATAAAGTACATAAATCATAAGTGTATATAGCTTCATGAATTTCTATACAGTGAACACAAGCTATGTAATCGACATCCAGGTAAAGAAACAGAATATTTCCAGAATCCCAGAAGTCCTCTCATGCCCCCTTCCAGTCACTAACTCCCACACATGGGTAATCACTATCCTGACTTCCAACACCAGAGATTTTTGAACTATTTTTGAACTTTAGAGAAATGAAACCATAAAATATCTTTTAAATCTGCCTTTTTGTTAAATATTGTTTCTGTAATTCATTCATATTTGTCTTATGCTATATGAAAAACATCTGATCACTTCAAATTTCAGTGTCTACTATTCTCATCTACAAAATCAATTTTATTGAAGTATAAGTCTTCCAGAAGGAACTAAAGCATTTGTTAATGAAAGAGACCTTGGTCAAATTCCTTTAAATGTTTTCACATAAAAATATTTATTTTCTTATATGAAAGAAAGGTAAAGTTCATGACCATTAAGGCTCAGAATGGTTTAGCACTATGACTTGATTAGTCCTTAAAAATGACATCCTCATCCGGGTGTGGTGGCTCATGCCTGTAATCCCAGCACTTTGAGAGGCCGAGGCGGGCAGATCATGAGGTCAGAAGATCGGGACCATCCTGGCTAACATGGTGAAACCCCGTGTCTACTAAAAATACAAAACATTAGCCAGGCATGGTGGCAGGCGCCTGTAGTCCCAGCTACTTAGGAGGCTGAGGCAGGAGAATGGCATGAACCCGGAAGGCGGAGCTTGCAGTGAGCCGAGATCATGCCACTGCACTCCAGCCTGGGCAACAGAGCGAGACTCCGACTCACAAAAAAAAAAAAAAAAAAAGACATCCTCTTCTGTTCTAGGCATACAGTGTGCTGTGCCTACAGTGTGCTGTACGCTGTAGAACACAGCCTAGCAAATGGTAAATAATTAACATTTATTGAATGAATTAGTCATAAAGAACATAAAATGTAAAATGTACTATTTAGTATCTCAACAAAAAGATGCCTGCATGAGCAATACTAGTCCTCAATATCAATCGTCCTAAATTTGCAAGGTTAGTGTATGTAAAAAAGATTTTCATGATACACAGTTGTTCTTATTAAGTACGTTTAGTCTAAAAACAGTACAAAAATTATAAACTTGACAAACTTTTGGACAAAAAAAATCTTATAAGATGTATAGATCTTGAGCAAGGCTATATTAATAATGATGCTATCTTTGCTTAGTACCTTAATTTCCCCTATAGTCACTGCTGAAAATGTGAAAATGGAAATTATTTTTTAGAAAAAAATTTAATGAAATAAGATATTAGCTTAAAGTAGTTTTTAATCCAAGAATTGAGTAGCTCAAGTGTTAATGCTATATAAATTGGTGTTAGAAAGGGATAGTGGAATGATGTGTAAACATCTTCATATTCGTGATATTGTAAAATATCACACATATGATATCATGCATCACATAACAATGTTTTGGTCAACAATGGACCACATACATGACAGTAGTCCCATAAGATTATAATAAAGCTGAAAAATTCCTATAACTTAGTAATATCATAGATGTCATAATGTCATAGTGCTACACATTACTCACATGTTTGTAGCGATGCTGATATAAACAAACCTACTATGCTACAAGGTGTACACAAGTCTGGCGCATACAATTATGTAGAGTACATAGTACTTGGTAATAAATGTCCGTATTACTGGCTTATGTATTTACTACACCATACTTTTTATTGTTAGAGTGTACTCATTCTATTTATTTAAAAAAAAAAAAAGTTAACTATAAAACAGACTCAGGCAGGTAGGTCCTTCAGGAGGTATTCCAGAACATAATATTGTTATCATAAGAGATGATAGCTCCATGCATGTTATTGCCCCTGAAGACCCTGAAGATCAGTGGAACAAGATATGAAAGGCAGTCACACTGATTATCCTGACCCTTACAGGCCTAGGCTAATGTGTGTGGTTGTGTCTCAGTTTTTAAGAAAACATTTAAAAAGTAAGAGTTTTTAAAATAGAAAAAAGCTTATAGAATAAGGTTATAAAGAAATTAATTTTGTACAACCGTACAATGTGTTTATGTTTTAAGCTAAGTTTTATTACAAAAGAGTCAAAAAGTTTTTTAAAAGTTTAAAGTTCATAAAGTAAAAACATTACAGCAAGTTAAGGCTAATTTACTATTGAAGAGAGAAAAAACGTTTAATAAATTTAGTGTAGCCTAAGTGTACAGTGTTTATAATAAAGTCTACAATAGTGTACAGTAATGTCCTGCATCTTCACATTCACTCACCAACTAACTGGGAAAGAAACTTCCAGTCCTGCAAGCTCCAATCATGTGGTAAGGGCTGTATACAGGTATACTTTTTTACATTTTATACCATATTTTTATTGTACCTTTTCTTTTTTTTTTTTTTTTGAGAGGGAGTCTCCCTCTGTCACCCAGGCTGGTATGCAGTGGCATGATCTCGGCTCACTGAAACCTCTGCCTCCCGGGTTCAAGCGATTCTCCCACCTCAGCCTCCTGAGTAGCTGGGACTACAGGCGCATGCCACTACACCTGGCTAATTTTGGTATTTTTAGTAGAGACAGGGTTTCACCATATTGGCCAGGCTGGTCTCGAACTCCTGACCTTGTGATCCACGTGTCTTGGCCTCCCAAAGTGCTGGGATTACAAGTGTGAGCCACCCACCCAGTCCCTTTTCTATGTTTAGATGCACAAATATTTACCATTGTGCTACAACTGCCTGAAGTATTCAGTACAGTAACATGCGGTACGGGTCTGTAGCCTAGCAGCAAGAGGCTATCCCTATACCATCTTGGTTTGTGTAAGTACATTCTATGATGTTTGCACAATGATGAAATTGTCTAACAATGCATTTTACAGAGCAAATTCTGTCATTAAGGGACACATGACTGTATGTTAAATTAAACTAAATTTTGCCTGCAAGTGCCTCTGTACTTTAAGTCTCTACATAATGAACTGCAACATAACTTAAAAGGTAAACTAACTGAAAGCCTAACTTAGGAGTATGTTTTTGTAACAAATAGCTGACTCTCAGCTAATCACAGCAGCTGAGCTTCAGTCAATCACAGGCAGTCAAGTGATTGTACCATGTTCAAATAAGGTAAACACAGAGCTGTAACCAATCAAGCTGTTTCTGTACCTCACTTCCCTTTTCTATCCATAAATGCTGCCTGCCTACATTGCAGAACAGACCTCTCTGAATTTCTTCTGGTTCTGAGGGCTGCCCAATTTGTGAACTATTCTTTGTTCAATTAAACTGTTAAATTTAATTTGTTGATAATTTCTCTTTTAACCTGTATATTTGATGCTCCTCCTGTTTCCTATCACATAGCTCTTAAAACCTTTGGGATCTCCACAGTGATAAGAGTGTCTTTCGTATACTGATAAGATGACTGGTGACACCTGGATAGCTTTGGGATGGGGGCCAGTCACCAGAAAGACTAAGGCATGTTTAGAAGGTTGGGACTTTGAGCCCAACCCCACAATCTTTAAGGAGGGGAGAGCAGCTAAAATTGATTTGAAAACCAGTAGCCAATGATATGAGCAATCATGCCTACATAAGTAAGCCTCCATAAAACCCCAAAAGGACAGGGTCCAGAGAACTTCCAGATAGCTGAACATGTGGAGGTGTCTGGAGGATGGCATGCTGGCAAGAGCATGAAACTTCATACCCCTTTCCACATACCTTGCCCTATGTAACTCTTTCTCTGGCTGTTTGTATATTTTGTAATATCCTTTAAAATAAATGGGAAAATGTAAGTTCTGTGAGCCACTCGAGCAAATTAATTGAACCCAAGGAGGGGGCAGTGGGAGTCCCAATTTATAGCTCAGTAGTCAGAAGTATAGGTGGCAATCTACTACTTGTAATGGGCATCTGAAGTTAGTGGCACTCTTGTGGGACTGAGTCCTTAACCTGTGGGATCTGATGCTATCTCCAGGCAAACAGTGTCAGAATTGAACTGAGTAAGAGGACACTCAGCTGGTGTCCACTGAAGAAGTTCTGATGTATGGGGCAACAACCCTTACACGCCTGGTGTCAGAAGTATTGTACTGTGTGGTACGGCAGTAGGAAAAACATTCTGAGTTTTTCATATCTCTATTAAAAGATAATATACTTTCACAAGCATATGGGTATACATAAGCTGTGATTATACAGAAACTTCCCACAAACTCCCAGCTTTCTGTGTAACAGCTGGCCATAAAGAAATTAAGACCCTCATTCCATAGGGGTCCTACCCAATACCCAGGAGGAAGGAATGCTGCACAGAGAGGTCAAGAGAAATCTGGAGAGGCAGGCCTTGCTGAATTTCCTCACTCAGTCTATTAGCGTTAGATCATACCCATTTTGTCCAATCCTATTTCTATACAGCTGTCCATACTTCATTGATCCTAAGCATAAAAATGGATAATTTTTTCTGCATTTTTGGGTCTTCATTCTGAAGGTTCCCATGACACACAAAGCTTTGATCGAATAAATTTGCTATGCTTTTCTCTTGTTAACCTGTCTTTGTTACTGGAGTGTTGGTCATGACCTTTATGATGGGACAGAAAGGTATCACTCCCTTTCCTCCCCTACAGAACTTATATACAGTATATAAAGGAGAGATTACACTAATATAATCTATTAATATATTCAATTTTTGGAATTCCTCTTTGGATTCTGCTTTCAAATTAATTTGTAAGTCTCACAAGAAAATCAGGCCCATCACTTCAGGTACATTTTGTTTTTATTTTCCCAGTTTG
Organism: Macaca fascicularis; assembly: GCF_037993035.2. Taxonomy (NCBI): domain Eukaryota; kingdom Metazoa; phylum Chordata; class Mammalia; order Primates; family Cercopithecidae; genus Macaca; species Macaca fascicularis. The sequence continues at coordinate 36,903,839 of NC_088389.1, forward strand.
ATCGCTAACCTTACTCAGTAAACTTGACTCCATTTAAAGTTTGTCTACTTCCAAAAATTTAATGAAAAGATGATGATTGAAGTTAATTCTAAAGAATATCATACTAGTGGCTAACATTTACTGAGGGCTTACCATGTACCAAATATTGTGATATTTCGTCAGGCACAGTGTGTATACTTGCAGTCCCAGTTGCTCCAGAGGATGAGGCAGGAGGATTGCTTGATCCCAGGAGCTCCAGGCTACAATGTGCTATGATCAACCTTGTGACTGGCCACTGCACCCCAGCCTGGGCAGCATAGGGAGTCTCTGTCTCTAAAAAACAAACAGACAAACGTATGTTGTGATAAGCTCTTTATGTGTATCATCACATTGAAAGAATTGAATATAACAACTCTATAAGTGTTATTTCCCATTTTACAGATGAAGATCTTAAATAATTTGTCCAAAGTTCCTTAACTAATTGGTTTGGCTAAAACTTGAAACCTGATCTAATTCAAAACCCATGTTTTTTACGACCATATCATATAGCTATCTGAGTTTCCTGGAGTCTAGATTATGTTTGCTTTGTTCTCTATGGCCTAGCATGATGCCATAGGCGGCAGGTGCCTGTAATCCCAGCTACTTGGGAGGCTGAGGCACAAAAATCACTTGAACTGGGGAGGTGGAGGTTGCAGTGAGCCAAGATCGTGTCACTGCACTCCAGCCTGGGCCACAGAGTGAGACTCCGTCTCAAAAAAACAAAACAAAAAAAATCCTGAAGGTAACCCAGAAAATTTTATACAAAGAAAGGATCTCTGATACCATGATCTGGTCTCTCAAGGTGAATAGTCTGAAGGGAATAAAAACCTGTCACACTTTTTGCTTTTAAAAAGTTAATTATTATTTCACATACATTACAATATAGCCAAATGTCCCATGCCAATAGCCTCATTCACTACAGGTTAAGCACTCCAAATCTGAAAATCTGAAATATTTAAATATAAATATAAAAAATATAAGTAAGTATAATGCAAATATTCCAAAATCTGAAAAAATCCAAAATGCAAGACACTTTTGGTAGCAAGCATTTTGGATAAAAGATAATCAATCTGTACTTTATTTTAATTTTTTTGGAGACAGGGTTTCACTATGTTGTCCAGGCCGATCTCGAACTCCTGATCTCAAGCAATCCTCCCACCTGTGCCTCCCAAAGTGTTAGGATTACAGACGTGAGCTACCACACCTGGCCTTCAACCTGTTCTTTAAACTGTGAACTTAAATGTATCTGTACTTTTTGCTTCATTTTCTCGTATTAAACTATATATATGGATCAGAAAAACTCCCCCAAGTCACATTAACTGCTATTTATGCCATTTCCACAAAGCTTTTGGTCCAAATTTCAAGCGTGGTAAACAATTTCTGTGCCTTATAACACAATTTTGCCATGGAAAAAAGTCTTTTAGTAATTTTAATATTATGAAATACATACTTAGTCTTAAGTCTCTTTTGCTGTCATAAGTGTCTTTTTGTATGCTAATGAGTTGACCGATGGCTAGCCACCTCTAGGCAGCTTCAGGATCATGGCTGGTCACTAGAAAGAGGGAGGGGAGAGGGGCTAAAGGTTGAGTTGATCACCAATGGCCAGTGATGTAATCAATCAGGCCTACATAATGAAGCCTCCGTAAAAATTTAAAAGACTGGGTTTGGGGAGCATCCAGATAGCTGGACACGGAGGGGGTCCTGGAGGGGAATCCACCCAGAGAGGGCGTGGAAGCTCTACGCCCCTTTCCACCTGCCTTACACTATGCATCTTTTCATCTATATCCTTTGTAATACCTTTTATAACAAACCAGTAAATGTAAGTAAGTGCTTCCTGAGTTCTGTGAACTGCTCTAGCAAATTAATCAAACCCAAGGAAGGAGTTGTGGGAACTCTCATTTATAGCTGGTCAGTCAGAAGCACAGGTAAAACTGAGGCCTACCGTTGGCATCAAAACTTGGGGGCAGTCTTGTGAGCCAGCCTTCAACCTGAGGGATGTGACACTGTCTCCAGGTAGACAGTGTCAGAACTGAACTGAACTAGAGGACAGCCCTGTGGTGCCTACCACTGCAGAACTGACTGCTTGCTTAATGTGTGGGGGAAAATCCTACAGGATCATGTTGTGAGCGTATAATGGGAGAAATTGAGTTTGTTTAATCTGTAGTCTCAGTAATACTATTTTTTTCTTTTTTTGAGACAGAGTCTCACTCGGTTGCCCAGGCTGGAGTGATCTTGGATCACTGTAACCTCTGCCTCCCAGGTTCAAGTGATTCTCCCACTTCAACCTACCGAGTAACTGGGATTACAGGTGTATGGCACCATGCCTGACTAATGTTTTTATTTTTAGTAGAGATGAGGTTTCCCCATGTTGGCCAGGCTGGTCTCAAACTCCCGACCTCAGATGATCCACCCACCTCGGCCTCCAAAAGTGCTGGGATTACAGCCACTGCACCCAGTCCTCAGTAATACTATTGATGTTGCTAAACTGCACTGGCATTCTCCTTCTAAATAAGAATACGCTAAAATTTGAGAAAAGCTAAGAGGCATGTGCTTAGGTAAAATCTTATTCCTAATTAAATGGATTAATAGACGACATTTATTATAGTATATATAGTATGTAGTTGGGGGTTTTTTTCCCCCTTAGGCAAGGTCTTTCTCTGTCGCCCAGGCTGGAGTATAGGGGCATGCTCACGGCTCACAGCAACCTTGCCCTCCTGGGCTCAAGTGATCCTCCTACCTCAGCCTCCTGAGTAGCTGGGACTACAGCAGCATAAGACCATGTTCAGCTAATTTTTTATTTTTTGTAGAGATAGGGTCTCACTATAGTTCCCAGGTTGGTCTTGAACTCCTGGGCTCAAGTGATCTTCCCGCCTCAGCCTCTCAAAGTGCTGGGATTACAGGTGTGAGCCACTGTGCCCAGCCTGTAGTTTTTACATCCTAATGACCAAGACCCCTTAGGTCTCACCAGACTATCATGAGGTCCTTTATTACCTCTCCTGATTAGTAAAAGTCAGGCTTACTCATTCATAGACTTAAACCCTTGCTTGCCACAACTTCTGTAAAGCTTTAACATTGAAACAAGATATATGTAATTGGTCTCAGAGAATAGCTAACTCAGTGAAGTGGGCTTATGGGTTTACAGTGTTTGAGAATGGCTGGCATTATTTCATAGGCTACTGCCTGGAGGTTGAAATGCTGAATTATAATTTTAAGGGAGAGATGAGGATGTAGTTTGATCCTAGGATGTTGTCTGCAATCACATGAACAAAGACCAAGCAAGCAATGGAAAAAATGAAGACAGCTGAGAGGTAGGCTAGGGCGAGTGAAGGAGCAGGATAAAGAGAAAAAAAAAAAAAAAAAGCAAAGTTCAGAGCTACAGTTGTATTTTAAAGGTTGTCTGCAGAGCAAGAGAAAGCCATTGGAATGACATGATAATCAGAATTTATGTCCAGGCAACAAAACATTACCCGTCCTGCCACCTATAAACCCAGATACTTGCTCTGATCTAACAATTCAGTCCATCACAGCTTAGTAGAGACTGCAAACTCCACCTCCATCCAGCCTTTCCTAACTTTCCTAACTTCCCATCTTCTCTGATCTCCAAATAAGGCAGACTTCCTTCTGTCTCTCTACAGACTCCCTAATATGCAAATACCCATCCCCATTTCTTAACCCCCATATCCCTCTCCTTAGCCCTTTAATTGGATTTCAGTACTTTCCCTCCAAGTCTACTTCATCCCATACCCTCTGACCTACTGAAATACTTTCCTTCCTTAACCTTCTCCTCCTTTCAAATATCCTGATTCCTATTCCTCTGCAAAGTCTCCAATCATTTTTCTTTCCAAAGCCAATTCCCCCATTCTGTGCTGTCCACCTCTGCCTCCCACTCTTCTTTATCCCATTCTGACTGCCAATTTGCCCACAAATTCTATCCCAGTTCCCCAACACAGTAATAGTCTCCCCCACTTCTCTATGGTTCTTTCCTGTGCCCAGACTCAGCCTTTCTCTATCCATCCAGACTTCCCAAGCTGCTCATCTCTCTTCATCCCAGAAAATACCCTGACATCCTAATGCGTTCCAATATGCTGACCTCCAATTACTCCCCTCCCTAAACAAAATACTCAAACCTCCACCCATTCCTCTTCATCGCAACCCAACTGCCTGCCTATTTGCCCTTCCGTCCTAATACTCTGGCCCCCGTGTCCTTTTCCACCTATTAAAAGCCTGAATCCCCCTCTCCCATCTCTCTTCTGCTCAGATAAAAAGCCTGAATCCCCTTCTCCCATCTCTCTTCTGCTCAGATACCCTAAAACTCAAGCTTCCCATCTCTTTCCATTAATTATTCAATTTTATTGAGCAACTTTTATGTAGGAAGAACCATGCTAGGATCTAAGCTCAAGATGTATAAGATTTTGTCTCCCAATTACCCATGATCTCTGCACTAAGCAGTCTCCTTCATAGCATTTTAAAAGAGTTATTTGTGAAACTACTTAATTGTTGCCTGTTTCTCCTTCTAGACTATAAGCTACAAGAGAGCAGAGGTCTCGTCTGTTGTTCTATAGACAATAAATATTTGTTGACTGAAGGACTGTACTAAACACTCTAGACAATACCAAATTTAAATCCTCAAAGATTTAGCTGTATAGGATCAGAATTACTAACCTCATTTACAAGTGGCAATGTATCTGAACAATTAAAAGCCTGGATTCTGGAACGAAACAGCCTGAGTTCACATTCTGACTTTCCACTCACTGTGTGACTTTAGGCAAATTACTTAACCTCTCTGGTCCTCAGTGCTATCACTTTTTAAGTGAGAATGATAACCTCATACAAGTTATTTTAAATTCTAAATGAGGTTAATACGTGCAAAGTGCTTAAAACTGGATCTGACAAATAGTGAACGCCCAAACGTGATTCGCAATTATTTGGACAATGAGGAAACATGATCAGGAAGGCTCAGACACATGCCAAGGATCACAGACGCGGTTAAGTTACACAAGGTGGCAGAATTGAGGTTTGAGCCCAAGTTTGCCTGGCTTCAAAATTCACTAGTCCCTTAACGAATATAACGGAAGTGTTTGCTCTTCCCCTCCTTTTAGCATTTCGTCCCCACATCCTGTCATCTTTCTCCACGCACTGTAGTCCGTCCGATACCGTGACAACCCGTCAGGACGCCCAAACTGTCCTTTCTCCCGCTCACTCCCCACAGACAGCTGGCACATCCCAGCTCTCCCCTCAGCTCAGGTAGCAGGACGCACAACCTTCTGGGCGCCGCACCCTAACTTCCACACCTCCCCACGCTCTGGTTCTTCATCCCCAATCGCCCCCGCCGTCCTCACCTCTTCCCATCCAAACCTCCCTCCTTCATCCACTGCCCCACGCCCGTTCCGGGCCCTCCCCTCTTTCCCGTCCAATCCCAATTCCCAGACATGCGCCCCCGCCCCGAATCCATCCCAAGCCGGCCCACCCCACGCCCGGTTCCGGCCTTCCCGCCTTTGCCTCCGGCTCCCACCGCTCGGGTTGGACGCCGGAGAACGGGCTCGACCAGGTCTGACGCTCACTGCCTAGGAGCCGAGCCGAGCAGTCCCGCAGGCTGAGGCGGAGCGGAAGACGTTGGGGCTCTTTCCTCAGGCGCGCAGCGGCGCGACGGCCATTTTGTTGTGTTGTGCCGGTTGCCGAGGGGCCCCGCGCGCGTGGGCGGGGCCTGTCTCAGCCACGCCCCTCTCCCTCTCCGGGGCTTTTGGGAGGGACGCGGAGGCGTTTCCCGCCGCCTTCGCAGCCAGCGCGCTAGGGTGCTGGGGAGTCTTGGGCGCTGGGGAGTCTTGGGCGCGAGGCTTCCGGCCGCGCGGGGCCGTCGGGATTTGCCGCCTTCGCCTTCGGATTGCGTTGCAGGTGAAGTTACGGGTGCAGAGTCAGGGAAAGCCGAGGTTTCTTGCGGCACTCGGCCGCAGTGCAGTGGCCTTCGCTGAGACAAAGCTGCAGCCGCCACCCTCTGAAACACGGACACGATTCTCTGGGCCTGGGTCCGAGGACGGCCTGAACGCCGACCGGCGCAGCGCATCTCCGGCCTCCCCCACTTCTGACGCCTTTTTCTTACCATTTTCTCGCAATCATTCCTTCCTGTCTTCATTTCTTTTCTTTACTACACAGTTTATAGTCCACCTGTATAACACTATTTTAGAAACTCCCTCTCTCTCTGTGCCTCAGTTTCCTTACCTATGAAACGGGGTCCTTTTACCTATTAACACTTCCTACAGTTTTCCTGATAACTATAAAAGTGAATCCAGGCCGGGCGCGGTGGCTCATGCCTGTAATCCCAGCACTTTGGGAGACCAAGGTGGGAGGATCACTTGGGGTCAGGAATTCAAGACCAGCCTGGCTAACAAGATGAAACTCCGTCTCTACTAAAAATACAGAAATTACCCGGGCGTGGTGGCGCACGCTTGTCATCCCAGCTACTTGAGAGGCTGAGGCAGGAGGATCGCTTGAACCTGGGAGGCGGAGGTTGCAGTGATCCAAGATCGCACCACTGCACTCCAGCATGGGCGACAGAGCTAGACTCCATCTCAAAAATTAAAAAAAAAAATAAAATAAAAAAGAAGCCCAATTTTCCTGATAATTATAAAAGTGAATCTCTGTGGAAGAACTTAGAACAGTGAGGAGGAAAACCCGACAACATGGGACCGAAGAGTGCCCATCCGCGGCGAATTGGGAGATTACCCAAGAGAAAAGTGTTTTGCAGTACGTTCTCAATGTGTCTTAGGTATTTCATTATTAGACAAAGGTTACCCAGAAGCGATATTTCTTTCTACGCCCGAAAGAAGAGTTTAGGCAAGGGGTAGGGAGGTGGGGAAGAATTTGCTTGGCAAAGGAAACAACTTGTGCAAACCGCAGAAGCGGGAGAAAAGAGCTTGGCAGTGTGCTGGATGTTAAGTAATTCAGTGTAGCTGGAACAAAACATGAGTATGGAAACATGAAGTAGTTCAGTATGGCTCGTGCGAAAATCGGGTGGAGAAGCTAAATCTGGAAAAGCAACCTTATTATAAGCAGTATTAGGCACTTCATTTTTCCTTAAGGCAGAGATAGCTTCACCTCTATAGGAAATTCAGGAGACGTCCAAGAAGGAATAAACTGCAATAAACATGGGGATGCATACGTGTCTTTGATATACTGATTTCCTTTTCCTTTTACTTAAATGTGATTCCCACTGACATTTAAGTGAATGGTGCTGTCCTCTCCCCAACTAGTTATACAACACAGAAGGAAGCCCTTGGAGTTAAAACCCAGAATTTTTGAAAAGCTCCGTTTAAAATTAAAAGGAGATTACATTCATTTTTTTCTTTCTTTTTTTTCTTTTTTGAGACAGAGTCTGGCTCAGTCACCCAGACTGCAGTGGCAGAATCTCGGCTCAATGCGACCTCCACCTCCCGGGTTCAAGCGATTCGCCTGCCTCAGCCTCCCGAGTAGTTGGGATTACAGGCACACACCACCACGGCCAGCTAATTTTTGTATTTTATTACAGACGGGGTTTCACCATGTTGGTCAGGCTGGTCTCGATCTCCTGACCTCACGTGATCCGCCCGCCTCGGCCTCCCAAAGTGCTGGGATTACAGGGGTGAGCCACCGCGTCCTGCTGAGATGACATTCATTTTTAATGGAAGTTCAGGGGATATTTATTAGTTCGGAATGTGTACATTGCCGAGTTTCAGTTCTATTTGGCATATGTTTTGACACCCATCGTTTCTATTTCTTGTATCCAAGACTTAGATTTATTGCGTAACCTCATTGCTGTGTCCCTCAAAGTGTGTAATGGTATTCACGTGGGATCCATTATCAAGCCGTGGTGTGCTGGTGTAGTTCATTATCAATCATATTAGTATCAATTAGTAGCATCAGATATACACAAAAAGTCCAGAGGGTGGCGCAAAACACTTTTCTCTTGGGTAATCTTCCGATTCGCCGCGGATGGGCACTCTTCGGTCCCATGTTGTCGGGTTTTCCTCCTCATACAGACCTCTGCTGGTGTCTAGCATCGTCTCTAAAGAAGCTAGAGACTTCAAAGGAGAGACCTTTCTCCGATTAATTTGAATATTAACTGTCTCTCTTAGCATGCTAAAAGAACTTCCTTCTCTAAAGCAGAAGTGAGAATACAAAAGTAGTGCAGACAACTCTTGCATTCCACACTATTTTTTCTTATCTGATAATAGGAAGAATGTACTCTGAATTGCATTTACAATACAAATATTAGCCACGTCAGGGTGACCTAGCTTTTTTTTTTTTTTTTTTTTTGAGACGGAGTCTCGCTCTGTCGCCCAGGCTGGAGTGCAGTGGCCGGATCTCAGCTCACTGCAAGCTCCGCCTCCCGGGTTTACGCCATTCTCCTGCCTCAGCCTCCCCAGTAGCTGGGACTACAGGCGCCCGCCAACACACCCGGCTAGTTTTTTGTATTTTTAGTAGAGACGGGGTTTCACCGTGTCAGCCAGGATGGTCTCGATCTCCTGACCTCGTGATCCGCCCGTCTCGGCCTCCCAAGTTCTTTTTTCCCGAATGATAGCAAAGCTATTCTGTTTAAACTTCCCCCAGCTTTTTGCAACCCAGTTTAGTCATTTTGCGAATTTGTCTTAGAGAAGAATCAGACTAGTTTGTCAGGCAGGGATGGCAGCTTTCATTATTGCCATTTCTTTTTTTTTTTTTTTTTTTTTTTTTTTGAGACGGAGTCTCGCTCTGTTGCCCAGGCTGGAGCAGTGGCGCGATCTCGGCTCACTGCAAGCTCCGCCTCCCGGGTTCACGCCATTCTCCTGCCTCAGCCTCCTGAATAGCTGGGACTACAGGCGCCCGCCACCGCGCCCGGCTAATTTTTTTTGTATTTTTAGTAGAGACGAGGTTTCACCGTGGTTTCGATCTCCTGACCTTGTGATCCGCCCGCCTCGGCCTCCCAAAGTGCTGGGATTACAGGCGTGAGCCACCGCGCCCGGCCCATTATTGCCATTTCTTTCTGTGACTGGGCAGTGTGATTTTGTTGTTTTGTTTTTTGAGACAAGGTTTCACTCTGTCGCCCAGGTTTCAGTGCAGTGACACAATCATAACTCACTGTAGCCTTGACTCTCGGGCTCAAGCGATCCTCCTCCCTCAGCCTCCCAAATAGCTCAGACTATAGGTGTGCACCACCACACCTAGCTCATTTTTAAACTTTTTGTAAAGATGGGGTCTTGCTGTGTTTCCTAAGCTGGTCTTAAACTCCTGGGCTCAAGCAGTCCTCCCACCTCAACCTCCCAAAGTGCTGGAATTACAGGCATGAGCCAGCATGCCCAGCCTGATTTTTTTTTAATTTTTATTTATTTATTTTTGTTGGTGTTTTTTGTTTTTTGTTTTTGTTTTTGTTTTTTGAGACAGAGTCTCACTCTGTTGCCCAGGCTGGAGTGCAGTGGCACGATCATGGCTCACTGCAACCTCCACCTCCAGGGTTCAAACAATTTTTGTGCCTTAGCCTCCCTGGTAGGTGTGATTACAGGTGTGTGACACCACACCCAGCTTTTTTTTTTTTTTTTTTTTTTTTGTATTTTTAGTAGAGACAGTGTTTCACTATGTTGGTCAGGCTGGTCTTGAACTACTGGCCTCAAGTGATCAGCCTGCCTTGGCCCCCCAAAGTGCTAGGATTATAGGTGTGAGCCACCATACCCAACCTTAATTTTTATTTGTAAATGACATATATTAACTGTACATATTTATGGGATACATAGTGATGTTTTAATACATATAAATGTATAGTGGTTGAAGTAATTAGCATATCCATCATCCCATTTATCATATATTTATGTTAGGAGCATTTCATACCCTCCTTCTAGCTATTGGAAGCTATATATTATTGTTAAATATCGTCATCCTATAGTAGTATAGAACACTAGAACTTATTGCTCCCATCTAGCTATAATTTTGTATCCTTTAAGATATCTTTCTTTCCTTCCCTTCCCCCTGCTACCCTTCCTAACCTTTAGTATCCTCTGTTCTACTGTTTACTTCTATGAGGTCAACATTTTTTAGCTTAGACATATGACTGAGAACATGTAGCATTTAACTTACTGTTTCTGGCTTATTCATGTAATATACTGTCCTCCATTTCCATCCATGTTGCTGTGAATTATGGTATTTCATTCTTTTTTATGGCTAAATAGTATTCCATTGTGTGTGTGAATATAGATATGAATACGCACACACATATGTATACACATACAGAATATAGATATATCACTTTTTTTTTTTTTTTTTTTTGAGACAGAGTTTCGCTCTTGTTGCCCAGGCTGGAGTGCAATGGAATGATCTCAGCTCACCACAACCTCTGCCTCCTGGGTTCAAGCGATTTTCCTGCCTCGGCCTCCTGAATAGCTGGGACCACAGGTGCCCACCACCGTGCCAGGCTAATTTTGTATTTTTAGTAGAGACGGGGTTTCTCCATGTTGGTCAGGCTGGTCTTGAACTCCTGACCTCAGATGATCTGCCTGCCTTGACCTCCCAAAATGCTAGGGTTACAGGTGTGAGCCACTACATCTGGCCCACATTTTCTTTATCCATTCATCTGTTGGACACCTAGGTTGATTCCATGTCTTGGCCATTATGAATAGTGCTGCAATAAACATGGGGATGCAGATGTGTCTTTGATATACTGATTTCCTTTGGATAAACGCCCAGTAGCAGAATTGCTGGATCATATGGTAGTTCTATTTGTAGTTTTTTGAGGAACTTCCATACTGTTCTCCATTGTGGGTATATTAGTTTACATTCCACCAACAGTGTACGAATCCCTTTTTCTGGCCAGGCATGGTGGCTCACACCTGTAATCCCAGCACTTTGGGAGGCTGAGGTGGGAGGATCTCTTCAGCTCAGGAGTTCAATACTAGTCTGGGGAAGATAGTGAGACCTCATCTCTGCTAAAAATCAAAACCATTAGCTGGATGTGATGGCACTTGTCTATAGTCCCAGCTACTTGGGAGGCTGAGTGGAAGGATTGCTTGAGCCTGGGAGATTGAGGCTGCAGTGAGCTATCATCATGCCACTGCACTGCCGCCTGGGCAACAGAGAGAGAGAGAGAAAAAAAGAAGAGTTCCTTTTTCTCTACATCCTCTCCAGCATTTGTTTTTTGTTGTCTTGATAATAGCCATCCTAACTGGGGTGAGATTATACCTCATAGTGGTTTTGATTTGCAGATTTGCATTTCCCTGATGATTGATGATGGTGAGCATTTTTCATATATTTGTTGGTCATTTGTATGGCTTCTTTTTGAGAAGTGTCTATTCAGATTATTTGCCCATTTTTATAGGGTTTTGTTGTTGAGATGTTTGAGTTCCTTGTGTATTCCAGCTATTAAGTCCCTGCCATATGAATAGTTTGCAAATATTTTCTCCCTTTCTCTGGGTTGTTTCTTCACTCTGTTGATTGCTTCCTTTGTTGTGCAGAAGCTTTTTAGTTTGATATAATCCCATTATTTTATATAAACAAATCCTATTTGTTTATTTTTCCTTTTGTTGCCTGTGTTTTTGAGGTCTTACTCATAAAATCTTTTCCTAGACCAGTGTCCTGAACCATTTCCCCTATGTATTCTTCTAGTAGGTTTATAGTTTCTGTCTTACAGTTAGGTCTTTGATCCATTTTGATTTTATATATAAACTCACATATAAGGTTTTTATATAGGGGGACATGTGGGGATCTAGTTTCATTCTTCTATATATGGATATCCAGTTTTCCCAGGACCATTTGTTGAAGAGACTATTCTTTCCCCAGGGAGTGTTATTGGCATCTTTGTCAAGAAACCAGTTGTGGCTGGGCACAGTGGCTCATGCCTGTAATCCCAGTACTTTGGGAGGCCAAGGCAGGCTGATCACAAGGTCAGGAGATGGAGACCATCCTGGCTAACACTGTGAAACCCCGTCTCTACTAAAAATACAAAATATTAGCCAGGCGTGGTGGCGGGCACCTGTAGTCCCAGCTACTCAGGAGGCTGAGGCAGGAGAATGGCATGAACCCCGGAGGCAGAGCTTGCAGTGAGCCAAGATGGAGTACCTCTGCATTCCACCCTGGTGACAGAGTGAGACATCTAAAAAAAAAAAAGAAAAAGAAAAACCAGTTGGCTGTAGATCCATGGATTAATTTCTGAGTCCTCTATGCTGTTTCATTCATCTATCTATCTGTTTTTATAACAGTATCATGCTATTTTGGTTACTACAGCTTTGTAGTATATTTTGAAGACTGTTAGTGTGATGCCTCTAGCTTTGTTCTTTTTGTTCAGGATTGCTTTGGCCATTAGGGTTCCTTTGTGGTTCCATAAAAATTTGGAGGTTTTTTTTCCTATTTCTGTGAAGAATATCATTGGTATTTTGATAGAGATCGCATTGAATCTGTAGATTGTTTTGGGTAGCGTGGTCATTTTAATAATATTGATTCTTCTGATCCATGAAAACTGAGATGTCTTTCCTTTGTTTGTATCCTCTTCAATTTCTGTCGTCAGTGTTTTGTAGTTTTCCTTGTAGCAGTCTTTTACATCCAGGCTTAAAGTTATTCCTAGGTGTTTTTTTAATAGCTATTGTAAAGGAGATTGCCTTCTTGATTTCTTTTTAGCTCATTTGTTGTTTGTGTATAGAAACACTGATTTTTGTATGTTGGTTTTGTACTCTGCAACTTTACTGAATTCATTTACTAGTTTCTAATAGATTTTTTGTGGAATCTTTGGGGTTTTCTACATATAGAACTATGTCATCTGCAAATAGAAATAATTTTACCTCTTCCTTTCTGATTTTTGATGTCTTTTATTTCTTTTTCTTATCTAATTGCACTTGCTAGTTCTTCCAATCTATGTTGATTAGAAGTAGTAAGTTTGGGATCCTTGCATTGTACCAGATCTTAGTGGAAAAGCTTTGAGGTTTTTCTCCACTGATGATAATGTGAGCTGCAGGTTTCTCATAAACGGCCTTTTTAATGTTGTATTAGTCCATTTTCACACTGCTATAAAGAACTACCTGAGACTGAGTAATTTATAAAGAAGAGAGGTTTAATTGAGTTTCACATGCCTGGGGAGGCCTCAGGAAACTTACAATTATGGCGGAAGGCAAACAGGAAGCAAGGCACGTCTTTTGAAGCAGCAGGAGGAGAGGGGAAGTGCCACACTATTAAACCATCAGCTCTCATGAGAACTTACTGACTATCGTAAGAATGACATGAGGGAAACTGCCCCCATGATGCAACCACCTCCCACCAGGTACCTTCCCTGACATGTGGGGATTACAGTTCGACATGAGATTTGGGTAGGGACACAGTGCCAAACCATATCGTATGTTTTATATGTGAGGAATTTTCTTTCTTTTCCTTTTTTTCCAGACGGAGTCTCATTCTGTCACCAAGCTAGAATGCAGTGGCGCGATCTCGACTCACTGCAACCTCCACCTCCTCCTGGGTTCAAGCGATTCTCCTGCCTCAGCCTCCTGAGTAGCTGGGACTACGGCGCGTGCCACCACACCCAGTTATTTATTTATTTTTTTTTTTTGTATTTTTAATAGAGATGGGATTTCACCATGTTCGCCAGGATCGTCTCAATCTCTTGACCTCGTGATCTGCCCACCTTGGCCCCCCAAAGTGCTGGGATTACAGGCATGAGCCACCGTGCCCTGCCCTTTTTTTTTTTCTTAAGATGGGGTTTTACTCTGTCACCCAGGTTGAAATGCAATGGTGCAATCATGGCTCACTGCAACCCTGACCTCCTGAGCTCAAGCAATTCTCCTGCCTCAACCTCCTGAGTAGCTGGGACTACAGGTATGTGCTACCATGCCTGGCTAATTTAAAAATATTTTTTTTTGAGATGGGGTCTTGCAGCATTGCCCAGACTGGTCTCAAATTTCTGGCCTCAAGTAATCCTTCCACCTCGGCCTCTCAAAGAATTGAGATTGCAGGCATGAGCCATCATGCCCAGCCAGGAATTTTTATTTTATGCCCAAACTGTTGAGACTGTTTATTTAAAAAGGATGTTGAACTTTGCCAAATGCTTTCTCTGTGTCAAATGAGATGATCATGTGGTTTTTGTTTTTTTTTCTTTTTTTTTGAGACAGAGTCTTGTTCTGTCACCCAAGGCTGGAGTGCAGTGGCACAATGTGGGCTCATTGTAACCTCTGCCTCCCGGGTTTAAGTGATTCTCCTGCCTCAGCCTCCTGAGTAGTTGGGATTACAGGCACGCGCCACCACGCCCAGCTAATTTTTTTTTGGATTTTTAGTAAAGATGGGATTTCACCACGTTGACCAGGCTGATCTCAAACTCCTGACCTCAGGTGATCCGCCCACCTCAGCCTCCCATAGTGCTGGGATTACAGGCATGAGCCACCACGACTGGCCCAACGTTATGTTCTTAAGTGCATGAAGGCTATGACTGTTGCTATGACTTTTTAGTAAATTATAATTATTCTCTACTAGCTTAAATTTTGTCAGTACTTGCCTGGAATATAGTTTTCTTTTTTTTTAATTTTCATTCTTTCTATATCATTTGGTAGTGGTGTATACCTTTTTTTTTTTTTTTTTTTTTTTTTTTTTTGAGTCGGAGTCTCACTCTGTCGCCCAGGCTGGAATGCAGTGGCATGATCTCGGCTCACTGCAACCTCTGCCTTCTGGGTTCAAGCGATTTTTCTGCCTCAGCCTCCCGAGTAGCTGGGACTACAGGCGCACACCACCACTCCCGGCTAATTTTTGTATTTTAGTAGAGATGGGGTTTCACCATGTCAGCCAGGCTGGTCTCGAACTTCTGACCTCAGTTGATCCACCTGCCTTAGCCTCCCAAATCCTCAGCGGGGATTACAGGCATGAGCCACTGTGCCCAGACTATTTTATATTTTTTATTCCATATTTGTAGTTTGAATTAAATTTAACTCTATATGTTTAAGATTTAATTTAATTGACATTCAGTTTTAGAAGTTAAACTTAGAAGATCTGGTATTTTACCAATGCTTTTGAATTTAAATTTTAGTAATTTAATTGATAGAAATACAAAATTGAAGTTGATAAATTATTTGAGGAATTTATGAAAGAATACAAAAATTGCTAACATTTGAAAAATTATAAAATGACATTCAAAATATCTGATTCTATCACATATGGAAATCTGCAGCAATAATTGCATCACAGATGAAATACTGAAATCTTGGGCTCTAATAAGAACAATCAGGAAATGTATTTTTGTTAACAGTTTCAATCTGAAAGTTAAAAAAACACTCAAAGAAATAAACTAGGAAGCAACATAAGCTAGTTTATGGTTTTCTGGAGCTATAACAAGTATTGTTTAAAACTTACAACAACCCCGTTAGGTGGACAGAGTAGACAGTATCTCCTATTTTACAAACGAAAAAAGTGAAGTTCACTTAAGTTTGAAAAACATAAAATCTCAAATACATATAATCATACTCGACTATATATTACAGAGAAAAGAATTGGAAATGAGAAATAGAGTAGGAAAAGGAAAAAAGTAGAATAATTTTTAAAAACAAAAAAATAAAGGAAAAGACCAACAAGAACAAAGTAAATAAATAAAATTTAAAAGAACAGAAAAAGAAGAGATGGGGGCCATAGGTCAATGCTGGTGAGATTCATGAGAAGCAGTGATATAATTCTTCTTACGAAGAAATAGCTCAAGATTCATTAATGGGATAATATCTCCCAATTTTCCCCAGAATAACCACTAGTTTTAAAAGTTAACTAGATTTTGGAAGGCATTTTTGCATCCTTCTCTTTTTATAATTTTCACTGGAATAAATCACTAACTTTTTATCCTGTTAAATGGGGACCATCATATCTTATTTCATAGGGTTAAAGGGTTACCTTCATGGAAAAGCATTCCAGTCCTATGGCCTTTCTGAATATTGCTGCAAACAATTTTTCAAAAACATTTTGCACATTGCCACTAGAGCATAAAAATAGAAGCATTTCTAAATTAATGTTCAAATCCAACCTACAGGTCAAATTTTCCAGGTTGCTCTATTCTATTATTTAATTTTAATTTTTTTTAATTCCAGTTTTAACAAAAAACTTTTGTAATTACAAGACAAGCAAAGATGCAGGAAAGTGTAGCCCATACAAAGGAAAAGATACAATAAAAACGACCTGAGGAAGTCTTGATCTCCTAGATATGGACTTTATGTAAGACATTTTCAGTATGATCAAATAACTAAAAGAAACCACATCCAAAGAACTAAAGAGAAGTGTAAGAGTTACGTCTTACCATGTAAAGAATAAGACAAAAATTATAAATAAGAATCAAATAGAAATTCTGTATTTGAAAACTACAATAACTGAAATAAAAAATTCAATAGGGACACTCAACAGCAGATTTGAGCAGGGAGAAAAAAGAATCAATGAACTTGAAGATAGATCAATTGAGATTATCCAGTCTGAGGAGCAGAAAGAAAAAAGGTTTAGGAAAAATGAACAGACCTGTAGACCATCTGGTACACCATCGAAAACACAAACATATACATAAAGAGAGACCTCTGGTATACCATAGAGCATACCAACATATGCGTAAAGAGAGTTCCAGAAGGAGAGGGGAGAGAGAGAAAAGGACAGAAAAAAATATTTGAAGAACTAATGGTCAAAACTTTCAAATGTGATGAGAGACATTAAACCACACACTCAAGAAAACTCAATGAACTCCAAGTACGATAAACTCAAAGAGAGCCACACCTGACTACATCATAATAAAACTGTCAAGTGTCAAAGATGAAGAGATAATCTTGAAAATAACAAGAAAAAAGCAACACATAATAGTACAAAGGATCCTCAGTAAAATTAACAGCTGATTTCTCATCAGAAAGCACAGAGGCTACTAAGTAGAAAGATGATATATTCAAAGTGCTGAAAGAGAAAGACTGTCAACCAAAAATTCTATAAATACTTTGGTGATTAAGATGCAACATAAGAATTTCGACAGGACACAAACATTCAGACCATAGCACTAATGATCACGGAAGCCAAGGGAAGCAGCTTGATGTTATCCAGTTGTCTTAAAATTTTCTTATCTTCTTGACATTCTTTGATTACTCTGCCAATGCCTTGCCTTGTGTTATGAGAAGAGATTCCATGTGAAGTGTTAAGAGATTTGTCTTTGGAGTCAGATATGAATTTACTCCTGGCTTAGCTACTCCAAGGCTGGCTTCATGAGCATGCAACCTATGCAGTCACCCCAAACCCCACATGCAGAAGGGCCCCACACTTGGTTTAATGCTCTGTTGTTGTTGTCCCGCATTTATTAATAATTTTATCTTTGAGCTTGTTTTTTATAAATGAGGTCTGACAGCACGATATTTATGTCCACAATTCCTTGCCACCTCATTTACACAGAGCATTCACAATACCCTGTGAACACAGAATTCTAGTGGGCTCACAAGGTGCAGAAGTTTAGTGGGAATCAAAGTGAGTACAAAGTATTAAGAAAAGTATGTCTGTGGCTGAGCAAGCCGGGGCACTGACAGCCTGAAGAGACCACATTCTCCGTTGGAATAGTAACTTGTTTTGAGTGCAGAAAGACGGTGAAGGCATGCTTTAAAAAAAAAGAAAAAAGAAAAAAAAGAAAAACAACAACAAAAAAACAAGGAGCCTTATTATATCTTTTTTTTCTTACTCATGGTATTTCCTTGTATTAGGGAACTGTTATACTTACCTTGAATATGATCACATAGAAAGAAAGGGAAAGATAGGATAATTCACAGTTCCTTTTTCTTTCAGGCTTTCCTTGTCCTCAGAAAGCAAAGGTGGAGAGTGTTGGTAGAACACACACATATTGAAAAGTAAAATAAAAACAGTTGAGCTAGTTTGTGCATAATTTCCACTGTTCTGGGAAGAATGGAATATATATACATGTATGAGCTATGACATACAAATTGTATAATTTTGGCAATACCACATGCAAGTGAAATGCTCTTATATTTGCAACTTAAACTGGCTATGTACAATATGAAGATGAATGATAAAAGTCATGCCAATAATCAACATTACTAATTTGCCTTTATTTACAATGGTGCTAAATAGCAAATCTTAAAAAGCACCATGACAAGTTGAGGGAGAGACTACAGATGAAAGGAAAAGGCTTTTTTTTTTTTTTTTTTTTTTTTGAGACAGTCTTGCTCTGTAGCCTGGGCTGGAATGCAGTGGTGTGATCTTGGCTCACTGCAGCCTCCACCTCCTAGGTTCAAGCGATTCTTATGCCTCAGCCTCCCGAGTAGCTCAGGTTACAGGAACATGCCACCATGCCTGGTTAGTTTTTGTATTTTTTGTAGAGATGGGGTTTCCCCATGGTGGCCAAGCTAGAGGAAAAGGCTTTATGTTTATATTTTAATACCTTAACAGCATTTTTCCTGCTTTTTTGAATAAGAGATGCCACATTTTTATCTTGCACAAGGCCATTCAAATTATGTAAGTGGCCAGAGCTACTTTTTTGTGTGTGATGCTGGGCTTTTTTTTTTTTTTTTTTTTTTTTTTGAGACAGAGTCTTGCTCTGTCACCCAGGCTGGAGTGCAGTGGTGTGATCTCCGCTCACTGCAACCTCCATGTCCTGGACTCAAGTGATTCTCCTGCTTCAGCCTCCTGAGTAGCTGAGATTACAGGCACCCGCCACCACACCCAGCAAATTTTTGTATTTTTAGTAGAGACAGTGTTTCACCATGTTGGTCAGGCTGGTCTCGAACTCCTGACCTCAGGTGATCTGCCTGCCTCGGCCTCTCAAAGTGCTGGGATTACAGGTGTGAGCCACTGTGCCCAGCCTGATTGTGGGATTTTTAAATGAAGCAATACAGACATTCTGATTATCAGATTCTTTGTAAAATGAGTATAATGCTGAATCATTCCAGTCAACATCAAGTGACTGCTGCTGGGCAATTATTTTATTAATTTATGATTTCATATTTTCTATATAACTTTTATGAAGATATCCAGAAAGCATTCTAGGGGTCTCAGGATAAATAGGGGGAAATAAAATTACATAGAGTAGGCTGGGTGGGGCAGGGAGGAATAGACTAAGTGTTTGAAAGGTTTGGCAGTTATTTTGGAAGGAAAAAAACCCATTCAAAGATTTTGTCATATCTGTTTTTTTTTTCTGGTAAAAAACAGAGACTTTAGCATGTCTTCTTTTTTAAAAAAAATTGAAGCAGAAAGAAAAGAGTTGGAAAAGCAAGAAAGCGTAATCCTAGAAAGAGTAATCATCATAAGAACTCCATACATGTTTATGTGATTTTTCAGTGCTAAGATCTCATTTCAGCATTCTTAAGAGGAAGGCAAAGCATCTGTTATCTCAAGGAAGCAAAGAAGCTGGTTCTCAGAAGAGATATTAATATAAGATGAGAAGCCAGAGTTTACCATGAGAAGCTGTCACACCTAAGCACTGACTTAATCAGCACTAATTGTTCCAGCTTTCTTTGGGAAGCATTTACCAGCTGCTGCTCTTCAGGAACTTAAAGTACACTTGCAAATTATTAAGTATTGATGACGGAGGAGCAAGGGCCTATTAGTGGTGGTAGTGAATGTAAGGAGCTTTCATCAAAGTTATACTTTTAGGAAAACAGCTAATCTAGTGTAAAATTAACTATTGCTATGTAATAAATTCCCCCGAAACTTAATGACTTAAGATAACAACACACATTAATTATCTGCCCAGTTCCAATGGGCAGGAATTCAGGAACGGCTTAGCTAGGTAATTCTGGGTTAGGTTCTCTTATGAGGTTGCAGTCAAGATGTCAGCTGGGCTGCAGCCACCTAAAGGCATGACTGGGGCTGGAGGATTCACTTCACGTGGCTCTGGGCAGGAGGCCGCAGTTCCTTTCCACATGGGCCTCTCCATAGGCTTCCTGAGTGTGCTCACTACATGGGGGCTTCCCCTAGAACAGGCAGTTCAAGAGCGAAAAAGGCAGAAACAGCAATGTCTTGTATGACCTGACCTCAGAAGTCACACATCTTCACTTTTGCTGTATTCTATTGGTCAGATGAATCAGTGTGATACAGTGTGGGAAGGGAATATCAGGGAGGTAAGGACCACTGGTAGCCATCTTGGAGTCTGGCTACCACATCTAGCCACTGGATGAGTAACAGTTATAAGAATTAGATGAAGGAACTTATGTTGAACAAAAAACAACATTGTCTGAAAAAGTGTGGGTCAGTGGAGCCAAAGAAGGTGGTTAATGAGCTGAGCTTGATTCATTAGGTCTAGGGTATAGAAAGAACAGATTCAGATGAGGTTACAAAAACTGTGAGAGATAAAGGGAGAGTGAGCATCTCCTCCTTGTATGTTGTTTCCTTTTGACTCCTCTAAAGAAAATATGCTTAACTGAATTCCATTATTAACACTGGATTTTCTCTTGGCCTTATTATTTTCTACTTCCTCCCTACTTCCTTTTCTGAAATCCTATCCTATTCCATTATTATTTAGGATGTGAAGTGGCCTTTTGGGACATGCTATTCCAACCCACTGCTTTGGTGACTTTCAAGCATAGTTTAAGCAATGACTTTCTTCTCTATTTTTCCCAGTTACCATTCAATCTTCAAATACACGTTTACCCACAGTGGATTTGAACCACTGTATTTCCCAGAATGTGGCTTATCCAGTTATTCTCTGACTCTTTCCACCTCTGACCTTTTCAGTTTGTCTTCCCAATCTGCCATCTGCCTGGTGGTCATTTCAGACAGTCTTGCTCCAGCCCTATAGAGGAAAGGAGAACCAGACATAGCCAGACTAGGTATTCAATTATGTCACATTTATTCCCACCTTGTGCATTTGAACCTTGGCCTAGAATACACAATAGTATATAATAAGAATCAAAATGTGTGGAGTGGGATATAAATTATTTAAGAGTTTATAAAATAAAGAATTAGTTACAGATAAAAAAGGCTGGGCACAGTGGCTCACGCCTGTTAATCCCAGCACTTTGGGAAGCCGAGGTGGGTAGATCACTTGAGGTCCGGAACTGGAGGCCAGCCTGGCCAATATGGTGAAACCCCATCTCTACTAAAAATACAAAAATTAGCCAGGCGTGGTGGTTCACCCCTGTAGTCCCAGCTACCTGGGAGGCTGAGGCATGAGAATCACTTGAACCCAGGAGGCAGAGGTTGCAGTGAACTGAGATTGCGCCACTGCACTCCAACCTGTGCAACAGAGCGAGCCTCCATCTTAAAAAAAAATTATATATATATCTGGAGAAGGTGTCAAAGAGAAGGTAAGATTTCAGCATGGTTTGGTATCTTTCCTGTCTTTTTTCTATGGATCCCAAACAATCAAATCACCATTTCTGCAACTTACTAGATGTGTTCCCTGAAGCACTACATTTTTCTGAGCCTCAGTTTACTCATTGGTAACCTGAGGGTAATAACACCCTTCCACGTGGTTGTCAAGATGAGAGATAATTTAGCAAGTTAATTATCACAATAACTGATAAATGTTGGAAACTAATAATGGGTAGCTATTGTGTTGTCACCATTTGGATAAGCTCCTTAAAGACTCAGAATATGTCCTGTATGTCTGAGTCTCATAAAATCTCATTTAAATGCAGTGGAGTTTACAGATCTTATTGAGATGTGATTAACATTTATGGCATTTCCTCTTAATTGCTAGACTGATTACTGAGAAGCGAGAAGAATGCTTCAAACAACATCCAGTTTAAAGTCTGAGGGAGAAGGATATTTTGGAGCAAAGACCTTTTACAGCTTATGAGATAAGAAGTAGGTTACACAGAATCTACTAAAGGCAGCCAATGCCACAACAAGAGACAAAACTGTTTACAGTGCCTTCTCAAAAGGATTCTAGTCCATTTACACTCATTTACTTGTTGTTATTAATCAGTAAGGACTTAGTACTGACATTTTGTTATTCGTTTTCTGCTTGTTTTGTTGGTCCTCTCTTCCTTTCTTCCTTCCTTCCTATCTTCCTTTGTATAAAAGTGATTTTCTGTAGTAGTATGTTTTAATTCCTTGCTTTTTATTTTTTGTGCAGCAATTACAGGTTTTTGGTTTGTAGTTATCATAAGGCTTGCAAATAACGTCTTATAAACAATTATTTTAGACTTATAATAACAACTATTATCACGAAGAAAAGTTTTTAAAAACAAGCAGAGAAAGCCAAACAAACCTCTACACTTCATCTTTCCTGCATTTTGACTTTTTGTTGTATCTATTTATATCTTTTTACATGGTCTGTCTCTTAAAAAATAATTGTGGTTACTATTTTTGATCAGTTTATCATTTAGTCATTCTATTAAGTATATGAGTGGTTTACATACTGCAATTACAGTGTTGCAGTATTCTGTATTTCTCTGTGTAATTACTTTTACCAGCAAGTTTTATACTTTTAGATTATTTCTTCTTGCTCATTAATAGCCTTTTCTTTCAGATTGAAAAACTTCCTTTAGCATTTCCTATAAGATAGGTCTAATGTTGATAATATTCCTCAGCTTTTGTTTGTCTAAGTGTTTCTCCATGTCTGAAAAATAATTGTGCTGGGTATAATATTCTAGGTCGGATGTTTTCTTTTCCTCAGCACTTTGACTAGGTCATCCCACTTTATCCTGGCCTGTAAAGTTTCTGCTAAGAAATCTGTTGCCAGATGTATTAGAGCTCCTTTATGTTGTTTGTTTCTCTTGCTGCTTTTAAGATCCTTTCTTTATCCTTGATCATTGAGAGTTCGTTTATTATATGTCTTGAAGTAGTCTTATTTGGGTTGAATCTGCTTGGCATTCTTTGATTTTCTTGTACCTAGATTTTCATATCTTTCTCTGGGTTTGGAATGTTGTCTGTTATAATTTCCTTGAATAAACATTCTACCCCAATTTCTCTCTCTCTCTCTCCTTCCCCGTCCCTCCCCCCATCCCCTTTAAGGCTAGTAACTCTTAGATTTGCTCTTTTGAGATTATTTTCTAGATCTTGTAGGCATGCTTCATTCTTTTATCTTTTTAGTGTTTTCCTTTTTCTCTTCTATGTATTTTCATATAGCCTGTCTTCAAGCTCACAAATTCTTTCTTTTGCTTGATCAAGTCTGCTATTGAGAGACTCCAATGCATTTTTCAGTTTATCAATTGAATTTTCTATCTCCAGGATTTTTTTTTTAATTTTCATATTTTATTGATAAAATAATATGTAGTCACAAATATTGGGGGAAGAAATGTAGCCATACACTTCTTTGTCTTAGTAATCTATATTTTAGCCAGCTCCGGAATTTCCATTTGATTTAAAAAATTTCAATCTCTTTGTTAAATTTCTCTGATAGAATTCTGAATTTCTTCACTGTTACCTTGGAGTTCATTGAAGTTCATCAAGGCAGCTATTTTGAATTCCCTGTCTGATTAGTCATATATCTTCATCACTCCAGGATCGGTCAATGGTGCCTTATTCAGTCCATTCAGTGAGGCCATGTTTTCCTGGATGTTCTTGATGGTTGTGGATATTCACCCATGTCTGCGCATTGAAGAGTTAGGTATTCATTCCCTTCTTTATAGTCCAGGCTTGTTTGTCCCTGTCCTTGAGAAGGCTTTCCAAGAATTCAAAGGGGATTGAGTTTTGTGGCCTAAGCCTGTGGCACTTGGGAGTGTCCTAAGCTTAGGAACCCTGTAACTCTTACAGACTCTTAGATACGCAGCCTTGGTGTATCTAAGACTTGGGAAGATAGGGGAGAATTCCCTGGGTTATCAGGCAAAGTCTTTTGCTCTCTTCCCTCTCTTTCCCAAATCAGAAGGCATCTCTCTCCAGGCTTGGTTAACTGGAGCTTGGGGAGGAGTGATGCAGACACTCTACTGGCCACAGCTAGCATCACACTGGGTTATACCTGAAGCCCACAGCCTTCCAGACTAGCTCAGTACTGGGGCTCACTAAGGCCTGCAGCCACTACTGCCTGGTTATACCTGCTGCTAATGTTTATTCAAGGCCCAAGGCCACATTAGTCAGCAGATGGTGAATCCTGCCAGGACCAAGTCCATACAAACAGGGCAGTGGATTCCCTTCTGACCCAGGGTGGGCCTAGAAACACTATACAGGAGCAAAGCCTGAAATCAGGGGTTTCGGGAATCTGCTTGGTGTTTTATCTTATTGTGGCTAAGCTGATATCCAAGTTGCAAGACAAAGTCCTCTGCGCTCTTCTCTCTTCTTTCCCCAGGCAGAATGAATCTCCCCAAGCATCAGTACCTGGAGTTTGGGGAGGAGTGACATATGTACTCCTGTGGCTGCCACAGCTAGTGTCAAACTGTGTTGCACCCTAAGTCCACTGCCTCCCAGACCAGGACAGCATTAGACCTTGCCCAAGGACTTGCTAACAGAGGGAAAAAAATCTGTAAAATATTTTGGAGTGGCATATTTTGAGCCAATATGAGTAATCATGGTCTTGGGAACAGTCTTAAGAGGTTCTGAGAAAGTGTGCCTGAAGCAGGTTGGTTATAGTTTGGTTTTATACATTTCCAGGAGACAAGAGTTACAGGCAAAGATATAAATTGATACATGCAAAGTATATATTGATTCAGCCCAAAAAAAAGGACATCTCCAAGTAGGGACTTAGTAATTATAGGTGGGTCTTAAGGATTCTTTAGTTGGCAATTGGTTGAGAGGGTTAAGCTATTATCTAAAGGCTTAAAGTCAATAGAAAGTAATGCTTGAGTTAAAGGAGGTTGTGGGGTCCAAGGCTCTTGTTATGTAGATGACTTCTCATAGGTAGCAGCCCTCAGAGAGAATCAATGGCAAATATCTGTCTCTTTGCAGACCTTTGAGATGTCAGACTGTCAGTTCAACTCTGCTAGATCTGGGAAAAGCCTAGAAAGGGAAGGCCTGGCTGCATTCATGGAGATTCTCTACAGATGCAAATCTCCCCCACAAAAGATAGCTTTGCAGGGCCATTTCAAAATATGTCAAAGAAATATATTTTGAGATAAAATATTTTTATTCCCTACAAGGTCTGCTATCTGTCATGTCTTGCTATATCAGAGTCAGTTGAAAAGTAAGCCATATTACACCAGGTTTATTTTTATTTATTTATTTATTTATTTTTTGAGACAGAGTTTTGCTCTTTGCCCAGGCTGGAGTGCAATGGCACGATCTTGGCTCACTGCAACCTCTGCCTCTCAGGTTCAAGCAATTCTCCTGCCTCAGCCTCCCGAGTAGCTGGGATTACAGGCACCCGCCACCACACCCAGCTAATTTTTGTATTTTTAATAGAGACGAGGTTTCACCATATTGGCCAGTCTGGTCTTGAACTCCTGACCTCAGGTAATCTACCTGCCTCAGCCTCCCAAAGTGCTGGGATTATAGGAGTGAGCCACCATGCCCAGCATATACCAGGTTAACTTTTAAAACCCATTTAACAATATTTTATGATTTGTAGGGTGTGATTCCTTGCGTGAATGGCCTGAGATCTTGTTTATAATTTGGTATCTTATTGCCACAGAGTCTGTTTTGTCCTACGATCTTTTAACTTGAATGCAGGTAAGTTGTGCCTAAACTCCAAAGGGAGGGGATATAACAAGGCATGTCTAACCTCCCTTTGCCATCACAGCCAGGAATTCAATTTTTAAGATTTTTCTGGGGTCTCTTTGGCCAAGTGGGTGTTCATTCAGTCAGTAGGGGTAAGTTGGGAGTGCTTAGCATTTTATGTTTAGTCTACATACTTTAGTCCTTGTGTCCTGACTGCCACTCAAATAGATTCAGGACCTCAGACCACTTTAGTTAGCCAGTGGTGAAGATAGCCATGACCTGGGTTTCTCCCTCTGGAGCAGAGAATTCTCCTCTGTCCCAAGGCCTGCCTAAATGCGCTGTCGGAATTCTGGGTGCCTGCAGAATTCTATCCTGTGTTATGTTCCAGCACTGACTTCTGATACAAAGTCCCACACTCACTTTGCTCTCCCTCCTTCAAGCACACAGACCCACACTCACTTTGCTCTCCCTCCTCCAAGCACACAGATTCTCTTTCCTGCTGTGCAGCCTGTGGTTGGAGGAGGGGTGGTGTAGGCAATGCAGGGAGATCTTCCCTCGCCCCCCTACCCCCACCCGGTCTTCAATGCCTCTTTCCTTATCATTAAGGTAAAAAAAAAAAGGCACTGTGATCACTCACCTGATTTTATGGCTCTTATGAAGGTGCTGTCTTGCATGGATAGTTGTTCTACTTGGTGTTCCTGTGTGGAGAACTATCTCTGGGGGGTTCTCTGGGCCCTCTCTCCAATCAGTCTTTAAACTGCTGGCACCGAAGCCTCCAGTGCCTTCCTCCTCTATATCCCATGGAGAGTTACTGAAGTAGTTCTTTTTGGATTTCAGTTGGCCTTTTATTAGAGCCTTTCTCCTAGAGGATTAAAACATGAGACTGCGGGCTTGAGCCAAAAAGCAGTCAGAGGGACAAATATTGGGTTTTACTTAGAATAACCCACCTGCCACCATGCCTGGCTAATTTTTGTATTTTTAGTAGAGACGGGGTTTCACCATGTTGGCCAGGCTGGTCTTGAACTCCTGACTTCAGGTGATCCACCCACCTTGGCCTCCCAAAGTGCTGGGATTACAGATGTGAGCCAGTGTGCCCAGCCTCAAAAGTTCATCTGTGAGCCACGTTTAGAAGGTAGATAAAAAAATTTGACTAAACACAGTTGAGAATCTATAAATTGTTTAAACTTCAGGTCTGTTGAGAACCTTTGAGATCCATTATTTTCGGAATGTTTTCTACCAGAGAAACAGGACAATGACTTGCAAATATTGGTTTTCAGTATTTACTCTATAGCTCAAGCAAACAAACTTTTTTGCACTTAAAATACAAATATTACCTACCTTGATTTGAGTGTTCTTGTTCTCTCTTAAATTTCATTTCCCAAAAATGATGGCAAAAGTACTGTTTGTTTTAACTTGACCCATCTTTTGCAACCCAGCTTAATCATTTCACAGACTCCCTTTTGAAATAAATGGGCTAGATGATCAGACAATAGTGGCAAATATTTGTCATTTCAATGACATATGCAACAGATACCTTTAGTGAAATTGGTATATCAAATTTCCCTTTGTGCTCCTTTTTTCCCTGGTGAATTCAGCATTAAAGTGTAAATATTTTTAGTGTATTATTTATTAATTCAAGCAAAGAATGCCAATGTGACCATACATATCTCATTTATATATCGTAAATATCTCATTATAGAAATATGTTTAGATACATTTGTTTTATTATTTTAAAGAAGAGCACATATTATATATTAAGGTAAAAATAGTACTAAAAAAAAGAAGGTAGGCCAGGCGCAGTGGCTCATGCCTGTAATCCCAGCACTTTGGGAGGCCGAGGTGGGCGGATCACAAGGTCAGGAGATCGAGACCATCCTGGCTAACACAGTGAAACCCCGTCTCTACTAAAAAAAAAAAACACACAAAAAGTTAGCTGGGCGAGGTGGCAGGCGCCTGTGGTCCCAGCTACTCAGGAGGCTGAGGCAGGAGAATGATGTGAACCCAGGAGGCGGAGCTTGCAGTGAGCCGAGGTCGCGCCACTGCACTCCAGCTTGGGCGACAGAGCGAGACTCCATCTCAAAACAAAACACAGGCCGGGCGCGGTGGCTCAAGCCTGTAATCCCAGCATTTTGGGAGGCCGAGACGGGCGGATCACGAGGTCAGGAGATCGAGACTAGCCTGGCTAACACGGTAAAACCCCGTCTCTACTAAAAAAATACAAAAAAAACTAGCCGGGCGAGGTGGCGGGCGCCTGTAGTCCCAGCTACTCGGGAGGCTGAGGCAGGAGAATGGCGTGAACCTGGGAGGCGGAGCTTGCAGTGAGCTGAGATCCGGCCACTGCACTCCAGCCTGGGCGACAGAGCGAGACTCTGTCTCAAAACAAACAAACAAACAAACAAAAAAACAAAAAAACAAAAACAAAAAACAGAAAAGCAAAAAGAAAAGAGAGTAAATTTAAAAATTCTAATGAAAATAAAACATCATAAAAATTAACTTAATTAAAAATCAGCCAGGCATGGTGGCTCACGCCTATAATCCCAGCACTTTGGGAGGCCAAGGCAGGTGGATCACCTGAGGTGGGGAGTTCAAGACCAGCCTGGCCAACATGGTGAAACCCTGCCTCTACTAAAAATACAAAAAAATTAGCTGGACGTGGTGGGACATGTCTATAGTCCCAGCTACTTGGGAGACTGAGGAAGGAGAATCCCTTGAACCTGGGAGGCGGAGGTTGCCCTGAGTCAAGATAGTGCCACTGGACTCCAGCCTGGGTGACAGAAAGAGACTCTGTCTCAAAAAAAAAAAAAAAAAAAAAGTATAAAGATAAAATTTTAGTATATTGTGAATTAGTTATCAGACTCAATTTTTATAGGAAGCTTTGTTTTTCTGGAGTTCTTATATTAAAATTATTAAAATCCTTACTGAAAAGAATAGCGTATTTTCTTTAAAAGAAAGATATTCTATATCTGAATAAAGGCAAACTTTGAATGAGTGGTGTATGACTTAATAAATATTGGCTATCGATTCTCCAATACTTAGAGAATGACGACAGCATCCTCAGCATGGCATTTTCGTTGCCAGTCACAATCTTTCCTCCACCTAATGTTCTCTAGACTGAGACAGACCAAGGAACAATTCCCTAGACCTCCTTTGCAGAGCTAAGTTATGCTCAGACCATGTGCAGCACCAAGGACACTGCCATTCAGGTCTCCAAAAAAGGTCATCTTGTGAGCCCTGTCTAAACCAGGCCTTTTCTAAAATCATTTCCATTTGAAACTGAGTCCAAGTGTGTCTCCATCAGTATTAGAGTGGACCTGCCAGATGTGTGCTTGCAGATGATGCAACATCAAAGCAAATGCCCTGGGCAAGAGAAGAAAGGCCAAAGCAATGGGCTTACTGGTTTGTAGCTTTGAGCCACTCTACATAGTGCCAAATTCCCATTTTAGAGTCCCTTTATTTGTATTAATAAAAATAAATTCCCTGGGTGTAAGCTCCTATAAAATACTCCCTATGTGTATTCCTGGGCATGAAAGGGTGTTTTAGTTCCAATTCTAGTTTTCCTGCTTAGAGGTTCACCTTTCTGACATTAATAATTAACCAGATTATCTGAATTGTTCAAGTTCAGTTTATTTAAAAGGAGAATATCCTCAAAAGGGTTATATCCATGATTTCCTGCTACCTCCAACCATGGGCCTTTTGGGAATACTTTGTTTTTTAATCTTCCTGGGAAAAACTTGGGGACAGGAGCAAACGTAAGTAAAACAAGCTATCTTCATTTTTCAATGCATCTTAGTTATGATGAATGAAGAGTTAAATTTAACAGATTGTGTTAATTTGAAAATAATTTGCTACTTCTGAGAACACCAAGTGAATAGTATCATCTCTGAATGAGAAAGTCATGGAAGCATTTTGATTTAATGAGTAGCCAACAACGTAACAGCTTTTATGAAATTGTTATTTATTGAAATTTATGTAATTATTCAAATTCCTCTTCAAAAAAGCACAAAACAAACTCGAGATAATAAACTTTCTTGACATTTTTTGCTTATTTTAACTTGGTGTTTAGTTTTGTGTTTTTCATAGACTATATACAGTTAAACCAGGGTTATTTGGGAGTCAGTCTAATACTGTGATCTGAAAATCTGTTGTAATGACTTCTATAATACATTTATGAGCTGATTTTTCACAATTTTTAGTGTCATTATTGAGATAATATGCATTTTAAGTAATGTTTTAAAAATAATGATCTTATTTCTAGAAATGTTTTAATACTGAAAAGTAACTGTAGATTAATCAAACCTTTTCATTTTATATACGAGGATAAGTCCAGATATGGGAAGTGACTGGCCAAAGGTCACAGTTCTAGAGAGAAAGAAACAGGATTTTTATTAAGCTCTCCTGTTTATCTCTTCAGTTTTTTTCATTTTGTCATAGATGTATGCATGTAAATATATTATGTATAAACACATACTTAGGATGTCATTCTTTTTTAGAACTCTCCTATTTCTGATCTGTAATCTTATCACATGGCCGCAAACACTCCACTACCTTAGCATCCTGCCTTTGTTATTTCTTTTTGAAAGACAACTAGCAGCTAAGACTTAGAGAGACTGAAATTAAGTGACTTCAAATTAGTGGCAGAACTAGGGCTAGGACCTGGGTTCCATGATTCTTGTCCAGACTTATTCTGAATTCTTTCTACTAGCCCTTAATAAAAATTATTTCCTCACTTTCTCTGAAAAAGTCAGAGTATACCATTTACAACATGGCAATCTATCACTTTAATTAATTGGTTGATTGATTGATTCAACAAATATTTATTGAACACCTAACCATATGATAGGCACTGCAGATACAGCAAACGGTAAGACAATTCCTAGAGCTTGTATTCTAGTGGGAGAAGCAAGTAATGAATGAATGTGCCAATGAAAGAATGTGTAAGGTCAGGTAGATAGTATTATGAAGAAAAAAATAAAGGAGAGTATGAGAATTTAAAAAAAAAATTATGGGGCACTATTTTAAAATGTGGCCAGGAAAGGTTCTCTTAAGGAGGCTGCGCTCAAACAGAGCCTGAAGGAAGTGAGGAAGCAAACCATGCAAATATTTGAGGAAAGAGCATTCCAGGTAGAGGCCAAAATAACATTCTTGCCTCTCTGCCAGCTCAGTAACCTGATCCTCTGCAGGAATTGAAAGACACAGAAAACTATGAAATTCTTTATATGGATAGATTATGCTACTGATAAGTCAATAAGAACCAAAATCTTTATGAAGGGTGGTTCCAGAATCATCTTTTAGGGGCCTCTAAACACTACGTATTTTACGCTTGACTGCTACCATCACATAGACCAGCAGTCCCCAACCATTTTGGCACCAGGGACAGGTTTTGTGGAAGACAAGGTTTCCATGGACCGGGATTGGGGTGGGGATGGTTTCAGGATGAAACTGTTCCACCTCAGATCATCAGGCATTATATTCTCATAAGGAGCTTGCAATCTAGATCTCTCGCATGTGCAGTTCACAGTAGGGTTCATGCTCCTATGAGAATCTAATGCCACCACTGATCTGACAGGAGGCAGAGCCAAGGTGATAATGCTCCTTTGCCCCACTGCTCACCTCCTGCTGTGTGGCCTGGTTCCTAACAAACCATGGACTGGCATTGGTCCGTGGCCCAGGGGTTGAGGACCCCTAACATAGACAATTCAAAATTAAAGCAATACTAAACTGAAAAACATAAAGCTTCTGTAAATACTGAAATTAAAGTAGCTTTAGATTCCTAAATTTTTCTAATTACAAAACTTGATAAATTCTATTTAGTACAACAGTTGAAAATGTTAATTCTGGAAACGGGCTGCTCAAGTTCTATTCCTAATTCTATAATTTGTGATTTATAGAATTCATAAATCATATATATGTGGCCTTGGGAAAATTAATTAGCAGTTTCTTCACCTTAAAACTGGAGTAATAGTTCCTCACAGTGGTTGTAACAACACAATGAGTTTATATATATTAAGTATTCAGAATAGTGCCTTATCACAGGGTAAAATTTCAGTAAATGTATCTTATTATCATAAAAGCTGAACTCCTCTCATTTTCTGCTATCTCCTACTAGGCATGTGGGGAAGGGGAATTCAGATGATGGTTGGAAATCTGGAAATTCTTTCCTGTCTTTTGTAATTTGCCTATAAGTGGATCCAAATTAGTTGTCATATAGGAGAACTGCCAGATGCTTTGAAGGATTTAATTGCTGATAAATTAATTCCATTGTTACTAAAAACTTCCTGCTTTTACCAGACTCAAAATGTCATAATGTTGGCAGAAGCCTGGAATAATTCTGCCAGGTGGGGTGGTGCATATACTCCAAACTTGGGCCACTTGAATTAGTTGATCACTATGCCCTTCTGGGTTTAAACACTTTTTTTTCCTATGTAATAGCATATGTAGTCCTCGCTATTCAAATTAGATACTTTTGTGATATACAGTTAGTAATCCAGTTTATATTTGTAAGTTTTAAATACAATAATTTTTTAAAATCACGTATTTTAAAATTTGTATTTCAAAACATGTATAGATTCACTTCCATTATTGTATAAATCACATGAAAAGTAAAAATAAGAGAACAGTCTATGGTTGTGAATAACATATAATCTTGACCTCAAATGTACACATAACAACTGAGAGAGAACTGATATAAAGTCCTCCCCCATTTACTTACAAACCGTGTAACCTTAGCCAAGTTAGCCTCTTACCACTTGCAAAATAGGAATAATGATAGTACCAGCATCATTGGCTTATTGTAAAAATTAACAAGAGCTGTATGTAAAGTGCTGATACAGCCTCTGATATATGGCAAATACTTAATTACCATTATTGTTTGAAGATGATAATTTGCTCTTAAAGGACTATCATCACTATTTCCATTTCCAAATGCACTTCCCAGCTCACTTGTACTCTATACTTTTCGTTATCTGTTTACTAGTATAACATAGTATTTCTAAGATCACTCCCTTTTAACTAATTTAGTGAGATTAATAAATCTTAACATATTGAGTACTAAGAGTGCTAGGCCCTTTCATATACATGTTCTTACTTAATACTTTACGAGAGCCTGGTAAAGAAGGTGATTATTTCCACAGTAAGTTATTTTAGCCTCAGAAAGAGTTAATAACCTTACCACGGTCACTCAGCCGGCAGATGCCACAGCTGGAATTCAATCGCTGCTTTTTTCTTCATTGAGCAAAAAATATTGACTCCATTTACATGTTCTGGTCAACACGATTAAAAGTCTTCCTTGGCTGCAGTAGCTAAGAGATGGTGCTATTATCACCTTACCTTTCGAAATGTAAACTAAACCTCCAGCTTCATTTCTCAGGTCTTAATTCCAAACTACTTAGAAATTATGCCAAAGTTATGGTGGATCACAAGTACATTTTGACTTACTAATATCATTTTTAAGTGAGGAAATATATGTATTTTAAATGGAATCTCTCAAATGAGAGAAAAAAATCAAAAGTATAAGAAAGTTTGTCCTATAAAGACACTGAGCCTTATTTTTTCCTTTTTCAATAGATATGTCATTTCAGCACCAAAAATATTCCGTGTTGGAGCATCTGAAAACATTGTGATTCAAGTTTATGGATACACTGAAGCATTTGATGCAACAATCTCTATTAAAAGTTATCCTGATAAAAAATTTAGTTACTCCTCAGGCCATGTTCATTTATCCTCAGAGAATAAATTCCAAAACTCGGCAGTCTTAACAGTATGTATTTATCCTTTATTTTCTTTATATATACAGAATATTCTCAATAAAAATGTGTACAAAGTTTGAATATTGATAACATATAGATTTAATCATTTACATCCACTGTGGGATTATTAGATGATGTCAGTCACTAATGATATATAAGTGAAAATTCTAACAGAAACAGAAAATTCTAAACAGAAGAGTTATGTCCACTTTTTGAGCAATGCATGTCAATTTTCACATTCTTATTGGAAAATAAAATTGTACCAATGTGAAAATATTTGGAAATAATTGAAAATACTTATTTGCTGTGAAAATTATTATTAGAAAGAAATTGAGAATTATGAATATGATTTGATCTGTAGTATGTTGCCCACAAAAATCCATGGATATTATTGAACATTCAATTGAACTCTAATGTTCTAAAATTATAGCTTCAAAAACTAAAAATTTTTTATTACTAAAGTGAATAGCTCTGATTGACAACCTGCAGTGAATAGAAAGAACAACCTTGATCAAATAACTCTTTCTCCTATTGAGATATTGTAGTATAGATTGCTTAGAGACATATTTGCAACTTATTTCTTACTAAAGATTCTGATACTTAATAAAGAAAATTAAAGAATATCAGATGTAAAATGGGCTCTGCAGTTCATTTAGACCAGAGTTTCTCTAAAGTGAGTTCTTTATAAAGAAATTAAAAATGGAAATTTAATAAAGAGCTTAAAATTAGAATCATATTGATTTTATAACATTTAGAATTTATTTTATAAATTTGTTTTGAGTTTTTAATTATACAAAAATCATAAGCATTAGATTATACCCAGTTTTAAGTTTGTACATATTTAAGTATCTTTGTAATAAAAATTATTTTGGTTATGTTATAAATAATAAAAAGTCAATGCTGAGGGTTCTCCATGACTTTTGTCCTTTAATGCATATTACTCATGTCTGAGAAACACTAATCTAAATAATTTCTAATCAAATATATGAATTCTTTAATTAATGTTCTTAGCAGTAAATGCTCATATCTCTTAACAAATTCTTCCACTTATTAGGTTCGTTAACAATTAAAATTCATTTATTAAAAGTGTTACTTTTATGGCACATGCCTGTAATCCCAGCTACTCGGGAGGCTGAGGCAGGAGAATCGCTTGAATCCAGGAGGCGGAGGTTGCAGTGAGCCAAGATCGTGCCACTGCACTCCAGCCTAGGCGACAGAGTGAGACTCCATCTCAAAAAAAAAAAAAAAAAAAAAGTGTTACTTTCAAAAGACACTCTTTTATCTGATACAATGTATTTGTGACTTAGTTTTAAATTTAAATCAATCAAATTTAACTGAAATTAAAAATGCAGTATCTCAGTTGCACTAGCAACATTTCAAGTGTTCAAATAGCAGCAGGTAGCTAGTGTCTGCCATAGTGAACAGCATAGATACAGAATATTTCTGTCATCACAAAAAGTCCTTTGAATAGTGCTGACCTATATGGTTAACTGAAAAACTAGATTAAGGTGGGGGAATCATAGTTGGTACATATTTTAACCATTTAATTTTATCAGAGTAATATCATGTATCTTTATTTGCCAATTGTTTAATGTTATACCAAGGTCCTTTAAGTGTGGGTCTATGGATTGCACTGTCAAATCTCATTTGTTATGTGTTACAACTTTAATGGATCATCTTTGTTCTATAGTTTTTTTTTTCTTTCTTTCTTTTTTCTTTTTTTTTTTTTTTTTTTTTGAGACAGGGTCTTGCTCTGTCACCCAGGCTGGAGGACAGTGGTGCGATCTCAGCTCACTGCAGCCTTCACCAGGTTCAAGCGATTCTCCCACCTCAACCTCCCAAGTAGCTGGGATTACAGGTGTGCACCACCACACCTGGCTAACTTTTACATTTTTAGTAGAGAAGGGGTTTCACCATGTTGGCCAGGCTGGTCTCGAACTCCTGACTTCAGATGATCCACCCGCCTCGGCCTCCCAAAGTGCTGGGATTACAGGCGTAGGTCACTGTGCCCAGCCTGTTCTATAGTTTCTGTTTCTTAAAAGGGGAGAAAGAACTTAAAGGCACTTACAAAGCAATCTGGGTGCAGAATATTTATATATTTTTCTTGTTTTCCAAACTTTTACAATAATTTCACATAGCTAATTCTACAGCAGTTGGTTTTTGTAATTAACTTTCATCCCATGTTTCCAAAGCCTAAATTTTCATAGATACACTTTTGTTTTTTATCACTTTTCATGTATTAAATTTACATATCATTGAATGTAAAGGGAATAATTACAAACATAAATTAGAAAATGAGCATCTCAACTCATAGGAGCAGAAATATGTGGGATAATACTAAGGGTCCAGAGAGGCTGGGCATGTGGGCACAGTGACTGATGCCTGTAATCCCAGCACTTTGGGAGGCTGAGGCAGGCGGATCACTTGAGGCCAAGAGTTCAAGACCAGCCTGGCCAACATGGTGAAACCCTGTCTCATTAAAAATACAAAAAAAAAAAAAAAAAAGTTAGCTGGGCATGGTGGTGCACACCTGTAATCTCAGCTACTTGGGAGTCTGAGGCAGGAGAATCACTGAACCCGAGAGGCAAAGGTTGTCATGAGCCGAGATGGCACCACTGCTCTCCAGCCTGGGCAACAGAGTAAATGAGGCTCCATCTCAAAAAAAAAAAAAAAAAATCCAGAGAATCGGTCAGGAGGTTTCACAAAGGGAATGGGGAGCACGGGGTAACCCAGCAAACTAATTGAGTGAAGGTTTCTTAAAGGCGTTTATGGTAGTAGCTTCACTAATTGTACATAAAATTTAGGAAACATGGAACCAAAGAGACTTTCAATTGCTTAAAGCTAAATTTTTATTATGTAATTAAACACTAAAGGACTTTGGGCAAAATTTATTTACTCTTCTTGCTCCCGTATCACTTTTTAAATGATTACATGTACATACTCACTGTTCTAATGAGATCACAGTTGTATTTAGAAAATTAATGTGTTTAATAATTTTAGAATTATTATACTGTTTTCTATCAACAATTTCTTTTCCAGATACAACCAAAACAATTACCTGGAGGACAAAACCAAGTTTCTTATGTGTATTTGGAAGTTGTATCAAAGCATTTTTCAAAATCAAAAAAAATTCCAATAACCTATGACAATGGATTTCTCTTCATTCATACAGACAAACCTGTTTATACTCCAGACCA
Organism: Macaca fascicularis; assembly: GCF_037993035.2. Taxonomy (NCBI): domain Eukaryota; kingdom Metazoa; phylum Chordata; class Mammalia; order Primates; family Cercopithecidae; genus Macaca; species Macaca fascicularis. Next base: position 36,940,248 of record NC_088389.1, read on the forward strand.
ATCAGGTAGAGTATAAGATATTTCTTTCTCTGAGTAGGCTATCTGACACTATTGATACTATATTGTAGAGTTTTTTAATACCTGAAATTGAGTGGAGATCGGTTTCTTTCTAATTTGCTCAAAAGACTCTCAATTCCCAATGACATCTATACTTTCAAATATTTAATAGTATTTTAATTTTAAATTTATGGAGAAAGTGCTAAATAAATTGCAAAACCAACAATTACATTACCTTCCCCACCAGTTATTTCCAAGTAGAAAATGCTTTTACAAAATCGTAAAATGTTATGTTAGGTCTTATTTATTAAACAAATATAAGACTTAATTGCAAATATAATTTGGCAATGGGAAAATAATTTATTATAGAACCATGTTCATGAAAAATTCCACTGAGTCTGGAACTAATCCCCAAACTGGAAAAATTAATCTAACCCTAGGGGATCAGATGTTTCAGCAGAGAATAAACTAGATCACAGAAATATATGGATATTAATTTTCAAAGGGGACCTACCTAAGAAAGTTTCTGTTAGAACATTGTTTAATATTCATGGTTCTTCTGTTAGAGGCAAAAGGGCAGAATAGGCAATCAAAATCATGTGAATAGGAATGACTGGACCTATTCCCAATGAACCAAAAGTAAAACACAGAAAAGTGTGAATGCTGCCCAATATATTCATGTGTTTGCAAAGCCTTCCATTCTCCCGTTTCTCCCTCTCACCATCACTGACTTTTAAGTGCATCAGAAATAGAATATGAGAGATGTATATGTGGGAGGGAGAGGCTACGGAATTTCATTAATGATATTCTTGGAGTAGGACAGAGAAAGGAAGTGGGCACCAGCTGACTTCGTTGAAAAACTGTACACAGTAGATATTTGCTACATGTTGGTTGATGTTGTTGATGAGAATAGTGGGGTGGAACTGGACTGCACCATTACCATTTCAGCAGGATCATTTGTTATGATCAGCTCAGAAAGGACAGGCCTAGAGTAGGTGGAGATATTGCTATCTGCTTGGCCAGAATATAATTGCCAGAATAGTAGCATCTCTTTACTCCAAGAGACAACTTGGTAAACAAGGAAATAGTCTCTGCCCACAAAGGTTGGGTCCTTTTAAACATAATTATACCTGGAAACAAGCATATCATCTCCCTTGTCCTCCTCCTACATTGAAGGATACTTTATTGCTTGGATTCTGTTGATACATCCCACAACTTAGGGTCATCAGTCTTTGTCCAATAAGCATTGTAATATCCAGAGCCTGGGACCTTCCTCGATTATCAAGGCTTTTCTTAAGAATGGCTTTACGTCTCATGCCTGTAATCTCAGCACTTTGGGAGACTGAGACGGGTGGATCACAAGGTCAGGAGTTCAAGAACAGCCTGGCCAAGATGGTGAAACCCTGCCTCTACTAAAACTACAAAAATTAGCCAGGCGCTGTGGCAGGCACCTGTAATCCCAGCTACTCTGGAGGCTGAGGCAGGAGAATCGCTTGAACCCGGGTGGCAGAGGTTGCAGTGAGCTGAGATCAAGCCACTGCACTCTAGCCTGGGCAAAAAAGTGAGACTTCATCTCAGAAAGAAAAAAAAAGGCTTCATGTATTATTTCTCTATCAGGGCTTTACTGTAAGATGATGTAATATCTGGCCAGGTGCGGTGGCTCATGCCTGTAATCCCAGTACTGTGGGAGGCCAAAGCGGGTGAATCACTTGAGGTCAGGAGTTCGAGACCAGCCTGGCCAGCATGGTGAAACCCCATCTCTACTAAAACTACAAAAATTAGCTAGGTGTGGTGGTGCACGCCTAGTAGCTGTAATTCCAGCTACTTGGGAGACTGAGGCACAAGAATCACTCAAACGTGGGAAGCAGAGGTTGCAGTGAGATCGCACCACTGCACTCCAACCTGGGCAACAGAGCAAGCTTGTCTAAAAAAAAAAAAAAAGAAAGAAAAAGAAAAAAAAAAGAAGAATATGTAATATCCTCATTCATTCTAATCCTAGAGGAAAATGAGAGAAGTTTCCTATAAATGTTGGCCCATTTCTGAGAGGTAGTGAAGTAAATTGGTTAAAAGCAGACTCTGGAACCAGATTGTCTGGGTTCAAATCACAGCTTGAGCTGCTGTGAGCTGTATGACCCTGTGTGAATCACTCAGCCTCTCAGACCCCCGACTTTCCTCACTTGTAAAACAGAGATAATAATACAACTTACCTCATAGAGTTGTGAAAATTAACTGAATTCATATGTGTAAAGCACTTAAGATAGAGCCAAGCACACAGGAAGAACCAGGAAAGTGTTTTCCATTATCTATGGAATAGCACAAAGCCATATTTACAGAAAACAAAAAGAATTACTTAAAAGTATTTTTTTAGTTGTCTTGTTATTTATAGCTGTAATGTCGTGATCAACACATTTAATCTGAAGATTCTTGAGGGATTTTTAGTGTAAGCATCTTTAGGATAAAGGCTTAAATCTTCAAGGCTTTACTGGATAAATGACTTTAGAATATTGCCCAAAATCCTTCAGTTTCATAAAGCGTGTGTCCTGCCTTCTTCCCCAGCTTCATCACCTACTACAGCCCCACCCTCTATAAACACAAGCCAAACTGACCTCCTTTCAGATGCTTTCTCACATTGTTTCCCCATCCATATTAAGGCCTGTGTAACATGCCGTTGCCTCTGCAGGGTACATTCTTGCCCCTCCTTTGTCTTGTTAACTCCTCCTTCACCCTCACATATCATCACAGACCCTTCTAAAGGCAGCTTCCCCTGATTTCTCAGACTTCTTCAAATCTCCCTCTTCTACATGCTCATAAGGCCGAGCAAGTATCCTTTGTGGCACTTCACACCCTAGAATTTTACGTATAATTGTGTTTGCCTCTTTCCTCCACTCCATTAAAAGATGTCCATGTCTGATTTGTTTCACTACTGTGTCTCAGTACCTAGCACAACGACTGGCACATTCGAAGGCATTCAAGGCTGAGCGTGGTGGCTCACACCTGTAATCCCAGCAGTTTGGGAGGCTGAGGCAGGTGGATCACAAGGTCAGGAAATCAAGACCATCCTGGCTAACATGGTGAAATCCCATCTCTACTAAAAATACCAAAAATTAGCCGGGCGGGCACCTGTAGTCCCAGCTACTCAGGAGGCTCAGGCAGGAGAATGGTGTGAACCCAGGAGGCGGAGTTTGCAGTGAACCGAGATTGTGCCACTGCACTCCAGCCTGGGCGACAGAGCGAGACTCCCTCTCAAAAAAAAAAAAAAAAGCATCCAAACATTTTTTAAAATTAATAAACCATATCTTTTATTTTTATTTTTATATATTTATTTATTTAGTCCGTGTCTTGCTCTGTCACCCATGCTGGAGGGCAGTGGTGCAATCTTATCTCATTGCAATCTCCGCCTCCCGGGTTCAAGCGATTCTCCAGCCTCAGCAAACCAAGTAACTGGGTTTACAGGCGCTTGCCACCACGCCTGGCTATTTTGTATATTTAGTAGAGCTGGAGTTTCACCATGTTGGCCAGGCTGGTCTTCAACTCCTGGCCTCAAGTGATCCACTCACCTCAGCCTCCCAAAGTGCTGGGATTCCAGGGGTGAGTCACTGTACCCGGCCAATAAGCCATATCTTTTATACAAAAAATTGTATAGCTCTTACCTCCAATGTATCATCACTGTGAAGACAAGATTAATTTTCTGATCTAAACACAAACTGGGTTAAAAACTAGCCAAATAGTAGTAACAGAAATAGTAATAAAATAATAAACATTTATTGATTACTTAGTATGTGTCAGGCTATGCAAAAGCTTTGCATTATTTAATTCTCACAAGGACACTATGAACACACACTAATATTCCTGTTTTACAAGTGAGATAAGTAAGGTTTAGAGGGATTAAGTATCCCGCTCAGGGTCATACTAGAAAGTGGCAGAGGCAGGAGTGAGACCTAAGTTTTTAATTCTAGGGCCTCTGCTCTTAACTTTTGTGACTTTCTGACTTGGGCAGCTTCCCAGTGATACTTAGGCCTAGACTGGGTGTGTCCAAAAAGCAGGAGATAGGATTTGTGGTGGGAGACAGGTGTGAGGGGAAGGAGAGAGCAGAGAGGTGGGGCATTTACTGAGCACATTGTTTTTATCTTGTGAACTTAATAAAACCAGTGTTAATATGGTTTGTCATACAGAGCTTTGCATAATACTGATCTTTTAAAAGATACTGGGTTTATGGTGCCAGTTCCATTTTATTTTGTGGGTAAAGTTTGGCCATGAAATGATTTGAGCATCAGCAACACCCTAGAGAAATTACAGTATCTTTGGAAGGAATTAGATCACTATGTCTCAAACAGCTGTGAGTTAAAAGTGAAACAGATGCTTTTGTTTAAAAAGTAGGGATCTATTAACTGACAGAAAGAAATGGAAGAAAAGTAACAGTTATTGAGCCCCCAACATTGCTCTTTTAACAATGAGAGAACAAGTGTAGGATCTGGCTCAATAAATACAACAAAACCATACAATCCAAAGCTGCCTTTTGCAATAAGAGCTAATTGGAAGCCTTGCTGGTTTTCATAAGTGGAAGAGTGTGTGTCTGAATCAAGCTCCCAATTTTCCATTAAGATCTTCAACTCTATTATGAGACAATATGTTACGCTGCCCTATAACCATATGGTGGACGTCACTATTTTGCTACTATGAAATTCTTGATAAATAATGGCCTAATTACAGATGTAATTAATTTCATACTGTAGGTGTGTTCTCAAAACATTGTAGGTAAATGTATTTTAAGAAAGTGAACTGTACTTTAAATCCACTAATAGAAATAGTTCTTTAAAGGAATTCCAGAGGATTCTCTTAAATAAAAGAATCTTTAGTAATGTATATGTCTGCAAACTAATTTTTTTTTTTTCACTAATTTTTCTTTTTTTCAAATATGGACTTTTGTGTATTGAGTTTTTTAAAGTAAGATTCTTCTCTTTTAAGGATGGTTGTTTTAAAAAAATCAAAATATCCTTGTGTTTAGCAGAGTTTTTGATGATATCAATTATTCTTACAGTAAAGGTTAGAGTTTATTCGTTGAATGATGACTTGAAGCCAGCCAAAAGAGAAACTGTCTTAACTTTCATAGTAAGTATTTTATTTACTTAAATAATACTTTAATTCATTTTTTCAGTACAAGAATCTCATTTCATAACCCTGTCCTCACACTACACTAAATCATTCAGTGTTCCATAACTGGTTATTGAACATCTGCAATGAGTATAGTATCATAGATCTATACCTCTAATACACGTATGTGAAAGGCTCATACAAATTAAATTTCAACAACTTGAAGGATTTTGAGCTAAACCATTTAAGTACAATCTTGCTGTTTTCTTTTTTAAAGAACACCCACTGGCCAGGCTTGGTGGCTCATGCCTGTAATCCCAAAACTTTGGGAGGCCGAGGCGGGCAGATCACAAGGTCAGGAGACCAAGACTAACCTGGCCAACATAGTGAAACCTCATCTCTACTAAAATACAAAAAATTAGCTGGGTTTGGTGGTGTGCGCCTGTAGTCCCAGCTACTCAGGAGGCTGAGGCGGGGGAATTCCTTGAACCCAGGAGGCAGAGCTTGCAGTAAACCGAAATTGTGCCACTGCATTCCAGGCTGATGACAGTGTGAAACTCCGTCTCAAAAAACAAAAAACAAAAAAACCCATAAAACTACCCACCAATCACTAAGAATTGACTGAATACCCATTTAACTATAAGATATACATAATGGATATATCTATTATGTATTTATTATGTGCAAAAGAATTATATTTAAAGGTACTTACTTTTAAGGAACTTAGAGTTTAATAACTAATATACTAACACAAAAAGTCTTGCTAGACCATGAGTTAAAGATTGGCAGTAATTCACCATTTATCAGACATGACATATGTAACAGACGCTGTGCATTGAACTGCCACGATCTCATCTAATTTATGTCACATACCTCAAACACTTTTGTAAGGAAATGAAATAGTACAACTAGTTATAACTGCTCAGTTATAACTGAGGTATACTACTAATGGTCCTTCAATATAGGCTGCAGCACTTTTCTGCTACTCAAAAAAACCCAAAAACTTATCAGAATGCAGGTGCAAAAGAGTAGATACTGGAGAACGAAACTTTACTAAAATATAAACCAAATAAATTATACAGTAGGACAAATACCATGAGCTCAGAGGGAAGACCAATGAGAGGTGAGAGTCAGGGTGATACACATCCTTCTCTGGAATGGAATAGATAAAGGGAATCCTGAGTTGGGTGTTAATGAAAGGAACTGACATAAATTATTTAAAAATAGTGAAGACCATCCATGTAAGAAACAGTGTGAGTTAAGCTATGGGGGCAAGAAGAAATTTAAAAAATGAAGCTAGCAAATAAACTGATTGATAGAATGTCTGAAAGTGAACTAAGGAGAGCAATGTCAGCTCAAATGCCCTTTTTCTATCAGGGAATGCTAGGGGTGTGGACATATGCTCTTTATCCAACATCTTCATAGTTGAACTTAAGTGATGCAGAATCATGACATAACCTGAAGAAAAATGAATGTCAGTCATCCCTTGTGAGAGCTGCCCCAGGAAGAAAAGATTGAGGAATCTGATCCCAGAGCCTTAAGGAATTAGTATAGAGGAAGTATCCTGAAAATAGTACCCGAGAAAGATGGTCTTAGAATTGTGCACAATGGATAGTGTGAAGAAGAAGAGTCATAAAAATACTCAGCTACAAGTATAATTCTTGTTCAAAATAGGCTTCTGTAAGTTTTACAATTAATTAAGAAATAAAACCTCTAAAATCCGACTGTGAATTTCAGTCATGGTAAACGGTGCTAAAATTTTTTGCTTTGGGTTTTTTTGTTTTTGTTTTTGTTTTGTTTTGTTTTGACAGGGTCTTGCCCTGTCACCGAGGCTGGAGTGCAGTGGTATGATCATAGCTCACTGTAGCCTCAAACTCCTGGGCTCAAGCCATCCTCCCACCTCAGCTTCCTGAGTAGCTAGGACTACAGGCACCCATCACCACACCCTGCTAACTCTTTAAACGTTTTTTTGTAGGCTGATCACAGTGACTCATGCCTGTAATCCCAGCACTTTGGGAGGCTAAACTGGGAGGATTGCTTGAGCTCAGGAGATCGAGACCAGCCTGGGCAACATAGAGAGACCTCATCTCTACTAAAAATTAAAAGAAAAAAAAAACAGCTGGGCATGGTGGCATGTGCCTGTGGTCCCAGCTACTTGGGAAGCTGAGGTGGGAGGATTGCTTGAGCCTGTGAATTCAAAGCTGCAGTGAGCTATGATCACACCACTGCACTCCAGCCTCGACAACAGAGCAAGATCCCTGTCTCAAAAGTTTGTTGTACAGATAGGGGTCTCACTTATGTTGCCTGCTATGTTTATGTGTTGAGTTGAGGCTGAATTGGACCCCCATGTGTAGTCCAAAGAAAGTCAAAACCTCATTTCAATTATTTGCTAACCTGAACACAAAATGAAGCTTATGGGGAAGCTTTGTGAGAACTATCAAGTTTGTTTAACCATTTGAGAGTTTTACCAAGCTGATAAATGCCCATACTATACATTTATAAAACATCTAGCTAAAAAATATAGTTTATAGAATATTTGCTTTTGAAAGCTTCAAATGAACATATATAAAAATTAGATTCTGGTATTTAAAAAGCCTGCCAAATTCACATTTAGTTTATCAAAAACATCAGTGTTTGTTTGTCTGTTGTTGTTTTTATGTGTTGTTACACTTCGTCTTTTAGATATAAGACAGAGAGTTGAATCTCTTCAAGATAATGCGGAGAGATGGGGAAGGTTGGAAAAAGAAGGGAAGTGGCTGAAATGAACCATATTTCCCTTCTATAACATTTAATTGATCTTCATCCTTCATATTTAATTTGAAGACTTGGGTATTTGTCTTCAAATATTTGATCTACAAATATTTTTGTACATCAAAGATCATATAATCAGCTGAATTTTTTTAAATGTAGTTTCTGTCCTTTGAGGGTGTTTGTTTTTATTCACAGGATCCTGAAGGATCAGAAATTGACATGGTAGAAGAAATTGATCATATTGGAATTATCTCTTTTCCTGACTTCAAGATTCCGTCTAATCCTAGGTATGTTAAAATACTTGTTAGTAAAATTTTATCTAAAACCACTTATGGAACATTTGGTGAAGAAGCAGATAACCAGTTAAAGGGGGCCACCTAGTGTTAGTTAACAAAAGGTGTCACATAGGTGGACATGCAAAATCTTTTGAAGTCTAGCGAGAATTTAAGCTCTGTTTCTGGCAAAATAATTTCCAGTACTTCTCACTCATTCTTTTTACATATAGAAATAAAAATTGGGAAGAGGAAAAAATAGTACCCAGGTTTTTTTTCTCATAAAAAAACCTGCCCGTCAAAGTACCTAATAGATTGTCAGTTTAAAAGGCTGGTGTGGTCTTGTTCCTTGCTCTGGTTGCTATAAAATATGATGGTCTGTAGTTTTTGCCTGGATAAACTACCAGGAGGCAAAGTCCAAGAGGGAAGGAGTTCTCAGAGCTGTATCTATTATTTGCCCTCACATGAAAGGATTTAAGAAAAAGTTTAAACAGGATTCAATGTAATACACATTCGATGAACACATTCTTGGTATGGGCAAATCACAATAGGAGGGAGAGATACAAAATAAAGAATCCACAGTCCCTGCTTTCAAGAAACTTATAATAGCCCAGGTGCGGTGGCTCAAACCTGTAATCCCAGCACTTTGGGAGGCCTGAGGTCAGGAGTTTGAGACCAGCCTGGCCAACATGGTGAAACCCTGTCTCTACCAAAAATACAAAAAATTAGCCGGGCATGGTGGCAGGTGCCTGTAATCCCAGCTACTTGGGAGGCTGAGGCAGGAGAATCGCTTGAACCCCAGAGGTGGAGGTTGCAGTGAGCCGAGATCATACCACTGCACTCCATCTTGGGCAACAAGAGCAAAACTCCATCTAAGAAAGAAAAAAAGAAAAGAAAAAAGAAAAGAAGAGAAGAGAAAGGAAAGGAAAGGAAAGGAAGAAATTTATAATAGAGCAGAATGAATAAGACAAGTGTACCTATACATGGCTGCACTATAATTTTAGAGCAAAATCTTTTTATGGTCATTTTCCCTCTGCCCTCTAGAGAGGAGTTCACAGTTAATTCACTGTACTGAAATTTTTCTAAAAATTTAAATTGAATTTGAGGGGTTTAAATAACTTGGATAATTTAAAAATTGTGTACGTTCTTGAAAATACTACATGTTCCGTAGTGCAGAATTAAACCTATTATTATTACTGCTATCATTTCTCCAACTTCATCTTGTGCCACTTGACCCACGGAAAATTATGTGCCAGCCATGAAGGTCTGGCATGTCCAGTGCTTTCCTACCTCCGTGCCTTTGCACATGTCATCCCCTCTACTTGGAATGGGCTTCACCTGGCTCTTCATAAGCCTGACTTCCTTTCACTGTTATGACCCAGAGTAGAAGCTGCTTTTATAAAAAGCCTATTCCTGGATGCATGATCTAATGTAATCTCTTGCTTTGTTTTACTCCCTATCTCAGCATCTTGTTTATTTTCTTCATGACACTTATCTCAATGTCATCATCATTTCTTTACTTGTTTGCTGGCATTTTTATTCCCCACTAGCTTATAAACTCTTTAAGGCGGGCCTTGTCTGTATTGCACACCAGCAGTTCAACATAATAGGCCCTTGATAAATATTCATAAAATTGAAGATGATGATGGTAATAATCATTATTATAATACTATTAACATTTGTGGACTGCATAGCCAATTTGCAAGGTAGGCTCTCTCTCTCTCTCTCTCTCTCTATATATATATATATACACATACACACACACACACATACACACACACATACACACACACACACACACATATATATACACACACACTTTTTTTTGAAACAGAGTCTTACTCTGTCACCCAGGCTGGAGTGCAGTGGTGTGATCTTGGCTCACCATAGCCTTGATCTCCCGGACTCAAGCAATTCTTCCACCTCAGCCTCCTAAGTAGCTGGGACTACAAGCATGCACCACCACACCAGACTAATTTTTGTATTTTTTTGGAGAGATGGGGTTTCATCATGTTGCCTGGGCTGGTCTTGAACTCCTGGGCTCAAGCGATCCTCCTGCCTTGGCCTCCCAAAGTGTTGGGATTACAGGCATGAGCAACTGTACCTGGCCTCGTATATATTTTTTAATAAAGGTTATTAACTAAAGCCAGGTCATTTTCATCCTTAAAAAAACAGGCTTTGTTTCCAACCATAAATTCATTTTTGTGAGGCGTAAATTTTATCATCTGTATAAGCTTGTCTTGTATTATATGTTTCTAGAGACATTATTATGGATTTTGTACTATATTTTGGATTTTAGTATTATGTTAGCATAATTAGGCTCCAAGATTAAATAAATTCTCAGAAATAATAAGCTCTTCAAATCAAAACTAATGACTGTATTGAGATAAAATGCCAGGAAAAATAACCCAATACATGAAAAACTAGTTACTAAACAATATCTATTATCTATTATCCTAAAAATGCTCAATTATTTATTGCTTAAAAATCAGTCACAAAATATATTACTTAGGTTTTATATATCTTTGTGTATTCTTCTCTCTTTAAAACAGGAATTTATTAGATCTCCTCTGAGTGAATTAAAAACATTTGATGACATCTATAATTTTAAATATTTTGCTTCCACAGATATGGTATGTGGATGATCCAGGCTAAATATAAAGAGGACTTTTCAACAACTGGAACTGCATTTTTTGAAGTTAAAGAATATGGTAATTTCTGACAATTAAAAGTTTTTCTTTCTTTGTTTTTTGTTTTTTGTTGTTTTTTTTTTTTTGAGACAGAGTCTCACTCTGTCGCCCAGGCTGGAGTCCAGTGGCACGATCTTGGCTCACTACAACCTCTGCCTCCTGGGTTCAAGCAATTCTCTGCCTCAGCGTTCCGAGTAGCTGAGATTACAGGCACCAACCACCATATACAGCTAATTTTTGTATTTTTAGTAGAGACAGGATTTCACCATCTTGACCAGGCTGGTCTTGAACTCCTGACCTCGTGATCCACCCACCTTGGCCTCCCAAAGTGCTGGGATTACAGGCATGAGCCACTGCACCCAGCCAATTAAAAGTTTTTCTATAAAAAGTTAGTGTTTTGTAATAATTCTTTTTAATAATGTAGTTAATGCAAAATTAATCCCAGGTGAAGATGAGGCAGCCTGCTCGTATGGCTAGAAGTACTGGCCAGGGGTTGGAGGGAGGAGTGGTAGTTGAATGCCTAGGTTCTAGTTCCAGCATGTCTTTAACCCTGATCAAGCAGAACCACCTCTGTGGACTTGTGTTCCCCATCAGAGAGCTGGAAGAGATCTAGTCCCCTGAAGAGCTTGACTAGTAAATATCCTTTCTAGAATTGTGATTATTACTAGGAGAAACTTAAATAGTCATAGATGAGGTGACTGGAACCCAGTAAAACCAATAAATGATTTACTTGAGTCTTGAAACCAATTAGTGACAAAACAAAAGCAATTAGGTTTCCTTACCCCTAGTCCAACCCTATTTTCTGGGTCCTAAATTCCTAATATATTAATTTGAATATTTAAGATATTCTTATTTTGAAATAAACTATATTAATAGACTAACAAGTAATATAAATAGTTTAATCTTTCATTTCTTATAGTAGTTTACTAGCATTTCTATGTGCTCTGCTATCAAATTTAACTTTCTTCTGCTTGAAGCCATTTTTTATTCCCCCAAGAGATTCATAATGACATGGAGAAGAATAAATACTGACACAAATTTTAACAATTAACAAGAAAAACAGTGACAAAACAAATGCATTATGATGAAACTCAACCTTAAAGATTACAGCTCTCTGTAACATATAATCCTAACCCATCTCCCTTCTTCTAAGTGTTTTTGCTATTTTCTCTGTATATCGAGAATCCACCCACCTCTTACTATCTGTAGCCTCTCTTATCAGTTCATCAGCACCCTCCCTCCTGGACTACAGCAAAAGCCTCCTAACTGATGTCTCTGCTTCCAAGCTATCTTGCTTGGTATTAGCCAAAATAATCTTGAAATGTAAATCTTATTATGTTTTGTCACTATTGAAAAGTTTTTTTGTTTTCAAGGAACCTATACTCTAATGGAAGAAATAACCTATTGCCTATAACAAATGCTGTAATCAAAATATAGGCAAGGTGCTTCTGGATTGACCTCTGATTGGTGGAATGGGAAGGCTCTGCAGAGATTGTTGATGATGATGATGACGATGATGATTATGATGATAAGGTGGATGTTGTGTTGATGTTACAGCTTGTCCAACTATACCAGAAAGTCTAGCTGTTTGCTAGGCTTTAAAGTCTGCTCTAATCAAAATGGTAATATTACCTGTTTGTTTTTATTTTCAGTCTTGCCACATTTTTCTGTCTCAGTAGAACCAGAAAGTAATTTCATTGGTTATAAGAACTTTAAGAATTTTGAAATTACTATAAAAGCAAGGTAAGAACATTTGGGGTTTTTTGTTTGTTTGTTTTTGTTTTTATTTTTCAAATTAACTCAACTCTGGTTGATGATAGTTTCCCAAAGTGAGATCTGTGATTTATTATCAAAGTCTGCCATGATTTGGGGACTAATTGATAAAGGAGACATCATGCTGATAGTTTATTTGCTTATTCTGATTTTAGCTGATTCCAAGTTTAGCTTTGTTGGCTATTCACCAGCAAAAACAAAGAAAATAAAAGAGCTAAAGATCTAAGCTTGGTGACTAGGGTGACTTAGGATATTGGGACTGAGATATGAAGGATTCACTTCCTGTCATTTTTTAAATGACTTAATCAGCCAGCTAATGCTGCATAACTACTTCAAAACCCAGTGCCTTAAAACTACCACCATTTATGAGTCAGCTGGGAAGTTCTGCTGATCTGGGCCACGCTGTTGTCAGCTGGGCTTGCCCATGTACCTGCAGCCAGTTGGTAGGTCAGCTGGGGGCTGACTGGTCTAGGAAGGTCCTGTCCATATGTCTGGCAGTTGGATGGGGCTAAAAGTGTGTGTGCCTCTCATCATCCAGCAGGCTAGCCTGTAGCAGCAGCAATGCTCAAAGAGAGGGAATGAAGCATAAAAGTCCCCCTGAGCCTAGGCTTGGTGCTGGCACACCATCACTTCCACACATTCTTTTGTCCAAAGCAAGTTACAAGGTCAGCCCAGAGGAAATAGACTCCTCCCACACATTGTGGACACAAGGAACTGTACAAAGGTTGTGGATACATGGGGAGGTAGAGAATTGGGGGTTAGTTTTGCAAGCAACCTATCACAAAAACTTAGGTCATTTTAAAATTACAATATAATGTAGTTATACCAATCTATATAACTATACGTGTGGGGTACTCTTCTAAGCACTCAGCATATATTAGCACATTTAATCTTTACAACTCTATGCATTGATATTGTTACTATTCCCATGTTACAAGTGAAAAAACTGAGGTACATCAATGTTCAATAATTTGCTCAAAATCACACAGCTAGTAAGTTGCACAGCCTTTCTGGTTCCAGAGTCCATGCTTCAAACATTACCCTATGCTAACTCTCTTATTAGCATTTATTTGGAAAATAGAGTGTTTATTACTTGGTCTAAACCAGCATAAAAGTCTCACTTGAGAGAAAATTATAGAAACTGACCTCCTATAATGGGGAGTACTTATTCAAACCATAAATAAGGAAAGTTAGCTCTTGCTTTAGTATTATTTGCTGGGTAGAAAGTTTACTTTATTCTTACTTTAATTCTAAACTAAAAAGGACAACATGTAGTTTGAATTTTTTATGAAGAATCGGTCTCATATAACAGTGAGATTGGACATGTACCTTTTAAAGACATAAAATAAAATAGAGAGTAGCTGGTATCAAAATTATCAAGGAAGTAATTTGGCCTATAGGAGACGGCCCTGATTCTAAGTCTTGTGATCTCCCCTAGATCAATTTTTTTCATCTAGCACATAACGTTATTAATGTGGCTTTATGAGAATGAAATGTAATAGTGCATGAAGACACTTTATTTATTTATTTATTTATTTATTTATTATACTTTAAGTTCTAGGGTACATGTACATAATGTGCAGGTTTGTTACATAGGTATACATGAGCCATGTTGGTTTGCTGCACCCGTTAACTCATCATTTACATTAGGTGTTTCTCCTAATGGTATCCCTCCCCCTGCCCCCCATCCCACGACAGGCCCCAGGGTGTGATGTTTCCCACCCTGTGTCCAAGTGTTTTCATTGTTCAAGTCCCACTTGTGAGTGAGAACGTGCAGTGTTTGGTTTTCTGTCCTTGTGATAGTTTGCTCAGAGTGATGGTTTCCAGCTGCACCCATGTGCCTGCAAAGGACATGAACTCATCCTTTTTTATGGCTGCGTAGTATTCCATGGTGCATATGTGCCACATTTTCTTAATCCAGTCTATCATTGATGGACATTTGGGTTGATTCCAAGTCTTTGCTATTGTGAATAGTGCCACAGTAAACATACGTGTGCATGTGTCTTTATAGTAGCATGATTTATAATCCTTTGGGTATATACCCAGTAATGGGATGGCTGGGTCAAATAGTATTTCTAGTTCTAGATCCTTGAGGAATCGCCACACTGTCTTCCACAATGGTTGAACTAGTTTACAGTCCCACCAACAGTGTAAAAGTGTTCCTATTTCTCCATATCCTCTCCAGCACCTGTTGTTTCCTGACTTTTTAATGATCGCCATTCTAACTGGTGTGAGATGGTATCTCATTGTGGTTTTGATTTGCATTTCTCTGATGATCAGTGATGATGAGCATTTTTTCAGGTGTCTTTTGGCTACATAAATGTCTTCTTTTGAGAAGTATCTGTTCATACCCTTTGCCCACTTTTTGATGGGGTTGTTTGTTTTTTTCTTGTAAATTTGTTTGAGTTCTTTGTAGGTTCTGGATATTAGCCCTTTGTCAGATGAGTAGATTGCAAAAATTTTCTCCCATTCTGTAGGTTGCCTGTTCACTCTGATGGTAGTTTCTTTTACTGTGTAGAAGCCCTTTAGTTTAATTAGATCCCATTTGTCTATTTTGACTTTTGTTGCCATTGCTTTTGGTGTTTTAGTCATGAAGTCCTTGCCCATGCCTGTGTCCTTAATGGTATTGCCTAGGTTTTCTTCTAGGGTTTTTTTGGTTTTAGGTCTAACATTTAAGTCTTTAATCCATCTTGAATTAATTTTTGTATAAGATGTAAGGAAGAGATCCAGTTTCAGCTTTCTACATATGGCTAGCCAGTTTTCCCAGCACCATTTATTAAATAGGGAATCCTTTCCCCATTTCTTGTTTTTGTCAGGTTTGTCAAAGATCAGATGGTTGTAGATGTGTGGTGTTATTTCTGAGGCCTCTGTTCTGTTCCATTGGTCTATATTTCTGTTTTGGTACCAGTACCATGCTGTTTTGGTTACTGTAGACTTGTAGTATAGTTTGAAGTCAGGTAGCGTGATGCCTTCAGCTTTGTTCTTTTGGTTAGGATGAAAGACACTTTAAAGTACCTCAAGTGTTTTACGTAATTTCAAATTGTTACATTTTATCTGAATCCTGTTATTGTAACCGTGTTAGTAAAACAGTTTTATGCTATTGTCTGACAGATATTTTTATAATAAAGTAGTCACTGAGGCTGATGTTTATATCACATTTGGAATAAGAGAAGACTTAAAAGATGATCAAAAAGAAATGATGCAAACAGCAATGCAAAACACAATGGTAAGATGTTAAGACACAGTCACTCACACCTACAGATGCATCCAGAGGTGAGAGATGGGAAGTTACTTCAAAACTATCTAGTCCAGTCCCCCATTTTAGATAGGTTGAAACTTAAAATCCTCCATGGGCTTCCCTTTGCCTTTAGGGTGAAGTTCATTTTTCTTGGCATCAGCCTCCCTTGCCAGCTGATCTCATGCCCTTTCCTCTCTCCCTCCCCTTTGTATTAATCACTCCAATTTCTCTAACTGACCAAAGTCTCTCTTGCCTCCAGGTCTTTACAATGTCATTTATTCTACCTGAAAATGCTCTTTCCCATTGTCCCCTCCTGCCCCTTCTTTTCCTGGCTAATTCCTTCTCATTCTTTAAGTTTCAACATTGACAACCTTTCTCTGGGAAGCCTCCCCTGACTCTTCTACACTAGGTTAGCTGCCCCTGTTGTATAGCCTCTTTTCTTAACGCATTCTTCACATTTCACTGCAGTGGTTCTCAACCAGGGATGATTTTTTATCCCCAAGGGGGCATTTGGCAATGTCCAGAGACATTTGTGGTTGCTACTGGTATTTACTAGGGAGAGGCCAGGGATGCTGCTAAATTCCTACCATGTGCAGAGTAGGCCCCTACAACAAAGAATTATCCTGTTCAAAATGTCAATAATGCTGAGGGGTTGAGAAACCCTTCTTTATTGGAATGACTTGTTTACTTATCTATCATTTTCAATATTAAACTATTTGTGAGTCTGAATCATTTCCCTTATATGCCCAGAGACAGCATAGTATCTTGCAAGGAAATATTCATGAAGTTATTTGTCCAAAGCTTAGGGCTAGTGATTGCTGGAACTAAGATTAGGGCACAGGTTCCCTTTCCTTTATTCAGCGTTCTTTACATTATACCACAGATGATATGAGTTCATGTCATTTTTGCATATTCATATGGTTTGCATCATCAATCATTTATCCTCTACAATCTTATTAATTTAAGATGTAAATTAAATGCATTTTTAAAATGCAAAATTTCTATGCTAGACATTGGGATTTAAAGCTAAATAAGACAAAAATGTCTGCCCTCAAGTCACTCAATTGTGTAAGAAAAAAATAAGGCAAACTTTATTTTACTGTTGTGTTAATAATTAAATAATAGAATATGACTTAACCCCACATCCCCTTACTCATTGTGTGTTTTAAAATTAGTATTTAAATTTGTAAGCAGTGAAGTACAAATTAAATATTATAAAACCCAACAAACTCTTAGTTAAGGGCAGAAGTACACTGAGAGGCCTAGAAAGATGAATGATGATGCAGGAACTGGAAGAAGGAGTGTTTGTCAGCTATTACCAAAAAGACCTGTTGGACCATGTGATGTTCAAGACTCTTCTACTTCTATAATTCTATACAAATAATTAGAAAATAACATCCTGGGCTTAATTATGGACTCAGTTATCTACTTTACTATTGGCGCTAAAGCATTCTTCTGACATCTGCCTTCAATTTAGAGGCTAGTAAAAGCAGATTTTATTAATTTTTCCTTATAAGTTCTTCTCTGAAATAACTCCTCCATTTTCTCCTTTTAAAAAGTTGATAAATGGAATTGCTGAAGTCACATTTGATTCTGAAACAGCAGTCAAAGAACTGTCATACTACAGTTTAGAAGATTTAAACAACAAGTACCTTTATATTGCTGTAACAGTCATAGAGTCTACAGGTAAGTGTGTGTGTATGTGTGTGTGTGTGTACTTTCTTTTGAAAAATATTTAGACAGAATATTAAAGGTGTAAATAATTTCTAATTTCTATTATTATTTCACATTGTATTTTCTTTCATAGTTAAATATAATTATAAGAAGTAGATTTTTATATAGTTATAAAAAGGCAGTAGAACTCTGCTTCTTTATAGTCATTGGGCAAGCCTTTGGGTCCCGATTACCTCCACTTTTACTGCAAAAATGGGAAAACACTACCCGATTCATATCCAAAGTAGTTCTGCAGGTTCTCTGCCTTGACCATTTGGCACCCCAGTGTTCTCACCTGGTGAAAATCAAAACCAAAATAAGATTATGTATGTAAAACTATTTGATAAAGTACTATACAAATAAAGGTATTACTATTATCATTATTATAGTCTACACAATGATGGAGTCAAACTGAATGTTTCCTAAAGCCTAAAGTTTTCAACATTATTTTAATGTTTCTTCTTTTTTTTCCTCAATTTATTTTAAATAAGTTCAGTTTAAGCAGTGTCTACAAGATATTTAAAGTATTGCCAAACACACAGGCTTGCAAACATTAATGATGTATGATGCCAGCACTGAAGTGGCTTACAAATTAGCATCAGGTATAAGACAGGTGAAGAAAGAACTGTTGCAAGGAAGAATTCCATATGAGCTCTAAGCAAAATATTAATGCAATAGGATTCAGAGGAAGGCAAGCTTCTAGATGATTGTTGAGCAGCCAAGAACAGTGTTATGAAGATGATGAGCCTTGAAAAATAATTAGGGTTTTGAGGCAGAGTTGGTAGACAGGGTGAAACAGAAACCCTCCATAGAGAGGGCAAATGAAGAAGGGTAGATGGTGAAGCTTAATCTTTAAGGACGGCAGATTATCCAGTTTGACTAAAATATAGAATATGTATAGAGAGTATTAGAGATGTAATATTGGAAAGGAGTTTGGGAATATTAAAGCTTCAAATGTTATTCTTAATAATTTAACTTAATCTTTACCTGGAGGGTAACATTATTGGGTTCTTGCCAGTAGAACTTCAAGTGTTCTTTTCTTTTCTTTCCTTTCCTTTCTTTTCCTTTCCTTTCCTTTCCTTTCCTTTCCTTTCCTTTCCTTTCCTTTCCTTTCCTTTCCTTTCCTTTCCTTTCCTTTTCTTTTATCTTTTCTTTTCTTTCCTTTCCTTTCTTTTCCTTTCCTTTCCTTTCCTTTCCTTTCCTTTCCTTTCCTTTCCTTTCCTTTCCTTTCCTTTCCTTTCCTTTCCTTTCCTTTCCTTTCCTTTTCTTTTATCTTTTCTTTTCTTTCCTTTCCTTTCTTTTCCTTTCCTTTCCTTTCCTTTCCTTTCCTTTCCTTTCCTTTCCTTTCCTTTCCTTTCCTTTCCTTTCCTTTCCTTTCCTTTCCTTTCCTTTTCTTTTATCTTTTCTTTTCTTTCCTTTTCTTTGAGATGGAGTCTTGCTCTGTCGCCAAGGCTGGAGTACAGTGGTGCAATCTTGGCTCAATGTAACCTCCGCCTCCTGGGTTCAAGCAATTCTCCTGCCTCAGCCTCCCGAGTAGCTGAGATTACAGGCAACGCCACCATGCCTAGCTTTTTTTTTTTTTTTTTTTTTTTCCCGTAGTTTTAGTAGGGATGGGGTTTCACCATGTTGGCCCGGCTGGTCTTGAACTCTCCTTCAGGTTTCTTTCTACACCAAGCTCCCTTTTTCTGATTTTCTCTATGTATCTATGCTCTGTGAACACCACCCCCCTACCCCCCACACCCACCTCTGTAAGGCTCAGTCTCTGGCCTGACCCTTCCCTCTCTCCTCAATCCCTTGAATACAGTCAACTGAAACTCAGGCCACTGATGAAAAGTGGTGTCCCCCTTCCTAGCATCCTTCCTCAGTCCAGTCCTATAGCTCTACTTCTCCAAGAACTTCTCTATATATGAGCTTGTGCATAAGGCCCTGGAAACTCCTGAGATCTAAACTCTTCTCTGCAGTGCCCCTCTGAAACAAGACCTATATCCTACTTACTACTGATAAATGAATGAATGCAAGAATGGAATGAGTGAATGAATACGTCTGTGGAAAAATATAGAGACAAAATGGATATCCATACAGATCATAATACTCCTAAAAACTGTCAACATGATGCTTGCCATTTCCTTAGGTGGATTTTCTGAAGAGGCAGAAATACCTGGCATCAAATATGTCCTCTCTCCCTACAAACTGAATTTGGTTGCTACTCCTCTTTTCCTGAAGCCTGGGATTCCATATTCCATCAAGGTAGATGGGGTGAGGGGATAGACCTTGCTACATATGATCATTTTATTCCGTTAATGGAAAACATGTGGGTGGCAAACAGGGTAAGAATGTTGCCGCGGTAAGTCAGAGGGAGCTTATTCTGTGAAACCTGCCCCTCCTGGTGGACACAGACAGGGATGGGAAATTGCAGGTCAACTGCAGCCTCGGCAGTGACTTCAAAAGTTCGGGCAAGATAGCCTTGTGTTAGGCATCCCTAAATAAGCATTGCATTAAATTATATGTAAATAAAATCCCATAAGACTCTAGTTCAAAAAATATAAACATTTAAAAATATTTGGTGGTAAATTCTTAAAAAGCCTTAAGATGGAGATATCATTCCTTGAAAATAGAGTCCTTTCTCTATGTTTTTGCCTCCAGTGTGTCTCATTTGTTTCCCTCTGTCTCTGTGTTGTCTTTGTGCAGAACTCTGTTCAATCTCTTGTCTCTGTATTGCTCTCTGTTCTTTTCATTTTTGCTTCTTTCTGCCCCGAATCTCTTTTTTTCTGTCTTTTTTGCTTACCCCTCTGCTTTCATTTTTCTCTCCTTCACCTTCTTTTCCTCTTCTAAATGCTGATAGTATAGAATTGAAACATTCATGTGGTTTTTATATTTTTATCTATTATTATGTTTAATTATAAATAATATATTTTGTTTATTAAATGGAAATGTTTATTTCCCTGCCCCTAATTTAGAAAGCTAGAGCAAAAATTTTTTTTGTTCTTTGGAAAATGTGTGATTTTTAAAGATCAACTAAAGTACAATCAAAATGTGTTATTTATTATTTACTGTGGGACGTGGGTAAAAGCCAGTGTCCCACAGTAAAAGCCCAACAGTAAAAGCCCACATTTACTGTGGGACATAGGCAAAAGCCAGTAATAAATAAAAGTAAATATTATTTACCATGTCCCACAGTAAATAATAAAAAAAGGATTTACCAAGCCCAAAGCAAGGTTTGGACATGCTTGTAGGTTCTTACATATATCTACTATATATATAAAATAATATATAACAAAGTATCATAAAATGCATATACATTAATGTATAATATAATATATAATAAAATACATAAATATAACAATATTATATAGAACATTAGCTTAAAATATATTTTATATAAAAATAAAATAACAAACTATATCTGTGTGGAATTGTGTGTGTGTATATATATGTATGTGTATATATATATTTATATATATGGCAGTAAGAGGTAAATGTTAAAGGAAAAAAGGTGTATCTATTTTTGTATCTCATGTTTGAGACTTATTCCCAGAAACAATTGCCTCATTTTCTCCTTTATCCAGTCCTAAACCAATCAAAGAAATACAGAAGTTAGACAGCAGAAGACCTTATCACATCTACTCCTTGACTGACTTAATAGAATGATATTTATGTTTTGAGTCTGCTTGATTTATGGGAGAATCTATTCAAGAATGATTTAACTAAATAGAATTAAATCTTTCTATTAGCTGAGAATATACTTCTCTTTACTAAATTAAACAGAAGTAAACCAGGTGTGGTGTTGCATGCCTATATAGTTCCAGCTACTTGTGAGGCTGAGGTGGGAGGATGGCTTGAGGCCAATAGTTCAAGGTTGCAGTGCGCTATGATTGTGCCTGTGAATAGCCACTGCACTCCAACTTGGGCAACATAGTAAGTCTCTGTCTCAGAAGAAAAAATTTTTAAGAAAAAAATACATAAGTAATTTATACTTTGGTGGAGAGGAAGGAAATTTATTGCAGAATTGTTGTGCTTTAAAAGAAGTGATAAGCTGTTGAAACAGATTTGGATTGTTTTGACAAACAGGTGCAGGTTAAAGATGCGCTTGACCAGTTGGTAGGAGGGGTCCCAGTAACACTGAATGCACAAACAATTGATGTCAACCAAGAGACATCTGACTTGGAGCCAAGGAAAAGTGTAACACGTGTTGATGATGGAGTAGCTTCGTTTGTGGTTAATCTCCCATCTGGAGTGACGGTGCTGGAGTTTAATGTGAGCTGAATTCTCCTGTTGTGTTTTCTAGGACAATGTGTACTCTTGACCGTATGTTTTGGCTAGTGTGCAGAACAGATGTGGCAGATTTTACGCTTGAGTCCAGTGAACAGTTCCATAATTTTGCATCCAAGAAAAATGAGTCCCAGAGACAATCTGCTAATCCACTGAATGGTCCTTGAGGAAGATAAATGTATCAATTTTTTTATTTGGATGTTAATTATTTTAGCTTACACCAATAAGACCATATCAGACTCTAGAAGCTTCAGAATAGGTATAGCAGTGCACATGAGTGTTAGGAATATCCTCTTTCCCCCCTCACCTTTAATCCCCTGAAGGGCCACAAAAGGGTCAAAAATATGGAAGCCTCCCTTTTTTCTAACTGCAGGAACCATTCTACTTTAGAGCTCACTTAATAGTCTTCTCTCCCAGCAAATATTATTTAAGTTCCCAATCTCAAATAAAATATGAGCAAGTTGGCCGGGTGTGGTGGCTCACACCTGTAATCCTAGGACTTTGGGAGGCCAAGGCAGGTGGATCATAAGGTCAGGAGATCGAGAGCATCCTGGCTATCATGGTGAAACCCCATCTGTACTAAAAATACTAAAAATCAGCCAGGTGTGGTGGCGGGCGCCTGTAGTTCCAGCTACTTGGGAGGCTGAGGCAGGAGAATGCCGTGAACCCGGGAGGTGGAGCTTGCAATGAGCCAAGATTGCGCCACTGCACTCCAGCCTGGGCGACAGAGCGAGACTACATCTCAAAAAAAAAAAAAAAATGAGCAAGTTAATAACATAGGCCAATGACTGCAGCACGTATATACTCACTGTCATCTACTGAGCACTTACTAAGTGCTAGGCATCATGCTAACAGCTTTATGAAGAATACATGAAACACCATTTAATTAACAAGATGAATTAGAATATTATCTTTGCCATTGTGTGACTCAGGAAATGGAGACTTCTAACCTCTCTTTTGATTAAATAATTTTATCCAGAGTTAATCAGTGGTGATACTGGTAGGCAAACCAGTGTGTACCTGACTCCAGAGCATGAGCTAATAACACTTCTGCCGTCTCAGGGTAGATCTCGCTGCCATGATATCATTTCTTCTCCACCTCATATTTATAAGCACTCATCTGTGCCTCTACTTCACGATGAAACTGGGCAAGATAGTCTCTGAGATGTTCATTCATAGCCCCTGTCCCCAGGTCCTCAAGAGTTAGTGCTACCTCCCCACTACTTCCCTTCTCCTACCCACATTTCCTAAATGCTTAGGCATCTCTCTGTAATCATCTCATGGGACAAGAAGTCCCCAACTTACCATGACATTTCAGGAAGACCACCAATATTTATTCCTGGAGCATCTTTCTCTCTTCATTTCAGACTTTTCTGCCATAGTCCATAATCCCCTCATTCTTGTCTGTAGTCTTTGTAAAGTTGCTTGATACCACAGCTGTATAAACACTGGAGTAATGGAGCGGTTTTTTTCCCCTTTAGCATTTGGTATTGTGAAATTTAGAAATTTAAAAAGCAAAGAAAATAATTTGAAAGGTATGTTTTACAGAAAGCATTACATCACAGTATACATGTTTTTTTGAAATTTCCCTTTTCAGGTCAAAACTGATGCTCCAGATCTTCCAGACGAAAATCAGGCCAGGGAAGGTTACCGAGCAATAGCATACTCATCTCTCAGCCAAAGTTACCTTTATATCGATTGGACTGATAACCACAAGGCTTTGCTAGTGGGAGAATATTTGAATATTATTGTTACCCCCAAAAGCCCATATATTGACAAAATAACTCACTATAATTACTTGGTAAGTACATAATGATGGATTTACATCTTATTCCCCCACCTGGAACATTTTCCTTTGCCTCTAGAGAAGCATTAGAATTATCCTTTATACTTGTATTCACAAAGCACTTTCAAGAACATCATCTAACTTGAATATATTCGTTTCTCAAAAAACCTTTGAAATAGGGCATGATTTTCATGACCATTTCACAGATGAGGAAACTGAGGGACAGAGAAGTTAAAAGACTTATGATGGTCACTCAGCTGGGAAGAGGAAGATTTTGATTTGAGCTGAGGACTCTGACTCCAGTTCAAATAACTCTTTTTACCAAAGAGAGCCTAGTTATTCCAAAGCGAGAACCTGATTAAATCATGTTGCCTCTGCTCTCTTTCATGGCCAAAGATGATATGCCTAGACCCAGTTCGGATTAGTGCATTTTACTGTCAAAAAACGGGGAAGCGAAATCCTCTCCTGAGAGTTGAATGCTATCTTGCCTGTTCCATTTCTATAGTTCAGCAACATCCCTATTGCATCATTTATATGAAACAGAGGTGGATCGATGAAGCCTGTTGGTGAAACCGAGAAAAAAGCTTACAAAAAATATTAAGAGCTTCCTGACAATCACCAAAGAAATGGAATGAATTATTTCGATGGCCAGGCCAAATGCATGCTTTTGGCTTTTCAACATTTTTGAGAAAGAAATTGAAAAAAACAGTAATGAGGACCATAGAAAAATATTGACTGATGAAGGGAAACTGTTTATGGACTACATGCCAAACCCATGTGTGCAGTCCTGGTCTCTAAGGACAATTTAAGAAATCTCTGAGGGCATTTTGGCTTCACGTGACTTTTGTTTTTTTTTTTAAATCTTAAACCTTCAATTTAGAATCTAAACCCTGGCTTTAAAACTTAATACCCAAATAAAATGCACTCCACTTATTCATCTATTTTTTTAATCAGTGAAACAAAAGGGGTTTTAGTGACATGTGATGACTTTAAACAGTTTTTGGGTTCAAATTTTAGCTCTCTAATTTGCTAGTTGTGTGATTTTGAATTAAAATCAGTAAGACTTTTAGTTAGTTCCTGAGTCTCAGTTTCTTCAATGAGAATAATATTCCTATCATATTGGTATATTGTGAGAATGAAAGGAGTTAAATAAATGTTAAAGTTCCTGGCACATAGTAGGCCCATACATGTTAACTCTTCCCTTCCTTCCTTTCTTCCTTCCTTCCTTTCTTCCTTCCTTCCTTCCTTTCTTTCTTTCCTTTCTTCTTTCTTCTTTCTTCTTTCTTTCTTTCTTCTTTCTTTCTTTCTTTCTTTCTTTCTTTCTTTCTTTCTTTCTTTCTTTCTCTCTCTCTCTCTCTCTCTCTCTCTCTTCTTTCTTTCTTTCTTTCTTTCTTTCTTTCTTTCTTTCTTTCTTCCCTCCCTCCCCTCCTTCCTTCCTTCCTTCCTTCCTTTTTTTTTGGTGAAGTCTCGCTCTGTCCCCCAAGCTGGAGTGCAATGGCACGATTTTGGCTCACTGCAACCTCTGCCTCCTGGGTTCAAGCAATTCTCCTGCCTCAGCCTCCCGAGTAGCTGGAATTACAGATGCCCACAACCATGCCCGGCTAATTTTTCTATTTTTAGTAGAGCCAGGGTTTCACCATGTTGACCAGGCTGGTCTCAAACTCCTGACCTCAGGTGATCCACCTGCCTTGGCCTCCCAAAGTACTGGGATTACAGATGTGAGCCACCTTGCCCAAGCAAAATTGTTATGTCTTTTTTTTTTGTTGTTGAGACAGAGTCTTGCTCTGTTGCACGGGCTGGAGTGCAGTGGCATGATCTCAGCTCACTGCAACCTTCAGCTCTCGGGCTCCAGCAATTCTCATGCCTCAGCCTCCCGAGTAGCTGGGATTACAGGCATGCACCACCATGCCTGGCTAACTTTTGTATTTTTAGTAGAGATGGTGTTTCACTATGTTGGCCAGGCTGATCTTGAACTCCTGGCCTCAAGTGATCCACCCACCTCGGCCTCCCGAAGTGCTAGGATTACAGGCATGAGTCACTGCGCCTGGCCTAACTTTATTTTTCTTTAACATAATTTCTGCTCCAGCTCCAGGCTGCATCCTAAAGCATAGGTTTTGCTTTTGTTGGTTTATTTGTTACTTATTTTTGCTGCTGCTGTTTATTTTTAGATTTTATCCAAGGGCAAAATTATCCACTTTGGCACAAGGGAGAAACTTTCAGATGCATCTTATCAAAGTATAAACATTCCAGTAACGCAGAACATGGTTCCTTCATCCCGACTCTTGGTCTATTACATCGTCACAGGAGAGCAGACAGCAGAATTAGTGTCTGATTCAGTCTGGTTAAATATTGAAGAAAAATGTGGCAACCAGCTCCAGGTAAGCCACAAATTACAAGTCGCAATTGAATTTTCTTTTTAATGAAGGAGGCTGCCAAAGTCTGAGCTGCTTCTGAAAAGTCTTGTCTCGTACAAATGATCTTTCCTTTTCTTTTTCAAATGAACTTTTAGGTTCATCTGTCTCCTGATGCAGATACATATTCTCCAGGCCAAACTGTGTCTCTTAATATGGTAACTGGGATGGATTCCTGGGTGGCATTAACAGCAGTGGACAGCGCTGTGTATGGAGTCCAAAGAAGAGCCAAAAAGCCCTTGGAAAGAGTTAAGTAATGCATGTCTCACTGCAGTGTTGCATGAAGTGTGGCTACCAGGCTAGGATATGGGGGAATGACTAAGGGAAGGCTAGGCCTGCTTTTCTATAATCTACTCAACATACTCGTTTTTAGGAAGGTAAACCATCCTCATGTTAGCTCCCAAAGCACAGGTCAATCCTCTTTTGTTTTTCAAATGTAAATGTAAGCACTTTAAGAATATATGATCATGGTAGCCATTACATTCATGGAGGAAAAATTACTATCAGAATACTTTGGAGGTTTAGGGTAGGGTGTTGATGGCAGTTACAGTAGCTAGTAGCAGCACAGGAAAGACCTGTACAGGTAACATTTGGATTTTTTTTTTAACTCTCATTGAAATCCATGGCACAGAAGAATTTCAAAATAATTCAATTCTCATAAGTTCCTATTTATCTTACTATGTACAGTTGTTATTTTCTAGGCTTGAATTTCTTTGTACAAGGAGGGAAGGACTGAGAAACTGTAAAATTAAAAAATATTCGTAGAGAAAAGAACATTTGGGGTCAAAATTAAAATGAATAAGCCTGCGCAAACAAGTCTTCACCCATTTAGAACGTAGGGACATCCCCATCAAAATGCACAAAGTTGTGCTTTTAAAAGCAACTTAAAATTAATTTCTTTGTTAATTCAGTCCTTCATGCATTCATACCTATTTATTTGGAACATTATATTGATTGCAGCATTCATTCTATGTACAAAACACTATACATCAGTTTCTAATAAAGTCCTCATCAAAGCTATTTGTTTAAGACTTAGTTCTTGATTTAACTTTGAATAGTTATGTATTTATAAATACAAAAGGACAAACTTAGAAACAAAGTTGGGAAATTTTGTCTTTGATCATTTGAAAAATATCATCTGTGTATTTCACTGGTTTGTGATAACCATGTAACAATTAGTACCTTTTAGTTCTTTAGAGGAATGATTTATACATCTCAATGGGCTCAACATTCTGCCTTTCTGGACAGGTATTTCAATTCTTAGAGAAGAGTGATCTGGGCTGTGGGGCAGGTGGTGGCCTCAACAATGCCAATGTGTTCCACCTAGCTGGACTTACCTTCCTCACTAATGCAAATGCAGATGACTCCCAAGAAAATGGTAAAATGCTCAGCATGTTTGTTACTGAAAATCCCATTGATCATTTGCCTCCCAGATCTCATTTTTATCCCTCTTCCCAAATATTCTGTACCCTGATCTTAGAATGCCAAGACTACATAACTCACCTGTATAAAATGTTTCACTGGCCTTCAAGATAAAGTATGAATTCTCTAGTGTAGTACTCAAAACCTTCCATGATCTTCTCTCTGGTTCTCTCCAACTAGCTCTTATTCTGCTGTGCCTTACGTTATGTTTAAGCTCTATAGAACCAAGTGGAGTTCTCGAGTGGCATTATACTATTTTGCACCTTTGTGCCTTTATTTATTGGGATTGGTTTCCCCTTCATTAGCCTGGAGAAGCAACATAAGAATCATCGCCTCTACGAGACCTCTTCCCCACATAGAATTTATAATTCTCTCCTCCTTTAATAGGGAGGCTATTGCAGGGACTAGATCTATTTACAAGTAATAGAACAGCATTGTGTCATTGCGCATTCTTACTTGTAGTTGTAAGTCCTGTCTCACCTACTGCATCGGGAGCTCTTTAAGGATAGTAACCACATCTTAATCATCTTCTTTCTATGGTTTTAAAATTGTTCATAATTATACTTGATACTCTGGTATTCATAGTTATATTTGCAATAATATAGCACAAAGAGCAAATAATAAAAATAGCATACCCAACAAAAGCATCACTCACTCTAAATGCTTAGGTATTTCTCTGGAATCAGTGGATTAGAAAGGCTGCAGGATTCAAAACCAAATTCAGACAAAATAAGTCAAATGATACGACACTAGATCATGAACTCCACTAAGATAAAACAAGTCATATTAAGAAGTATGGTGCACAGTTCCTAATCCAAAGTAGCCCCTCAATATTTGTTAATGAACAACTTGTGAATGTTCTAAATACTTAGTTTCATGGCATTTTTTTTGAGATTTTATCTCCTTTTTAATCCTTCTTCTTTATCTTTTTTTTTAAAAAACCAGATGAACCTTGTAAAGAAATTATCAGGCCAAGAAGAATGCTACAAGAGAAGATAGAAGAAATAGGTACCTTAAGATTCATGTGCTTGTAAAAAGGTTATGGTCGTATCATTCAAAAACTTGACAAATTTAAATGTTATATAAATTCCCCTAATTGAAATAGAATGGATAAAAAGAAAAATATGTATGGAGGTTAGCTTATCTCTCTCAGAAAGATTAATCCAAATAAAGTCTAGTAGTTCATTTGTCATAGCCTTAATCTAAGGAAATAGGTCTTTATTACTTCTAGCTCTAAAATCCAAAATATTAGCTTTTATTTGTCATAAATATTTTCTCTCTGATAACTTCATCTAGCAATTAAAATCATATCCTTCCATTTTATTGACAAAATCCATGATTTGACGATTTTGGGGACATACCTAGCAGTCTATTACTTCTATTTCATATAGTTAACTGTTAGTAGCATTATTCTTTGGAAAATACATCTTGTGAGAACTATTTTAAAATAATTATTTAAATGGTTATGATAATTGGCCATGTAACTGTAGAAAGAATATCAAACTGGGAGTCAGCAAATTGAGTTCAACTAATATGCCTATGGTAGTATAATAGTTTCTTCCATTTGTATGTGAGTTATTTTAATTCTAACCTTTATTCTACGTTCTAATGATATGAAAAGAGAGACACTGACTAATCTGAGCACTTAACAATGAAGGGTAATGCTACTGGGTGAAGTCCACAAACCATGTTATATAAGAAGTTTTTTAAAAATAGGATATATAGCTTGAAGAAGGAAATATTTGCATAGTGATGATAGCCATCTTCAAATATTTAAAGCTTTCTTGGATATTTAACTTATTTTCTTAAAAAATATTTTATATTCTTTGTCTACGTTATATTTTTCTGCTTATTTTCAGCAGAACTCAAAGTTCCAGTTTCAAGAGTTTGTATTTAGCTTAATTGCAGGAAACCCTTTAACCATTTAGCGTGAGCTGGAATGGACCATTTGGTAAGGTCACATTCTCCCCATTCTTAGAATAGTTCCAAGGGGAGTCTGGACAGTCAACTAGCCATGACTATTGTGGGTAGGGGTGTCATATAGCAATAGAAACCAGGTATCCCTTG
This sequence comes from Macaca fascicularis, assembly GCF_037993035.2. NCBI lineage: Eukaryota > Metazoa > Chordata > Mammalia > Primates > Cercopithecidae > Macaca > Macaca fascicularis. Next base: position 36,969,728 of record NC_088389.1, read on the forward strand.
AGATTCCTTCTAAGCCTGAGATGTTATGACTCTGCATGATCAAGAACACTTGCATTATTACCATTTCAGCTGCTAAATATAAACATTTAGTAGTGAAGAAATGTTGTTACGATGGAGTCCGTATTAATCATGATGAAACCTGTGAGCAGCGAGCTGCACGGATTAGTGTAGGGCCGAGATGCGTCAAAGCTTTCACTGAATGTTGTGTCGTCGCAAGCCAGTTCCGTGCTAATAACTCTCATAAAGACTTGCAATTGGGAAGGCTACGTAAGTATGATGTTTTCTATCAGAATTCTGCTCAACACGGGGAATTTTGTATAATTTTATGCTGCTAAGAAAGGCAGTTTTCATGATCTATTTAGAATTGAAAGTAGAAAAGATAACTTGTAAATGTCCATAAGAAAAAAAAAAATTCCATCATTTTTGGGCATCAGAAGAGGTATAGTACAGAGCAGAGTACACTAGGCCAGAGTTAAGACCTGGCATAACCTTAAAGCCAAGTCATCCCATAAACTTGAATGATTATTTATCCTCTCTGAGCCTCAAGCAAGGAGCTTTGACCAGATCCTCTCCAATATGCCTGTGAGTGCTACAATTCTATGCTTTTGTGATATTACAACCATTAAAAATTCTGCCTATATCTACATTGATGAAATATAGGAGAAGATTTCTAAATCTAACCTAAGGTTAAGTGTACTTATATAAAAGTTGATGTCTTATTTCAGTTTCAACTATAATACATGTTTCCAGAATTTATAAAACTCTCATTAATATGTTTTCAGAGCTTTTAGGACTTTATATATAGTCTTTTTTTTTTTTCTTTTTTGAGTCAGAATCTGGCTTTGTCACCCAGGCTCGAGTACAGTGGTGCAATCTTGGCTCACTGCACCCTCTGCCTCCGCGTTCAAGCAATTCTCCTGCCTCAGCCTCCTGAGTAGCTGGGATTAAAGGCGTCTACCACCACACCTGGTTAACTTTTGTATTTTTAGTAGGGACGGGGTTTCACCATATTGGCCAGGCTGGTCTCGAACTCCTGACCTCAGGTGATCCACCCACCTCGGCCTCCTAAAGTGCTGGGATTACAGGCATGAGCCACTGTGCCCAGCCTATGTATAGTCTTTAACAAAACAAACAAAAGCAAAATGACAGTTTCTGTTTTATACATATGTGTGCTGCATAATGAAATTTTCATCAATGATGGACCACATATGCAACGGTGATCCTATAAGATTATAATACCATATTTTTGCTGTAACTTTTCTGTGTTTAGATATGCTTAGATGTACAAATACTTGCCATTGCATTACAGTTGTCTGCAGTATTCTGTTCAGTAACATGCTGTACAGGTTTGTAACGTAGGAACAATAGGCCATACTATATAGTCTAGATGTGTAGTAAGTTATACCATCTAGATTAGTGTAAGTACACTCCATGACGGTCACACAACAAAGTCACCTAACAGCATACTTCTCAGAACATAGCCCTATTGTTAAGCAATATCTAATAATCATAATTTTGGTAAATGGCCACAAAATTTATGTTTGTAGAAATATATTCATTGAGATGTACAATGTCTAAGATTCAGATTGTTTTCCAATATTTGTTTTGCTTTTTTTTTGAGAGACGGAGTTTTGTTCTTGTTGCCCAGGCTGGAGTGCAATGGCGCAGTCTCAGCTCACTGCAATCTCCACCTCCCGGGTTCAAGCAATTCTCCTGCCTCAGCCTCCCAAGTAGCTGGGATTACACGTACCCGCCACCACGCCTGGCTAATAATATTTGCTTATTATAAGCAGAATTTTAATAAATAATCTAGTCCATATGTTGTTTTCCTTTTTGGAGGGAGGATTTAGCTTTTATTTCTCTTAACTTTTTTTTTAATTTTTAAATTTGTATGGGTAAATAGTATTTAAGGGGTACATGAGATACTTTGATACAGGAATGCAATAAGTAATAATCACATCATGGAAAATGAGGTATCTATCCCCTGAGGTATTTCTCCTTTGTTTTATAAACAATCCAATTATACTCTTTTAGTTACTTTTAAATGTACAATTAAATTATTATTGACTATAGTCACCCTGTTGTGCTATCAAGTACTAAGTCTTATTCATTCTATTTTTTGTACCCATAAACCATCCCCACATCCCCCACAGCCTCCTACTACCCTTCCCAGCCTTCTACTCTCTATCTCCATGAGTTAAATTGTTTTGATTTTTAGCACCCACAAGTAAGTGCGAACATGCAAATTTTGTCTTTCTGTGCCTGACTTATTTCACTTAACATAATGAACTCCAGTTCCATCCATATTGTTGCAAATGATAGGATCTCATTCTTTTCATGGCTGAGTAGTACTCCATTGTGTATATGCACCACATTTTCTTTATCCATTCATCTGTTGATGGACATTTATGTTGCTTCCAAATCCTGACTATTTTTAACAGTGCAGCAACAAATATGGGAATACAGCTATCTCTTCAACGTACTGATTTTCTTTCTTTTGGATATATACCCAGCAGTGGGATTGCCAGATCATATGGTAGCTCTATTCTTTGTTTTTTGAGGAAACTCCAAACTGTTCTCCATAATGGTTATAGTAATTTACATCCCCACTAACAGTGTACAAGTGTTCCCTTTTCTCCACATCCCGTCCAGCATTTGTTATTGCCTGTCTTTTGAATAAAAACCATTTTCATTGATATGAGATGATATTTCATTGTAGTTTTGATTGCATTTCTCTGGTGATTACTGATGTTGAGCACCTTTTCACATGCCTTTTTGCCATTTCTATGTCTTCTTTAGAGAAATATTTATTCAAATCTTTTGCCCATTTTTAAGTGGGAGTATTACTTTTTTTTTCCTGTAGAGTTGTTTGAACTCCTTATATATTCTGGTTATTAATCTCTTGTCAGATGGGTAGCTGCAAGTATTTTCTCCTATTCTGTGGGTTGTCTCCTTACTTTATTGATTCCTTTGCTGTGCAGAAGCTCTTTAACTTGATGTGATCCCATTTGTCCATTTTGGCTTTGGTTGTCTGTATAGTGGGGTATACTCAAGAAACTTTTGCCCAGATCAATGTCCTGGAGAATTTTCCCAGTGTTTTCCTATAGCAGTTTTATAGTTAGAGGTCTTAGAGTTAAGTCTTTAATCCATTTTTATTTGAGTTTTGTAATATGGCAAGAGATAAGGGTCACATTTCATTCTTCTGCATATGGATAACCGGTTTTCCAAGCACCATTAATTGAAGAGACTGTCCTTTCTCCAATGTATGTTCTTGGCACCTTTGTCAAAAATGAGTTCACTGTAGGTGTGTGGATTTGTCTGGGTTCTCTATTCTGTTCCATAAGTCTATATGTCTGCTTTTATGCCAGTACCATGCTGTTTTGGTTACTATAGCTCTATAGTATAATTTGAAGTCAGGTAATGTGATTCCTCCAGTTGTTTTCTTTTTGCTCAGGATTGCTTTGGCTATTCTGGTCTTTTGTAGTTCCATATGAATTTTAGGATTTTTTTTTTTTGTATTTCTGTGAAGAATGTTATTGGTATTTTCATAGAGACTGCATTGAATCAGTAGATTGCTTTGGGTAGTTTGGACATTTTAATAATATTGATTCTTCCAATCCATGAACATGGAAAAATTTTCCATTTTTTTTGTGTGTCCTCTTGAATTTCTTTCATTGGTGTTTTATAGTTTTCATTGTAGGTATCTTTTACTTCTTTAGTTAATTCCTAGGTATTTAATTTTATTTGTGGCTATTGTAAATGGTATTACTTTTTAAATTTCTTTTTCACATTGTTCATTATTGACATATAGAAATGCTACCGATTTTTGTGTGTTGATTTTATATCCTGCAACTTTACTGAATTCATTTAGCAGTTCTAATAGTTTTTTGGTGGAGTCTTCAGGTTTTTCCAAATATATGATCATATCATTTGCATACAAGGATAATTTGACTTCTTGCTTTCTAGTTTGGATGACCTTTATTTCCTTCTCTTGTCTAATTGTCCAGCCTGGGTGACAGAGCGAGACTCTGTCTCAAAAAAAAAAAAAAAAAAAAAAAACTATAAAGACCTTAGGATTTTTCCACTAATAGCATTGGCAAAACAAAGCATTAAATATATTTAATGATTTGTTTCTTAAATTGCTAAATGTTTAGTATTCCTGAGGGCTTCCAGCGCACTAGGACTTGCCTAGAAATTGCCGTCCTTGTGGCCTAGACTGCCCCTCAAGTTAACCTAGGGCCCTAGAGCACTCCAGTCCATAGTGGGGAGGCTTGCTGGAACTCAAGCTCCAACCACTGGGATGAGCGATCCCCCTCTGGCTAGGGCCAGTCCAAATACTGTCTCCGTGGGCAGACATCAGCTGAGTACAGCCTGGTTTGCTTTCCACTGTGACAGTGCAGCACTGAGTTCGATGCAAAGCCACAGAATCACTGCGCTCTCCCTCTCCCAACAAATAGATTCTCCATGTTTCACAGTCACTGCTAGGGGATATGGGAGGAGTGGCATTGGTGCTTCAAGACTATCTTTCCTGCCCTCTTCAATATCTCTTTCAGTGATGTAAAGTCAAAACCAGGTACTGTGATTGCTCACCTGATTTTCGGTTCTTGTGATGGTACTTTTTGTGTGTAGTTGTTAAAATTTAGTGTACCAACAGGAAAGAAATGGTGTAGGCTTCTATTCAGCCATCTTGCTCTCCCCTCTCATATATTTTTTCATTTTTCGGTTTTTCAACTATAATCATCTGGTTTGTCTTCAGCTGGATAGAAGTCTCTCTCTGCAGCCCCCTCCTTCCTGGAACTCTGCCCCTCATTCCAGACAACTTGGCCTTGCAAAACTCCCATCTCTGTTGCCACAAGTCTTCAAAATCATCAGGCTCTCCTTGTATTCCTCTCCCTGCCCTAATCTGTAAACTGCCTCTAGGCAGTAAGCTGGGGCAATTTCAGGTTTCACCTAATTGTTTCCTTTCTCTCAGAGATCACAGTTCTGCTTATGCTCTAGTGTCTGAAAACTGTTATTTTGCATACCATGTTTGGTTTTCTATTAATGTGTCTTAGATGAAAACAGAAGTTCTGTCCATTTTTATTAAAGTAAATATAAACAAATTACCAAGTTAAAGAAGGCAGAGAATCATATAAAGCCTCCTTTTTTTCTGTTATAAACACAATTATTACAATTATACAAGTGCAAACAACTTTACAGACTGATCAATATCTTGTATAATCTCAGGAATACTAAACATTTAGCAACTTAAGAAACAAATCATTAAAGATATTTAATGCTTTGTTTTGCCAATGCGATTAGTGGAAAAATCCTAAGGCCTTTATAGTCTTTTTGTTTGTTTGTTTTTTGTTTTTTTGAGACAGAGTCTCGCTCTGTCACCCAGGCCGGAGTGCAGTGGTGCAATCGAGGCTCACTACAACCTCTACCTCCCAGGTTCAAGTCATTCTCGTGCCTCAGCCTCCTGAGTAGCTGGCACTACAGACACTCACCATCATGCCCAGCTAATTTTTGTGTTTTTAGTAGAGATGGGGTTTCAACATGTTGGCCAGGCTGGTCTCGAATTCCTGACCTGAGGTGATCTGCCCACCTCAGCCTCCCAAAGTTCTGGGATTACAAGCATGAGCAATGCACCCTGCCTATAGTTCTATTTTGGAAGCATTAAACAAAATGTTTTATTTATCTTTCAGAAAATGCTCAAGTTACAGATTAATGGCCATATTTTAAAATTCACCTATAAGTAGAATTTATATTGTTTTTCCATAATTGAATATGATTTTTTTATCCAGACATGAAGACCCTGTTACCAGTAAGCAAGCCAGAAATTCGGAGTTATTTTCCAGAAAGCTGGTTATGGGAAGTTCATCTTGTTCCCAGAAGGTATTATACTTCTGTCATGTTTCCTTGAAAGAAATGTGGATAATGCAAGTATTATGGCCAAAAATCTGGAAACTACCCATTTCCCAATAGCTTGCATAAGAGTTAAGATGATCCTGCAATTTGATCAAATTTTGTTTTGTTTTGCTTTGCTTTTTTAAATTTTTATTTTTTTGATGTACATTGCACTGGTGATTGGCTCCAGGTCAGAATGAAGAAGGGTACTATTCCATTTAATTTTATTTGACTTCAGTACGCATTTACTACACACAACTATGTGCTATGCACTATATTAAGCTACTATTTTTATCCTAAAATACCTGTACTATAAAACAAACATTAATAAACAGGAAGAAAGGTTCTTTTCTTTTTGAAGTTTTTTATTCAACACATTTTAAGGAAACACTTCCTCTATATCACTGAAAACAGTGATGTACTGAGTCCTCGAGCCATACTCTTCTTAGGTGGGCTTAAAGCACTGGTTTTCCAATGAGAAGGCAAGGAATGAGTTCAAAGCCCTGCAATTGTTTCCTCATGCATCTCCTTGTTTCTATCCTTGTCTTCTCTAATCCTTTTTCCACACAATTGTTGTCCATTTCATCTGACATTACCCATTAGCTAGCAGGTCCTCTAGTAAACCTTCTGGCCAGTGCTCCCCACCCTACCAGTGATTGGATTAATTACACCCTCAATTAACCCTGTTGTGTGAATCACATTGTATTATAATGACTTCTTTACTTTCCTGTCTTACACATTAAAATGTAAATACCTCAAGGACGTGAACTAAATTCAGATTACTGCTTTATATGCAGGACTTGGCCTAGGATACTGAAAATAAATGTATTGGACGAATGCACACTGCCTCTTAACTCTTATAATGCCTTATTGGTACAATTATTACAGTGCAATATAATTTATTGACTTAACTATTTCTTCCACTAGATTGTAAACTGCCTGAGAGCAGGACTATATCTTACCAGTGCTGTTTACTCAGTACTCAGCACTATACCTGATACAAAGTTGGTAGACAATAGCTGTAAATAAATATACAAGCTTAATCATAATCAGCAGTTTTTAGTTATGTCAGCTTTGTTTTGAGCAGTGCTAACATGAATCACTTTGCTTCCCTGTTTTAGAATATACTCACGACATAGTTTTTTCTTTGTTTTGTATGCTTGGATTTTGCAATGTTTCAAAGGCATCCTGCTGAACTTGAATTCTCATCATAGAGGTGCAATGTCTAAAAACATGAAATATATAGGAGAGTCACTGAATATATTTTTCTTGATGAGGTTTTCCTTAATGATGTGATTTCATCACGTGAGTTTTTTTCTTTCTCTAAAGTAGTTTGGAGCAAAAATACTGTTAATGGATGTCTCTGTTAAGTTGGGTTAATCAATATTCCACTGTATTTGAATATCAACATTTTAACTTCCAGAAAACAGTTGCAGTTTGCCCTACCTGATTCTGTAACTACCTGGGAAATTCAAGGTGTTGGCATTTCAAACAGTGGTAAGCAGGCTTAAGTGATATATGCATTTAAATAGTGATATGATTACAAGATGTAATTCTTTGTTAGTATCTATTTAGTGTACCCAGAACTTACGTGGTAGTAATTTTTAAAAAATATTCTTTTTTTATGTATTACCAAAAGACTTGGATGTGCCCACATCTTACATATTGATTTCTCCTTTCACTCCTCTCTTTTTTTTCCTGTTTCCCTTTTTTGTAAATGAAGAAGGGGTCTCGCAATGTTATCCAAGCTGGTCTCAGACTCCTGGTTTCAAGCAACCTTCCTACGTCCGCCTTCCAAAGTGCTGGGTTTACAGCTTGAGCCACTGCACCCAACCTCAAGTCTTTATTTTCCTTCACCTTTCTCACTGACTGGGAGCTTGTGTAGCCTTAGAAACAAACAAATGACCTCTCTTGGGCTGATCTTTGTGATGATTAAGTGCAGATGCTTTCCAAATAATTTCAGGAATGGTTTTGTTTGTTGTTTGCTACTTTTGTTTTAAAATCTTGGTTTCCACAATCAAAATATTATACTCATTAAAAAAGGAGCCAATAATGAATATCTAAAAAGATTTGGTGCATTAGTTAATAAGCATTCTCATGCCTTAAATAGAATTAACTATTTATTGAACAAATGAAGTTTTCTGTTAATACTAATTATTATTGAAATTAAGATCAATGAATAGAAAATTCAAGGGCATGAGGTGAGAGTTCAGAGAAAAACATGATCTAGTATTCTTTTTTCCTTGAAGTAAAGCAAATGTGAGAAATTTTAATACCAATAAAGCATTATAGGGATTTCCTAATATGATTCTACTTCGCTTCCACTTTGGGCTGAAGGTATATGTGTTGCTGATACTATTAAGGCAAAGGTGTTCAAAGATGTCTTCCTGGAAATGAATATACCATATTCTGTTGTACGAGGAGAACAGGTCCAGTTGAAAGGAACTGTTTACAACTATAGGACTTCTGGGATGCAGGTAAGTAGGTATTAATATTTATGGGATAAAGGAACCATTCTCTGGTTTTTTGAGAATTCTATTAGTGGAATTACCATACACAAAAAAAGTAAAATTTCAACTCAGTTCAGCAATAGAAACCAAACACTTAAAATGAGCATTGTACTAGATGTGTAGGTATGTGAATTAAAGGGATGAAGAAAGGAGGAAGGACAAGTAGGTATTCACGTAACTTCAATTGAAAGAATAAATTGCATAAGATAATCCATGTGCTATGGAAGTCTAGAGAAGGATGAATTCATATTTAGTTCCTTTATTTGCCTATACTCAGAGTTCCTTGATCTCCTTGATTCTAACAACCCTTTCCTTTCCTCCATTTTAGCCATTCATACTCATCTTCACTTTATAGATCTTATCATCCTCTCTGAAACCTTGATTTCAGACATCTCACATCTCACCATCCAGTGACAACCTCCTTCCTGTCCTAACTCATTAACCAGATTACTTCCGTAGCTCTGGGTCAGCAGCATCACTGAAACCTTCAATCCATTAACGCGATCCCTTTTATTGTCCATTACTTCCCTGCTCTTTTTACTTTACTCCTTGTTCAGGTTAGAATTCACGAGCCATCATTAAAACCACACTGACTAAAATTATGCCAACTCCCTAGATCCTTTCTCACTCCAGGATACAATTCCAACCATGATTGGACCCACCATTTATCTTCTCTTTGCCAGCACACCCCTAAAGAGAATTATATGATAGGCTGACTGATTTGATTTGAAAATCACAATCACAAAACTTTGCATGATAATTCAATGTGTTCCAAAATTCTAGCTACATTTTTTTAAAACACTAACTTTATTCTTAGAGATTAGAATTTCAGTGGTTTCCTAAAATTTTGCTTACATACCCTCTTGTTTTGGAAAAACTAAGTACCCCTCTGACACTTTTTTTTTTTTTTGAGATGGAGTCTCGCCCTGCCCTTTGACACATTTTAAAATTGGCATCTAAAATTTTTATCATACATTTTTTAAAAGATGGCAATCTATTACTTTTGAAATATTTAAATATCGATATCTTAAAATAAAACTGTTTTATCAGACTTATGTATAGCAGAGTCCAAATACCATAGCAAACAATTTTGTAAATGCTCAAATAAGCTCTTTTTTTTTTTTTTTTTGAGATCAAGTCTTGCTCTGTCGCCCAGGCTGGAATGCAGTGGTGTGATCTCGGCTCACTGCAACCTCCTCCTCCCCTGTTCAAGCGATTCTCATGACTCAGCCTCCTGAGTAGCTAGGATTACAGGTGCATGCCACCAGGGTTGGCTAATTTTTGTATTTTTAGTAGAGACAGGTTTCACCATGTTGGCCAGGCTGGTCTCGAACTCCTGACCTCAAGTGACCCACCCGCCTTAGCCTCCCAAAGAGCTGGGATTACAAGCATGAGCCACTGCTCCTGGGCTCAGACAAGCTCTTAACAACAGATTACATATCATTCCTTTTCCTCAATGAATCGTATTTCCGTTTTACTCCCCTAATGTTATATATTTTATGCTTGAATTTTTTTCTGTTGATCACCTTATTATATTTTAATGAACAAAAATATGCATATACATTGAAAATGAAATATTTTAAAATTTCATGATTGTAAAATTCCAAGTATCAAATGATATGTGGATTTAGGTATCATTACAAATATTATTATTAGTATACTATTGATAAAATAACATACACATTTCTAAAGTTATTAAATGTAAAAAATAAAATTTTATTTAAAAATTATCTTCTCGGCCGGGAGTGGTGGCTCACGCCTGTAATCCCAGCACTTTGGGGGGCCAAGGCATGCGGATCACGAGGTCAGGAGATCGAGACCATCCTGGCGAACAAGGTGAAACCCCATCTTTATTAAAAATACAAAAAAACTAGCCAGGCATGGTGGTGGGCGCCTCTAGTCCCAGCTACTCGGGAGGCTGAGGCAGGAGAATGGAGTGAACCCGGGAGGCGGAGCTTGTAGTGAGCTGAGATTGCACCACTGCACGCCAGCCTGGGTGACAGAGCAAGACTCTGTCTCAAAAAAAAAAAAAAAATTATCTTCTCATTAGATAAATGAAACTTTTCTCTCAATTGGCTTCATAGTTATGGATAAACGTTATTTACTGTTAGAAATGAGAGAGGGTTTGGCATAATTCTGTTCTTATTTTTCATTTTTATAGAGATAGGCATTGCTGTTTAACCCAATATTATCAGGAAGGTTGATAAAATAAAAATATTGTCAATTTTATTACCCCTTTATCAATATATTTTAATATTATGTCTTGGAACTTCACATTTAGCTTATTCAATTTATGTAATACATTTGCCATATAATCTAACTGGAAAAATCAGTCCTCATTGATAAAATAATCAGCCAAAATCAGACGTACTTTTTGTCATAGAAATGCCAATTTCATTTTTCAATCCAATTCATGTTAAGAAATGTCACTCTTTTTTTTCACAATTTTAATTTTCAGTAAAAATGAATTTTTCCATATAAACTTATTTCATCAGGTAATGCTACATATCACACAATGCACACACAAATTTTACTTGGCCACAGGATGTAAATGGGGAATAAACTTAAGTAATCAATTTACCACACTGATGATATTTTTTTTTTTTCTTTTTTTGAGACAGAGTCTCCCTCTGTCACCCATGCTGGAGCGCAATGGCACGATCTTGGTTCACTGCAACCTCCGCTTCCCAAGTTCACGCCATTCTCCTGCCTCAGCCTTCCAAGTAGCTGGGATTACAGGCATGTGCCACCTCGCCTGGCTAATTTTTGTATTTTTAGTAGAGACAGGGTTTCACCATATTGTCCAGGCTGGTCTCAAACTCCTGATTTTGTGATCTGCCCACCTCAGCCTTCCAAAGTGCTGAAATTATAGGCATGAGCCACTGTGCCCGACCAGTATTATCTTATTTTTATAGAAATAAAATCAAAATGTTACTTATTTCTCTTCCTTAGAATTTACTCACAGGGTTTGCATAAATCCTATGAATCATGCCACCATCTTCAGCCCTGTGGAATTACCCTCCCTTGTCTGGAGAAGGACCTCGATTAAGCCAGAAAGTTGCCTTTACATTGTTGCTTTCAAATCCACTAGCTTTTCTGCAGACATAATGCTTCGTGAATTTTAGATAATCATAATTCAGATGGAGATACCAAAGGCCATTTCTCCATCAAGTTCCTGTAGTGGTTTTTATGTCTCAAAATCCCAATACAAGATTGGTTTGAAGCCTGGAAACTGAGATACTAAGACAGTCAGACCATCTCATCAAAACAGACTGAGCATAATTTTATAACTCACACTGATCTTGGCTACCAAAGGATTTTGGTAGATGATTAAGGAGGTGCCACTCTTAAACCATTTAAATTGTAATTTAAGATAGACACATAAATAGGTGGGCATAACAGATGGGTAAGGCACAGAAGCCACAGCCAAACTCTGCTCAACTGTAGGATTGACATCAGCAGGGGTCCTCTGCTCACCTAGTCTTAGACATATAAAATAGGTTTGTGTATGCGTATATATATATGTGTATATATATGTATGTGTGTATATATATATGTATATATATACACTGCCTCAGCAATTTGTGTTTCCACCAATAATATTATCAGAGACATCCTTTCATATCAGTATATACAGATTTACTTCATTACTTTAATGGCTGCACAGTAATTCACATGGTGGTACACTATAATTTGTTGAACCGTGTTTCTATTAAAGACATTTGGGTTGTTTCCAGGTTTTCACTATTATAACTGATTTTGCAAAGTCTCCATTTATGCATACATATCTTCCTACACATATATTTCTGTAGAATAGATGTTTTGTCTTGGAGTGAACTAACCGGGCTAAAGGGCATGGACATTTTACCTTCTGATAATAAATATTGCCATAATTATCTTCCGAAAGAGCTACATCAATTGACGTTCTTACCAACTGTATGCAGGTAGCCTTGATCCCTCGCATTCTTATAATTTGGGGGAATAAACATTTTTTCTTTTATTCATACAAGGAACACTTATACAGAAATTGAAATGAATGGACTAGATAACTACATGCATCATTTTGATTAAAGCTCAAAAATGTAACATTGCTGAAAAAAGCAAATGGCAGAATAATATATATACACAATGAATACAACTACGTAATATTTAAAAACATGAAAGACAGCACTATATATTGTTTGGTAATACACATAAAATTTTTGCCAAGTTGACAGACACAAGTGATAAGTCACTGATGTTTCTATTTCACTACCCTGATTTCTAGCAATGTAGAACCTCATTTCATTTGTCTGTTGGCCATTTGTATTTCTTCTGTCATGTATTCTATGATATCCTATATACTACTTTAATATCCTTTCTTTTGCTTTCCATTGAGTTGCTTTTTCTGGGGTAAGTTACCTAGCTTCTTCTTGCTTAGTTTCCTCATCTGAAAAATGGGATGATAATAGTATCTATTTCATAGTTGAAGATTAAATGAGCTAATTCATGTAAATATAGTACTTGGCCAATAGTGAGTACTCAACAAATGTACTTATTATTGTCTACAGGAGCACTTTCTATGTTATAGCTATAAATCCTTTATTGATTATAAATGTTGCTGGTATTTAATCTGCTACTTGTCTTTAACTTTGTTATTAGTGTTTTTAATTTGTATGTTATAAAATCCGTAGATCTTTTCCTTTATGTCATTTGAATTTTGTGTTTTTGGAAATTCTTTCTCACTGCAAGTTTTAAAAATGTTTTTCTACAAAATACTGCATGTTCTCACTTATAAGTGGGAGCTAAACATTGAGTATATATGGACACAAAGAAGAGAACAACAGACACCAGGGCCTACTTGAGGGTGGAGGGTGAGAGAAGGGTAAAGATCAAAAAATGACCAATTAGGTACTATGCTTATTACCTGAATGATGAAAGAATCTGCACACCAAACCCCTGCGACACGCAATTTACCTATACAACAGACCTGCACATGTGCCCCTGAACCCAAAATAAAAGTTTTTCTGAAAAATTGTTTTTTCCATATTTTCTGTAGTACTTTTATAGCTTTCTGCGAGCATTTAGATTTTTTTATCTGAAATAAGGATCTAATCCCAAATAGCCAGTTGATCCAGCAGTATTTGTTAAGGAATTCATGCTTTTCCAACTGATTTAAAATGTCATCTTGCCCCCATATATATTGAATTTCCATATATGTGGATTTATATATTCTCTATTTATAGATTTATATTTATAGATTCTCTCCTTTGTTTTGTATTTATAGGTTCTCTCCTCTGTTTTGTTTACATCAGTATCACACTGATTTAAAGTACCATAGATTTGTGGTTATATTGTATATCTATTAGGCAAGTACTCTCTGGTATTCTTATTTTTCAAATGTTTTTGATGTTGCTATTCTTACACATTTACTCTGCCAGATAAACTTTGGAATTAGTTCATTGAATTCTCCTTTAAAAGTTATAATAGGTTTTTCATAGGTACTGTCCTGAATTTATAAATTAATAAAGGGAAATTGACTTGACCTGCCATACTGAATCTTTTACATGTCTTTATCCTTTTGCTTTATGAACTAAATCAGGGTCAGCAATTTATGGACCATGGGGCAAATCTAGCCTGCCATCTCTTTTGTATGCCCTTTACAGTGACACAATTATATATAACTTGACAGCATTTTTTTTTTTTTTTTTTTTGAGACACAGTCTCACCCTCTCACCCAGGCTGGAGTGCAATGGCAAGATCTCGGCTTACTGCAAGCTCCGCCTGTCGGGTTCAAGCGATTCTCCTGCCTCAGCCTCCCAAGTAGCTGGGATTACAGGTGCACACCACCACGCCCAGCCAACTTGATGGCATTTTAAAGTGTTGTGCATATCACTATACTGCCATATTTTGTTGAATCTTTAAATTATCAGTGCATTTCCATCATATCAAAATAAGAAACAAGTACATCTGTGATATTTTGGGGTTAGTTCCTGTTAATTACCTTTCATCTTGAGTGTGGGTTACACTTCCCTATTTCTTTTTATCTAGTAATTTTGGATTGAACCTTGGACTTTATTGATAAAAATATTATAAAGACTCTGGATTCTATTACATTCCTCTGAAGATTTCTTGTGTGTGTGTGTGTGTGTGTGTGTGTGTGTGTGTTAGCAGGCAGTTGACTGAATTCATTTCCAAACTCTGAAATCTCAGTTCAGTATTTTTGCCGTAGCTGGATGCTAGAAATCTGTGCTGTGCATAAGTAAAGAGTCAGCCAGGTTTGAGCAAGGATTATACACAGAACTTGGAGCTCCTTCACTACTCAGCTGTGGTAACTATTCCCTACTTTGTCCTCTAGTTCCTAAACCAGTATGATATCAGGTTCTACTGGGGTTTTAGCCACTCCAAGGCACCAATGGGCCTGCCCTCAGGGTAAAGCTATAAAAAGCAGGACACTTATTGAGTGTCACTCCTTTCTCCCAAGGGTCACTTTCCTTCCCACTCTCTATTATCTGCAGGTAGTTTGTTTGTTTGTTTTAATATATATCTTGTCTAGAGTTTGTGGTTATTTTTACAGAAGGGTCGCCCAATGAAAGCTATTTGGTTATTACTGAAACCAGAACTACTGATTTTTTATATTTTCCATCAGTTTCAAAAGTTCCTTTTAGTCTCAATTTACTAAGAGTTTTTGTAATTCTATTATGCTGAATTGTATTAAATGACTCTTCTATATCTATCCTCCCCCACCCTCCCCTGCTGTTCTAAGGAAATCATTGGCCGCAGGTGATCCAATAGTCTTTTGCTCTGGCTTCTCCCACCCTGGTGGTTGTCTCCCAAGAAGATAGTTAAGAGGGAAAAGGAACTTTCTATTTTCATGAACTTCCTCAAAATTAGTGGTTGAATAGCTGGTGCTCTCTCTTGTTTACCTGCTTGATTTATTCTGGATTTTATGGCTTTATTCTTTTGGGTATAGTTCTCAATTCTATCAGTTCACCAGAATTTGGAGGGAAGATGAAAAATGTTCACTATTTGAGCCAGAAGTCGGTGGGCACTATTATAATTCCTGTTACAAAGATGAGGAAATGGAGGATTAGAGTGTTCATGCAACCAGTTTCCATCACCAGTTAATAAGAGGAAGGCCAAAATTTGAATCCAGGTCTTTCTGGAGCCAGAGTTTAGTTGTAAAATGGGGTACAAATGGGAAGTTGATAAAATTAGAAAAGTAAGCTGGAGCATAATGGGCAGGGCCTTGAATGCCGATATAGGGAATTTTCAGTCTTTGATGAAACCATCATTTATTGAATACCAGAGGCCAGATATAAAAATGAATAAGATGAAAATGAACAAGTACCTGAGCCTAAGGCTCCCAGTATCTGAAATACAAACCATGTAAAGAGACAAGTAGTAAGTGCTATCACAATAGCATGAGCTCTGTGCCTAATTTAGTAGGTAACAGTCTAAGAATAGTAAGATGTTTCTGAGACAGTGTTGACGTTTCTAGACATCTCTTTGCATTGCTAAACTCTACAGCGACTTGTGTGTCTATGTTAGGAAATCTGAAATGAACTTTCTCCTGTGCCTTAAAATCTAAGGGATTATTTTAAGGTAAACTTTGTTAGAGATAAAATATTTCGAGTCCAGGCATGGATTACAGCATCATGCCTGTAATTCCAGCACATTGGGAGGCTGAGGTGGGCGGATCGCCTGAGATCAGAAGTTCAAGATCAGTCTGGCCAACATGGAGAAACCCCGCCTCTACTAAAACTATAAAAATTAGCTGGGTGTGGCAGCGCATGCTTGTAATCCCAGCTATTTGGGAAGCTGAGGCAGGAGAATTGCTTGAATCCAGGAGGCAGAGGTTGCAGTGAGCTGAGATCATGCAGCTGCACTCCACCCTGGGTGACAGACCAAGACTCTGTCTCAAAAAAAAAAAAAAAAGGTATTTTGATATAATTCTTCACTCGTATTTCAGTTCTGTGTTAAAATGTCTGCTGTGGAGGGAATCTGCACTTCAGAAAGCCCAGTCATTGATCATCAGGGCACAAAGTCCTCCAAATGTGTGCGACAGAAAGTAGAGGGCTCCTCTAATCACTTGGTGACCTTTACTGTGCTTCCTCTGGAAATTGGCCTTCAGAACATCAATTTCTCACTGGAGACTTCGTTTGGAAAAGAAATCTTAGTAAAATCGTTACGAGTGGTGGTAAGAAAAGCATACTTCAATAACTTATGCTTAAATTATTGCAAAAAAGAGACACAGAAAGAGGGGGAGGGGGAAACAATAGTGTAAATTTAACAAAACATTAAGCATTAAGGAATCTGGATGGAGGTTATTCTAGATGTTTTTTGTACTATTCTTGCAATTTTTCTATACGTCTGAAATTATGCTTAAAAATTTTTAATAAAACAATAACATTTTTCTTGTAGAAAATATAAAATACTGAAAAACGACAGATAAATAAAAATTATCGATAATTCCCATACCCAGAGATATCTAATTTTAACAATTGGTACAAGTCTTTTTTTGGTACACAGGTACAATTGATACACAGGCTTTTTTTTCCCCCTTTAATACATTCAGAAAATGTGTCTTGAAATCTATGTGCCAGACATTATGCAAGGAACTGGAGATAAAACAATAAATAAGACATGGCCCTTGAATTTAAAGAACTTACGGTCTAGAAAACTTTCCATTGTATAAACAAATAAACAGGCCGAAAAAAGAAGAAAAGTGTCATTTGTTAAAGTACAGTTTACCCACAGTCTGTTAATTGTATTCGTTATTAACATTAATATTTTTATATAAGTATGATTTACCAATTAAAAATAATAGTACTTTTTAAAGGACGAGATTCTTGCTAAGGGTCATATGGCCAGTTAACGACAGATTGGATTTCCTGGTTCTTCACTCTCCAAGTTCTGTTTTCAGCTATGAAATTCACTTCAGTAAACATGTACCGACTTATTTTGTGCAAAGCACATTCCCATGCATCCTTGTGGCTCCATGCAAACTCTGGAGCCAGGCTGCCTGGCCTTGAATCTTGGCTCCATCACCTCCTAGCAGTGTGACAGTGTTACTTGATTTCCATGTGTGTCAGTCTCCTCATCTGTCAAATGGGAGTAATAACAGCACCAACTTCATAGAGGTTTTTAGAAGTTAAATGAGTTAATACATATAAAGCACTTAGAACAATTATCTGAGCTTATAAATAACTTCTTTTTAAGCATTTGCTCTGGTCAGTATGCAAATAGCCATAAAATCTTACTGCTGCTTATATCCATGTAAGTATTTATAGTATTTATACATAGTTTACCTTTTCCAAGAAAAATAATTTTTCAGTTTGAAAAGTGGTCCAGAAAAGTTGATCCAGGGAATTCAGGTTATATAAACTTAATTATGTTTTTAACTGAATGTTTTTTGCCTTTATTTTAGCCAGAAGGTGTCAAAAGGGAAAGCTATTCTGGTATTACTTTGGATCCTAGGGGTATTTATGGTAGGCAAAATGATTTTTTATTTTGTATGTTATCTTTTGCTTTAGAAGTTAAAGTGTGTATGTAACTTAAAACACTATTTTTCAGAATGTGAATTGTCTAGAATCAAAAGTATCCACTTCTGTCTGGGGGCAGTGACTCATGCCTGTAATTCTAGCGCTTTGGGAGGCTGAGGTGGGTGGATCATTTGAGGTCAGGAGTTTGAGACCAGCCCCGCCAACATAGTGAAACCCTGCCTCTACTAAAAATACAAAAATTAGCCGGACATGGTGGTGGGCGCCTGTAGTCCCAGCTATTTGAGAAGCTGAGGCAGGAGAATCCCCTGAACCTGCGAGGTGGAAGTTGCAGTGAGCTGAGATCATGCCACTGCACTCCAGCTTGGGCGACAGAGCGAGACTCTGTGTCAAAAAAAAAAAAGGATTCACTTCTTAGATCACTATCTTTCTTGATAGCATTGTAGTACAACTACTATAATCTGAATGACTGAGACACAACAATAATAATTCTATTAATTTTGAATGCAAGGCCTCGAAATAGTAATAATTGCATGACTTCCCTTATGGATTATATTCATTATCCATCACAATAATAATTTATAATATATTATTATTGAGCCAACAGTCCAAAGAACACCTAAGAAAAAGTCATTTACATAATTAACATGCATTATTTGAAAACATAATCTGATTAATCACTTAACAAACCCATTCCTCGTTGCTCCTGCTTCCCTACTTTTCCTTCAACTGAGATATTCCAAATCTTCTCAAAGCTAGAATTTTGCAAACATTTGAGCACTTAAGGCCTAAATACATATACATGTATTTATGGAATTTAGGATGTGGCCATTCCTCTCTTTTCAACTAAAGAAGACAGATTACTGTAGTCCTTATTAAATGCTTACAATTTATCTTAATGTTGTATCAATAATTTTTGTTTTATTTCAGTGATATAGCAATGGGGAAAAATTTACTTACAGATTATGATCACTATCGTCAGTGTCTTTCCTCTGGGAAAGCAAAGAATTAATACCCTTTACACTTTAATTCAGCTGAGTATCATGAACTGAGGAGTGTTATTTCAGTAGAGTAGTAAAAAGAAAAATCCATCTATGTACATGTGTCCACATGCTTACTTGTTTCTCCAATTTTTCCTTCACACAGACCTCCTCCTAGCCTGCTCATTTTGAATGATCTATGGGTAGAGATATTACAAGTTTTGAGGGTTTTAGCCTCATGCAATTATATCAAGCCTCAAAAACCACTGTGTCCTTGGCTTCTCTTGGTTTTTTTTTTTTTTTCCCACCACACATGCTTCCTATACTGACATTATTGCAAACAGTTTTCCAGAGTAGTCTTGTCTCACTCATCTAGGTGTGAACATCAAGACCACAGGATAGGAACAATCTTTTATCTGGGAATAAATCTCTATAGGGAAAATCTGGGTTAAAAACAAAAATCTATGCCTCTTTCCAATCTTCTCATATGACTTTTTTCCCTTAACATTTTAGGAAACTTAGATTTAGGCAGCTTTCCTGATTTCTAGAGAGCTAAAGAGAAAAAAGATAAAAATTCTGTTCAGCTTATTTCAGATATTTTATTAAATACTTCTAATATTTATTTATTTATTTTTGCCGGGCGGGGGAACTCTCGCTCTGTTGCCCAAGCTGGAGTGCAGTGGCGCCATGTCAGCTCACTGGAACCTCCACCTCCTGATTTCAAGCGGTTCTCCTGCCTCAGCCTCTGGAGTAGCTGGGATTACAAGCACTCACCACCATGCCTGGCTAATTTTTATATTTTTAGTAGAGACAGGGTTTCACCATGTTGGCCAGGCTGGTCTGGGACTCCTTACTTCAAGTGATCCACCAGCCTTGACCTCCCAAAATGCTGGGACTACAGGTGTGAGCCACTGTGCCCGGCCTACTTCTAATATTTATATATTGAAATCGCTATACAAGTATGCTACTTTACAGGGTTCAGTTAAAATAAAAAAAAAAAAAAAAACTAAAATGTATTTGGAAAAATAAATGGACAATAATGTTAAAGGAAATCTGAAAAAATATATCAATGAGGGAGAACAAACTGTATATAGTAATTAAAATTGTGTGATACCAGCTTAAAAAAAGATTAAACACAGAGAATCAATGCTTAAGACTAGCTCTAGTCTTTAGTTTCTGCTTTCTGTCCCTGATAAGCCCTTTTCTCCCAACTCTTCTCATATCTCAAATGCAGAGAGTTAAGTTTCTCACTCCCTCACTTCCTGACACACCATCCTCATTGGTTTAGGCAGGCCCCTCTCATTTTATTTTTTCCTTCATCCCCGACCCCATTCCCATTCCCCTTCCTCCAAATGTACCCACTCAAATGTGTTTGCTATATACTTTTGAATAGAAAGGTAATGTTCTTTTGTATGTGTGTATCTTTTTAATATATGTATATGTAACATTGTGCTATAGATCCTATTCTATGTCTTAAGTTGTTACACTCAAGGCTTAGCTTTAAAGAAATATCTCTATTGTTATAGGTATACTTAATTCATTTTTCTTACATAGAATTTCAAAACATGTTCCCTCACCATTTTATCCATCACTGTATATACAATATACTTCTCTTGAAAAATCCGTGTTAGCATTTACCTGGACTGTATATCCAGGAGCTGGGTCAAAGGGTATATACATATTTAATGCCATTTAGTCCTGTCATATTGCCCTTCAGAATGGTTATTCTTCCATTAGCAGTGCGTGAGGGTTCTCGTCTCTCCACAACCTCACCAACACTTGTCTCTCTAAAATGTGGCATTTTTAATGGGTATAAAGCAATATCTCATTATTGTTTTAATTTGGATTCTTCTGGTTACTAATGATTTTAAGCATTTCTTCACATACTTGTCCATTTGGGTTTCCCATCTGTCAATTGCCTATTTGTATCTTTTGCACGTTTTTAAATTTTCCATGTGGGTTATCTTTTTAAAATTTCTTCTTGATTTTATTTCTGACATACCTCTTTGAGCAACAACAAGCCTTCATGGGTTTTGAAAAGGAATTCTTTATTCTGATGTAGTCAAATCCATCATAATTTCATCTTATGGTTATATATTTTTGAGGTAATCTTTAAGAGGTCTTTCTGTACTCTTAGTTCACAAAAATATTGCTGGATATTTTATTCTGTTAATTTTATAGATTTGACTTTAAAATGTTTTAATCTATCTGGAACCTGCCTTTTTATGTGATGTCTTGATGGGTCTTTTATTTGTGACCACAGACAAGGAGTAAAATTAACTTCTCTTAGTTTTAACTTTCTTTTTAACCTTTTCCACCTTGTAGTAGAGTTGCCAATGGAATTGAAATAGTCAAGAGCATGTTTCAATGGAGAAAATGGTGAAGGAGCAAATCTAGATAATCTGATGGCTATCTGTAATAAGTGTCATATATTGAGCATGAATTGTATGCCAGGTTCTTTGTCTATATTATTTTATCCCACAAAAATCCTTTGAGGAAAATATTGTTATCTCCATTTAACTGATTAACAAATTGAGGCTAAGAAAGGTTGTATCTTGCCCAGTGCCACATACATAGTAAGGTGTTTTTGAACTTCATGCTCTTTCACTCAAACTGCAAACCTCTTAAATGTCTTCACTGAGTTTTATTTTGATATATCCTCCGCATTTATCAAGGGTTAATGAAGAAAGAAGTTTTATGAGGAATGCTCCTGCATTTTTAGGAAAGCCACGTGGCTTGTCCATTACATTGTAAAATGTGACTCACTTTTCTTTATCATCTTCCATATGCCAGGGTCTGTGCTAAGTGCTGGGACTACAGCTTTCCCGGAATGATAAATGATCCCTGCCCCCAAAGCGCTTTCTTCGCAGGACAATGGGAGGTGGATTCTCTTTGTGGTGACTAGTGTGGGCTCTGCAGCAAAACTTCCAGAGTTCAGATTGCAGCTCCACTTGTACTAGTTCTGGGACCTTGAACGCACCACTTTCTAAGCCTCAATTTCCTCATCTATAAAATTAAAATAACGAAAATAGACCTAACGTAGAGGATTGTTGTGAGAATCGAATGCAATAATTCATTTAAAGAGCTTAGTAGCATGCTTGGTACTCTATCAGTAGAATGATCAATGTTACCTTTTTTGGACATAAACCAGTGATTACAGTACAAAAATTATCTGATACCAGTATGCTAAAACTCTGTTGTTTTGCTCATATATTAAAAAGTATCAAAACTAGACGGGGAAGGGAAGGTGGAAAGAATTTCAGGTCATACTTCCCTGTGGAGCTAATGTTCAATATATAGTTGATTAAGAAATTACATGTTAGTTATTCTTAGCTTTCAGTTCCAGGAACAATTTTCTCTCTTTGGGCAAGCTGGCATGCTATATTTTGCTGGTGAATAAGATTTATATAACCTACTTATTTCACATCTTATAATGACCAGGAAGCTTACAGCCAAATTTAATACTTTGTTTAGTAAGATTATACAAGCCTAGGATTTGATTAAAGTCCTTGATGATTGTTAACTTTCTTTTAAAATTTTAATAGTCTAATTATAAGTCTTTTATTTTGAAAAATTCTTTGAAAGTGATACATTGTAAATAATCTGCAAATAGTCTTCCCCTGGAAACTCTATATAAATCCAAATTTTCTAAATTACAGGTACCATTAGCAGACGAAAGGAGTTCCCATACAGGATACCATTAGATTTGGTCCCCAAAACAGAAATCAAAAGGATTTTGAGTGTAAAAGGTAAGTTAACAACGCCATTTTTAGTTCTCACTTCACTTGGTGCTTCAAACAAAAATCAAACATCCTCATGATTATTCTGTTTCTCCACTTTTGTGTTCAGTAGCACACACAAATCTACCTTTAGGAGTGCTCCACCCCTACCCACCCCCCACTTTCAAACCTTTCATCACTTTTCCCACTATCTTCTTCCAACTGCCTGATTTACGTAGAGATTCATTCTCCTCCAGTGGAGGGTAGGGACTGTCATTGGCTCAAAGATGTCTCCAAAATGGGGGTCCAGTTGCTTCTAGACTTAAAGAACTTTCCATGGTCTTAGTGGCCAGTCCTGCTCCAGAGAAGGCCTGTGGCCTGCACATGGCCTAGAGAGAACAGCACTGCTCTGCTGAAATACTGGTCCCAGAGGGGTTGTCTTAGTCCATTTATGCTGCCATAACAAAATAACAAAATTTGTAAATAATACAAATTTATTTCTCACAGTTCTGGAGGCTGGGAAATCCAAGATCAAGGCACCAAGAGACTGGGTGTTTGGCAAGGGCCGCTGTCTGTTTCCATGAGGACATATGTTGCTGTCCTCCTGTGGCAGAAAGTGGAAAGGCAAAAGGGTGAAAAGGGGTGAACAACTTCCTCACACCTCATCTATAAGATTATTAATCCCACTCATTAGGGCGGAGCCATCATAACCTAATCACCTCTCAAAAAGCCCCACCTTCTAAAACTATCACCTTGATAATTAGGCTTCAGTATATGAATTTTGGAGAGACATATACATTCAAACCATAGCAGGGGTTCTCCTCCCCTCGAATACATTTGCAGAAGTGATATTTGCACAAGTGACTAGGTTTTCCCTAGTCTCCAGGCTTTACAATTCAATAACATATTACTGAACGATAGAATGTCCTGACTACACTTTATCTCAGATAAAACCCTAGAGTCACAAAATGCTAGTACTGGAAAGGATCTTTTTGATTATGTGCAACCCTATTGTTGGATATAAAAGAAAGTGGCATGTCCAAGGTTGCACAGTGAGTTATAGACAGAGTCACATCAAGCACTCCCTGTTCAGGCTCTTTGCTTTGCTTCCTGGAAGGAATTGGTAAATATGGTTTATGATGTCTAAAGCTATCAGGTTGAATGACAACTAATTTGCCATGTTCTCTTGCAGCAATCAGTCCACTGTATTACATTACCTACCACCATATTTTAGTGATTTTTAAAGTCTTTATTTTTGTTTGTTTCTTTCATATTCATGTTCCTAACCAGATCTTTTTTTCTGACCCCGTTTCTGAGAAGCAAGTCAACTGCCTAGATAAAAAGGGAATAACCATCTCTAGATGATTGTTCTTCTCTCTTGAGAACATATTGTTAGAAGTTAATAAAGCCTGGGCGCAGTGGCTCACGCCTGTAATCCCAGCACTTTGGGAGGCCGAGGCGGGTGGATCACGAGGTCAGCAGATAGAGACCATCCTGGCGAACACGGTGAAACCCCATCTCTACTAAAAATATAAAAAATTAGCCGGCCATGGTGGCGGTCGCCTGTAGTCCCAGCTACTGGGGAGGCTGAGGCAGGAGAATGGCTTGAACCCTGGAGGCGGAGCTTGCAGTGGGTGGAGATCGCGCCACTGCACTCCAGGCTGGGAGACACAGTGAGCCTCCGTCTCAAAAAAAAAAAAAAAAAGAAAAAGAAATGAATAAAAAGCGGTGTGTCTACTTTGATCTTTTTTTGTTTCAGGACTGCTTGTAGGTGAGATCTTGTCTGCAGTTCTAAGTCGGGAAGGCATCAATATCCTAACCCACCTCCCCAAAGGGAGTGCAGAGGCGGAGCTGATGAGCGTTGTCCCAGTATTCTATGTTTTTCACTACCTGGAAACAGGAAATCATTGGAACATTTTTCATTCCGACCCATTAATTGAAAAGCGGAACCTGGAGAAAAAATTAAAAGAAGGTAAAAAAAAAATGTATTTCACATAAAAATTGGGTGATTTTAAACTAATATTTTTATTAAACTAATATTTAAGTTGTGAATTATAGAAAACTTTATAAGAGAATTTTAGCAAAAAAATCATGAGATGCACTCTACTATATAAATAAATATTATTTCTGTAGCATTTTGGCTTAACTTACCAAAATGCCTGGATGAGAGACAAGGCGCCTGCATTCCAAACTACAGAACACTTCCTTCCTTTTTGAATGAGATCAGAATGTTCTACTTGATAATTCCCAATTCAGGCAATTCATATGCTTCCTTTGAGAAGTTCAATGCTGGCCACAGAGCATATGCTTGCTGCCCAACACCAAAGGAAGCTTACCATTCTCAGGGGCTGATACAGTGTTTTTTGAGTAGAAAGGGAGGTCTGTGAAGCACTGTGTTCTTTTTCTTGTGCCTCTTAGGGATGGTGAGCATTATGTCCTACAGAAATGCTGACTATTCTTACAGCGTGTGGAAGGGTGGCAGTGCTAGCACTTGGTAAGTAGAAGATTTTGAATTGCATTTTCATATAGTGGTTAATTAACTAAAGAATAATAATCACAATGGAAACTCCATTCCTCCAGTTGCTCAGGCTAAAAGCCTCGTCATCCTTCACTCCTCTTTTTCTCTTACAATTCACATCTGATCCAGCAGATACGGATTCAAAATATATCCTGAATTTGACTACTTCTCACCAACTCCACCACACCATCCTGTTCCAGGACACCTTCCTCTCCCACCTGGATTCTTGCACTAGTCTCCCTTAGTCGTCTGGGTTCAGCCCTTGATCCTCTTCAGTCTATACTCAACACAGCAACTGAAGTGACCCTGTTAAAACATATGTTAGATCATGCCACTCTGAACCATTTAGGAGCTTCCCATCTTACCCAGAGTAAAAACCAAAATTTTTATTGTGATTTACAAAAGCTCTATATGATCTGGCTCCAGCTCATGTCTCCTCCTTTATCTCCTATACTCTCTTTCACTCCAATTCAGCCCCACTGGCCTTCCTCAAACACACCAGGCATGCTTCCATCTCAGGGCCTTTGCACTGTTTTCTCAGTCTGGAATACTCCTCCTTAGGTATCAGCATGACTGGCTCTCATATTTCCCTCAGGTCTTTACCAAATGTCACCTCAGAGAGGCCTCTGCTATATCATAATGTCTAAAATTGCAACCCACTCCCCTCCCAACACCTCATATCGTTTCTTTTCTCCTCAGCATGATTACTAATGTTCTTGCTTATTCCACTATTATCTCCCCCACTGGAATGTAAGCTCCATGTGGGAAGTGCTAAGTATCCCTAGTGCCTGGTACCTACCTGGCACATAGTAGATGCTCAATAAGTATTTATTCAATGAAACATAACTTCCAAAATTCTGATGGTTTGAGGGAAAGATAGTCTGAATTAATTAAGAGTCCATATGGCAGTCTATTTTCAAAAAATACTGGCTGGGCATGGTGGCTCACGCCTGTAGTCCCAGCACTTTGGGAGGCCAAGGCAGGCAGACCATGAGGTCAAGAGATCGAGACCATCCTGGCCAACATGGTGAAACCCCATCTCTACTAAAAATACAAAAATTAGCTGGGCATAGTGGCAAGTGCCTGTAGTCCCAGCTACTCAGGAGGCTGAGGCAGGAGAATCGCTTAAACCCAGGAGGCGAGGGTTACAGTGAGCCAAGATCACACCACTGCACTGCAGCCCGGGTGACAGAATGAGACTCTGTCTCAAAAAAAAAAAACGAAGTAACCATCGTGCTATGACAAAATATTTAAGAAAAGCGGTGTGCCAGCTGCTTTGTAGGTTCTTTTTTTTTTTTTTTTTTTTGAGATGGAGTCTCACTCTGTCACCCAGGCTGGAGTGCAGTGGCTGGATCTCAGCTCACTGCAACCTCCGCCTCCCAGGTTTACACCATTCTCCTGCCTCAGCCTCCTGAGTAGCTGGGACTACAGGTGCCTGCCGCCTTGCCCGGCTAGTTTTTTTTGTATTTTTTTTTTAGTAGAGATGGGATTTCACCGTGTTAGCCAGGATGGTCTCGATCTCCTGACTTCGTGATCCGCCCATCTCGGCCTCCCAAAGTGCTGGGATTACAGGCTTGAGCCACCGCGCCCAGCCTGTAGGTTCTATATGAAACGTATTTAAGGAGTTTACAACCTAGAATACTTTAATTTTATATTTTTTCTTTCTTTTTTTTTTTTTTTCCGAGACAGTCTTGCTCTGTCCCCAGGCTGGAGTGCAGCGGCACAATCTCAGCTCACTACAACCTCCACCTCCCGGGTTCAAGCGATTCTCCTGGCTCAGTCTCCTGAGAGCTGGGATTACAGGCGTGCACCACCACGCCTGGCTGATTGTTGTGTTTTTAATAGAGATGGGGTTTCACCACGTCGGCCAGGAAGGTCTCGATCTCCTGACCTCGTGATCCACCCACCTCAGCCTCCCAAAGTGCTGGAATTACAGTCATGAGCCACTGCACCTGGCCAATTTTTTTTCTTTAGCTACTGAAATTTCCCAGAATTTTATCTTTGGCCCTCTTATTTTCTGTAATCTCTCCTGGTACAATCTCATTTTTGCCCATGACTTCCGTAACATCTAGGCCAATGGCCTCCTAATCAATGTTTCAAGGCCTAACTTCTTTCCTAAGAAGTTAGGAAATGTCTAGATCCACATTTCTAGGTTTCCAGGAGCCAAGGTTCTTCAAGCACAATATGTGTCAAATTCATTGTTTTCTTCCTCAAATACACTTCTCTGTTTCTTTTTTCTTTTTTTTTTTGAGACGGAGTTTCGCTCTTGTTGCCCAGGCTAGAGTGCAGTGGTGCAATCTCAGCTCACCGCAACCTCCGCCTCCCAGGTTCAAGCAATTCTCCTGCCTCAGTCTCCCGAGTAGCTGGGATTACAGGCATGCACAACCACACCTGGCTAATTTTGTATTTTTAGTAGAGACGGGGTTTCTCCATGTTGAGGCTGGTCTCAAACTCCTGACCTCAGGTGATCCGTCCACCTTGGCCTCCCAAAGTGCTAGGATTACAGGTGTGAGCCACTGCACCCGGCTCTGTTTCTTTACTCAGTGCACAACAATACCCTGCCCTTTGTCCCCCATTGATCAAGTCAGAATCATCAGTTGGTTTTTGATTCCTTCCTTTCCTTTTGGCTTTATCTCTGATCAGCTACCAAGTTCCATAGATTATACCTTAGAATTAGGCCTGACCTTGTGTGGGTGACACACTTTAAAAGACACACAGGGCCAGGTGCAGTGGCTCACACCTATAATCCTAGCACTTTGGGAGGCTGAAGCAGGAAGATGTCTTGAGCACAGGAGTTCAAGACCAGCCTGAGTAACATAAGGAGACCTTGTCTTTAATAAAATATTAAAAAAAAAAAAAAAAAAAAAAGGCTCATAGACCCCTGCAGCACACCAACCAAAGGATAATCCAGGATGCAGGAGTGGGAGTGAGTGTCAATGAAGACTGGAAACTGACACAGCAGGACCTGGGAAATAGATGCCTGGAGAGCAGAAAGCCCCACAGGAAGGTGCAACAGCCTCTCAGTAAACTCTTAGAGCCTTTCAAGAGTTTGGGGCAAGACTGAAACATAGACCCAACTCCGTAAGTTCCTTGAAAGAAATAATAGACATAGAAGAAAATATCCAGCACCTAAATACCCTCAAACTTTTCTTGAGAAATATAAAGAAGATTTTTTAAAGTGCAAATATCATTCATATTAACAAAACACTAAATTGATGACTATGAACATTTTTTGTATTCGCCTTTTAAAAAAAAATTGTAGATATTGAAGTCTTCTCTTTAACTACAAACCTTCATCTTATGTCTGTTTCTTTCCCCCAAGGGCATTCACTATCATGAGTTTATGCATCTTTCCATAACATCTTTAATATTTTATATAATATATATATACATGAAATCATACAGATGTAACTTAACTCCAGTTTGGCTGCTCACTGCTCAGATGCCAAACTCAAGAGACTAGGATTGGTGGGAGGAAAAGCAGGTTAATTCAGAAGCCAGCAACCTGAGGAGATGCAGACTAGAGTCATGAAACTATCCCAAATGCCCTAGCCTGGCCAGAGGGATTTTAAAGGGGAAGGGGCTTGGAAAACTATGTGCAGGAGTTAGCTACATGCCGGTCAGCATGTATTGTTCTGATTATTATCTTGAGTAATGGGCCATCTAGTGGTCAGCTAGACTGGAACAGGTTTGTAGATTAACTGCTCAGTGTTTTTCTTCTCCAGGGGACATTTCGCAACCTTTATTTTTATCTCATGGCTAGTTCCTGGAATTCTTAAGCAAGCACTGTTTAAGAAAGTTAAGCATGGTAAAAAAAAGAATGGTTATTTGCTTCCAAAACGAAGTGATGGCTTCACAGTCCCTTTTTGTATTTCTAAATGATTATAACTAGTATCATACTATACCTATCATTCTGTAACTTACCTTTTTCTTTTAATACTTTTTAGTTATTTTAGATATAGTAGTATAAGTAAATATAACTCACTCCTTTTCATTGCCATGCAGCATTTTATTTTACAAATATATCACATAGTATATATTCTTTATCCATTCGTATCTTGACGGACAACCATTTCCAAATTTCAGTATTACAAACAATGTGATAACGAACATCTTCATATGTCTCTTTGTGCACATGTGTGAGAGTTTCTCTAGGGTATATCCCAGGAGATAGAATTGCTGGAACATAAGGAATGCATATTTACAGTTTTATCAGATTTTGCCAGATTTCTCTTCAAGGTGACTAAAAAATTCTTTTCTACTCTAAATGTTTAGTCCCAGACCCTACTGTAAAACATGAGGAACTAAACTAGACCATATTAAGAACTTAGAGGTAGCCTAGGGTCTGGAACAAAAGCAAATCAAATAGCCTACTTCTTTCCTCCAAGTCACACTTAAAATTTGAATTTCAGGGCAGTCTTCAAGGGACAGGTCAGTGGGAAGAAGAGAACGCAAAAAGCTAGAGAAGTTGTATTTGCTTTACCTTGAGGGAAGAGCTGTCCAGACCCCCACTCCTTAAGGACTCTAGGGCCGAGACACCCAAGAGTACCAAAGAGAAAGAGAGATAAGAGTAAGAGCTTATAAAAGCCGGGCACAGTGGCTCACACCTATAATCCCAGCACTTTGGGAGGCTGAGGCGGGTGGATCACCTGAGGTCAGGAGTTCGAGACCAGCCTGGCCAACATGGTGAAACCCCGTCTCTACCAAAAATACAAAAATTAGCTGGGCCGTGGTGGCACGTGCCTGTAGTCCCACCTACTTTGGAGGCTGAGGCAGGAGAATCACTTGAACCTGGGAGGCGGAAGTTGCAGGGAGCCAAGATTGTGCCATTGCACTCCAGCCTGGGCAATAGAGCAAGAGTTCGTCTGAAGAAAAAAAAAAGGGAGTAAGAGCTTATACCTATTGAATACTTACTATAATCCAGAACTATTTTAAGTATGTTCATATATTTAATCTTTATAATTGATCCCAAAGGATGAGTCCATTGTTTCTATTTATTGCCATTGCCTTTTTTCAAATATGTAACTAAAGTATGGGGAGGGTATATCATGGGCCAAATAGACAAGTGGAGAGGCAGCCTGGCTGTATAGATAAGTGGAGAGGCAGCCTGGCCGCATAACGGCACTCATATACCTTTCTAGCCTGCTAAAAGAAGAGAGACTTCCAAAAGCCAAAATCCCAAAAGAGACCCAATATAAAATGTGGGCCAATCTTTGAAAATGTGACTGTCTTTGAACCTGAGCAATCCATAGAAGTATTTCTCCTCCTTGACAGCAGTGTGAGGGGATTAAAAAGAGAGGAGTTCTCAATTCTTACCCCCTAAAAGTCAATAGAATAGAAAATAAGTTTCTGATGTTTTTAGAGAAAGAATTAGGAAAAGGCCCCTAGTTGTGGAGGGGCGAGTTCCAATTAATATCAAAACAATAATTTTAAAAATAATTAAAGCAATTAGAGCAAAGCCTGAGAACAACCTAAATGTCTACAGAAAGGGAAATGGCTTAAATAGCTTTGGTGCATCTGTACCAAAATACTATAATTTAATGTATAAAATCACTTGTAAAAGAACGAGGAAATTTGTGTATTAATCTAGATCTCTAAGGCATATTACTAAATAGAAAAGAAGCCAAGTACAGGATAATGTAAACATTCTCCCACTATTTTGGTGTGGTTGGGATGGAAAGGTAGATGGGAAGGCTATATTGTTGCATCTACTATTTGTAAGAATGTACAAGAAACAATGGTCATCTTCTGTTGGGAGGTGGAGGGGGACAGGGACTGCTAGAAGGGGACTTTTCATTATATATCCCTTTGTGCTTTTGGGTTTTTTGGGTGTTTTTGGAAAAGGTCTCTGTCACTCAGGCTGGATGCAGTGGCACAATCTCAGTTTACTGCAGCCTCTACCTCTTGGGCTCAAGTAATCCTCCCACCTTAGCCTCCCAAGTAGCTGAGACTATAGGTGCATGCCACCATGTCTGTCTAATGTTTTGCATTTTTTGTAGAGACAAGGTCTCATATGATACCCAGGCTTCACTTTTGGATTTTTGAATCATGTGAGGGTTTTACCTCTTTAAAAATGCTTAAAGTACATTTTAAAAATGAAAATGAAAAAGAAACACAAATTTTTTAAGTGAGGGGAAGTGGGAGAGCGAGTAAAGTGGTCTGAGTCTCAGACATCTGAGGCCTTGGGGAGTGGGGACTCCTGGGCGACTGAGAGAGTGAAGAGATGTTATGGGGGGGATGAGCCCAATCCTCTCTGATACTCTTCGATGGGTATTAGTAGAGACTTGAATTTGCTTTTTGACTAAGTAATAATGATCATTAAAATTTCCTGTGAGGTAGTAAGTTCTGTGTCAATGGCAGCACTCAAAGACAAGTGAGATAAACACTCCAGGGATATTGGGAAAGGGGACTTGGGGCCTCATATAGGAATTTAGATTCCATGGCATGTACAGATTTTACAATCTAGAATTATATGATTTACTTTTTCATGCCTCATGTTCATGGGTCAATGCCTTGACTCAAAAACTATTTATTTTATCTCTGTTAACTTTAGAATGTAATTCTTTTATCAAGAATCAATTTTTAGCTTGTGTGCTAGCTAACAATGTTGTAATCACAGAAGATGTGCTGTTCACATTTGTTTACCGAATGTTTTGGAGGTATTCCAAAAATCTTCCCTTCCTTTGTAAAGTGGTGACTTACTTTGGAATTGTGTGTTTTAAAATGTTATTTTCTTGTAAAGAATAAAGTTGTATAAACTAATTGAAAGCCAAAAGGGATTCAGTGTTCTAAATATTTATTTATTTTATTTTGTCTTAAAGGTTAACAGCTTTTGCTTTAAGAGTACTTGGACAAGTACATAAATATGTAGAGCAGAACCAAAATTCAATATGTAATTCTTTATTGTGGCTGGTTGAGAATTATCAGTTAGATAATGGATCCTTCAAGGAAAATTCACAGTATCAACCAATAAAATTACAGGTAAGGAAACCAAATGCAAAAATTGGCAATAGTTTTATTTACAGTTTGAGTTTTATTCTCATCCGATTATGGGAGGATGAAGAAGAAGAAGGAAAAAAAATGTAATTCTACAAGAAATTCCTTTTGTGAACAAGCAAAAAATACAAAGGTCTTCCCATAATATCTGAAGTGAAGCGATCTTCAGACAGTTCACTAGAGATCAGAGAAGTGATATCTTAGACCTCTCATTTATCAGGGTGGAGGGAGATGGGCAAGTGAAAGCACTCAAGCGAGATAGACCCAGGGCTTATTGAGAAATGAGAAGCAGGAAGGGAAAAAGTGGGAGATAAGGCTTAAAACACAGAGTAGAGGCCAGGCGCAATGGCTCACACCTGTAATTCCAGCACTTTGGGAGACCAAGGCAGGTGGATCATGAGGTCAGGAGTTCAAAACCAGCCTGACCAATATGGTGAAACCCCATCTCTACTAAAAATACAAAAATTAGCTGGGCGTGGTGGTGCACGCCTGTAGTACCAGCTACTCAGAAGGCTGAGGCCAGAGGATAGCTTGAACCGGGGAGATGGAGGTTGCAGTGAGCCGAGATCACGCCGTTGCACTCCAAACTGGGTGACAGAGTGAGACTCTATCTCAAAAAAAAAAAACAAACAAAAAAACCCACAGAGTAGAACCAGGTCATTTCACTTTAAAGACACCATTTCACTCTCCTTTTAAAACATTGCTTCTTTTTAGGGTACCTTGCCTGTTGAAGCCCGAGAGAACAGCTTATATCTTACAGCCTTTACTGTGATTGGAATTAGAAAGGCTTTTGATATATGCCCCCTGGTGGTAAGTAACTGTTTTCTTTCTCTCACACCCATCATCTATTTCTGTAACATACACTGAAGGGGCCACCAATCAGAAGACCTTTAGTTTCAAAAGCTTCTTTTCCTTCTTTCCAATTATTTGAAAATAACTTAAACTCCAGAATTGAAAGATTTCAGAACAATGATAGATATTAGAAACCACCTAGTCCAACCTACTCATTGACAGTTGAGAAAGCTGAGGACTGTAAGTAAGGTGAATTCAATTGCCCAGTGTCACAGGCTAATAAATTGGAGAGCTGGGTCTAAAACTGATAGCTGGAACTGTGATGGGAGAATGATCCAGTGCCCCCAGCTTCTCTGTCTTATCTTTGCGAAATCCTGCTTTATATATGTTACTGTTGTCCTATAGTGAAAGCACTCTGTATTGTGCAAGTACTGAGGATACACAACAGCAAATGCATATCCTCCAAATCCTTCCAAACAACATTTGCTTGGAAACAGGGGAGAAAAGTGATGAGCCACCTAAGTGAATCAGCATAGAAGATTTCCAAGGTTGACATGGAAAATCTCAAGTGGATTTGCAAAACTGGAATCACAAAACAAAACCATTTGTTTTCAGTTTGTTTCAAAAGCTTAACAAGACAAAATAATCAATGAAGACTAGTTTCCAGGGGCCTAGAGGACCAGTTGGCACCTAGTGGCCACATGGGTGAGAGATGCATGTGGAGCTGGGAGAGAAGGAGCCAGGCAGGATGTTAGCAGCATTGCAGCAGGCTTTCTCCTGGGCCACTTGTCCAACACAACCATTTTGGTGGTGTCGGGACTGGTGATCGGGACTATTTACCCAGGCATTCTTAGGATCTAAAAGTATTTTGGCAGTTTAGATTTCTTTCTGCTACTTATTGTTTTATTTTTTTAAAGTATAACTCCTCTTGAACCCGTGTGCCTGTTGCAACTCCGCTGAGAGGGAACGATAAAAGTTGTGTCTATGGGCCGGGCGCGGTGGCTCACGCCTGTAATCCCAGCACTTTGGGAGGCCGAAGCGGGCGGATCACAAGGTCACCAGATCAAGACCATCCCGGCAAACACGGTGAAACCCCGTCTCTACTAAGAATACAAAAAAATTAGCCGGGCGTGGTGGCGGGCGCCTGTAGTCCCAGCTACTCGAGAGGCTGAGGCAGGAGAATGGCGTGAACCCGGGAGGCGGAGCTTGCAGTGAGCCGAGATCGCGCCACTGCACCCCAGCCTGGGTGACAGCGAGACTTCCTCTCAAAAAAAAAAAAAAAAAAACAAAAAAAACAAAAAAAAACTTGTGTCTATGCTTGGTGGCTTTTCTTACTGGAGACTAGGTCTGATGGTGTAATCAGAAACTAAAGGCACAAAACCTCTGAAAGGAAGGTGAGAATTCAGAGACAAAAAGCTTAACCTGATTTGGACAACCTCATTGTCCCTTCCAAGATT
The DNA here is from genome assembly GCF_037993035.2 of Macaca fascicularis. Classification (NCBI taxonomy): domain Eukaryota; kingdom Metazoa; phylum Chordata; class Mammalia; order Primates; family Cercopithecidae; genus Macaca; species Macaca fascicularis. Next base: position 37,004,071 of record NC_088389.1, read on the forward strand.
ATTCTCTGCTCCTTCTCTCGGAGGAATTTTCTTCACTGGGAAGCCATCCGTTTCCATTAGGTCAGTCCTCTTTTCACCCCCATCTTCCTTGCTCCAGGATAGTGGGATCTAAGGGTAGTTCGTATCACTTGATAGGTGGTTGCTTGACATAGAAACTGAAGTATCTTCTCTTGTTTCCAGAAAATCAACACAGCTCTAATTAAAGCTGACACCTTTCTGCTTGAAAATACACTGCCAGCCCAGAGCACCTTTACATTGGCCATTTCTGCCTATGCTCTTTCCCTGGGAGATAAAACTCACCCACAGTTTCGTTCAATTGTTTCAGCTTTGAAGAGAGAAGCTTTGGTTAAAGGTATAACTTGTTCCATACATTTATTCAGCAAGCATTCACTAAGACATAAAGTCTGCTAAATCTGGGAAGTGGGTAGTGACATGCAAACTTGAGTAAGATTCAATTCCTTCCTCAAGGAACAAACCATCACAATACAATGTAATGTGTGCTGTTATTCATTCATTTATTCACGCATTCATTCAGCAAGCATTTATTCTTTTTTTTAAGACAGGTTCTCGCTCTGTCACCCAGGCTGGAATACAGTGACATGATCGTGGCTCACTGCAGCCTCGATCTCCTGGGCTCAAGTGATCCTCCCACCTCAGCCTGCCAAGTGGCTGGGACTACAGGTGCACACCACTGAGCCCAGTTAATTTTTTTCTATTTTGCAGATACGCGTCTCACTATGTTTCCCAGGATGATCTCAAATGCCTGGGCTCAAGCACTCCTACTGCCTCAGCCTTCCAAAGTGCTAGGATCACAGGCATGAGCCACCACACCTGTCCTCTATTTATTCCTTTATTCAATAAATATGCATTGAGTATCCTATGGACACCTTCTATACATCTGGCACTATTCCAGTCTCTGGGAATAAAGGAATAAACAAAACAGGCTCCCCAAAATCCAGGCTGTCATGAAACTTAAATTCTAACTGGGAAGACACAAACATGATAAATAAGTAAAGCTTTATGAATAGGTGGTGATGGCTGATATGAAGAAAAATAAAGCAGGGAAAGGAGACAAGGTGAGAGGATGGGTTATAATTTCAGACAGGCTGACTGGGCTTAAGTTTCACTGAGAGAATGGTGTTTGAATCAAGAGCTGAAAGGAGGTGAAGAAGCAAGTCCTGTGGCTATCTAGAAGGGTGTACCTGGTGGAGAACAGCACATGCAAATGCCCTGAGGCATGGGCATGCCTGGTGCTCCAAGAATGGCAAGGAGGCCAGTGTGACTGCAGAGGAGTGAGAAGAGGAGTAGGAAGTGAGGTCAGGGAAGGAAAAGGTGAGGGAACAAGGGAAGGTCATCTGAGGCATTAGAGAGACTCTTCAGGGCTTCTGTAAACAGTTGTGCAGTGGACAAAGCACCTAAGCAATCAAGTGAATCGAGGCTGAAATCCAGCCTGTGCTCCACTCCCCTGCCCACGTACCCTAGTTTAGGGCTGCTTCCACCGAGAGCAAGGAGTGCCCATGTCTTATCCACAGCAATGTGCCATGGGGACCAGAAGGAGCCCTGGAACTTTAATTTCAGCTTTGAGAGTGAAAAGGGGAGCCACTGGGGGATTTTAAGCAAAGGAGTGCATGACCTGGCTTATATTTCACCAGGTTTGTTATAAAAGTATGTGTTTGGTTTTGAAAAATAAAGATACTGCTTCCTATAGGTCGAGAGACAAAAAATAGAAAGAGAGTAGCAGTGATTATTGGCATGACTGGGCACTTTGGAGTCCTCTTCTAGCTAAGGTTTTCTAGAAGTTTTATAAATCTTACTGAGGTTTATGACCATCTACAAAATATGATTTGTGTCATCATTTAAAAATTACTATATTTTGACATATGCCTCAAAACCACTTGTATGATACTTCAAAAATAACACAAAAGAAATGTCTTGGGTATTGTGAGATATGGATCATAAAATCATAGAATTTAAGAGCTAGAAGGGAACTTAATAACCCAAGAATTGTTCCAGTTGAGTTTCTTTAAAATCCTAAACTCAACTCTTCATTTTAAATACAGCAAATCTGAGACTCTGAGAGGAAGGGTCAACATAATTTTCAAGGTCATGCAAATAATGTAGTTATGAATTATAAACATATACATCAAAATTTTTACTAACCTTCAAATATGATTTCCACATATACATTACTTTAAAAAAAATAGTTTGTTCCAAAAAGGATTTGAGGTTTACAGATTTAAATAACAAATATAATTTACAGCCTAATTTATGAAAAGTGCTGCATGTGTGAAATTGTCTTGAGTGCTTTAAATTGGAAAGAAATAATCAAAGACTGAACTAAGGCTTTAGGTGTAATCTCATAATTTCCAAGATGTAAATTTTCCTATCAGGGAAAAAGGTTCTCCAGTTGACTTTTTAGTGTCAGTAATAATAATAATAATAATAATTCCTTATATATGCGTGGTGCTTTCTAGTTTGCAACATCTTTTAATTTAGTATTTCATTTGAGTTTCACTGCATAGAAGAAAGTGTTATCTGTACTACAGGTATTAGGAAACTGAGTCATACAGAACTAAAGGAATTTGCCCAACGTGACATGGTAAGTTAGTAACGAAAGAAAGACTAGAAGCTGGGTCTACTGATTCCCAGTTTACTGTACTTTCCACTCTATTAAACTTCCCCTTCCTACTACATGTGTACTATATTGATTTTAAAATACAGATTGAGGCCGGGTGCAGTGGCTTATGCCTGTAATCCCAGTACTTTGGGAGGCCAAGGTAGGAGGGTTGCTTGAGCCCAGGAGTTTGAGACCAGGCTGGGTAACATAACCGGGCATGGTGGCACATCCCTGTAGTCTCAGCCACTCAAGAAGCTGAGGTGGGAGCATCACTGAGCCCAAGAGATTGAGGCTGCAGTGAGCTACAATCACACCACTGCACTCCAGCCTGGGTGACAGCAAGATCCTGTCTCCAAACACACACACACACACAAAACGAAAAACAGGTTGAGTGTTCTTTATCTGAACTGCTTGGGACCAGAAGTATTTCAGATTTCAGATTTTTTTTCAGATTTTGGAACATTTACATATATAAAATGATATTTCTTGGGGATGAGCCTCAAGGCTAAACATGAAATTCATTTATGTTTCATATGTACTTCCTTTACACACAGCTTGAAAGTAATTTTACACAGTATTGTCAATAATTTTGTGCATGAAACAAAGTTTTGACTGTATTTTGTCTGTGACCTGTCACATGAGGTCAGGGATGAAATTACCTCCCTGTGGCATCTTGTCAGAGCTCAAAAACTTTCAGATTTGGGAGGCATTTCGTATTTCAGATTTTCGGATTAGGGATGCTTAATGTGTAAAGACAAGTAGCACCACATTAAGGGATCTCTCTTTGCATTGGTCATCTTTAGGAAGTTCCTCTAACAAGAAAAAGTAAGTAGCTTCTAGAAACTGAAAGGCCATAATACACCTGGTAGAATTATTATGTCAAATTCACATTTTTAATCATATTAATGAATGTGATTTGTTGGTGTTCAGGTAATCCACCCATTTATCGTTTTTGGAAAGACAGTCTTCAACATAAAGACAGCTCTGTACCTAACACTGGTACAGCACGTATGGTAGAAACAACTGCCTATGCTTTACTCACCAGTCTGAACTTGAAAGACATAAATTATGTTAACCCAATCATCAAATGGCTATCAGAAGAGCAGAGGTATGGAGGTGGCTTTTATTCAACCCAGGTAACATTTCTTTGTCTTGTTTCATCTTCCTGTAGACATTTTTATTTTCTCCCACACCACGCTCATCTGGCCTCCATGGCTTTGTCCACCAAATGAGCGTGCAATAGATATGAATAATGTCTAGAATTGAAGGACCCCTAGAGGTTATCTGCATCAATACTCTTATTATACAGAAGAGGAAATTAGCTCAGGGAGTTTCACTCAGGGAATTCATGGCAGAGCCAGAATCAGAACTCATGTCTCCTGACTTTAAGCCCAGTACCTGCTTCATTATTCTAAATCACCATGAAAGGCTAGTAAGTTTATTAGCAATTATATCATATCCTATGTAATAAAGAGTGGTTGCCATGTAGACAAAGGTATTGATGCTCCTTCTCCACAACGAAATAAATAAAAAGTGAGAGAAATACTGATTGTTACATGTTAATCTATCTAGCTATTTAATGTAAATTCATTTGAGTATGTATTTTTATTACAACCAATTATTATGTAGTTGTATAATAAATGTTTATATTCAAAGTTTAGATTGAATGCTAATATCTTCCCTGTTGCCTGGATGTTTAGATAATGATGGAGTGTGTATATTTATATATATAAAATTTAGACATAGAGAGGGCCTTCAGTATTAATTTACTGACCATCTAATGTGTTTTATCTTGGGTACAATTATAGGGTTAGCAGAAAAGAGTGCCCTATTGATTAGCATTTGCCCCCTAGATATAGGCAGAGGGAATGGCCACATTGTTTAACATCTCTGATCTAGTCATGTTTCTCAGTTTTATAGATGAGAAAGATGAGGTCCAGAAAGATAAAGTTTATTCATTTATTCCTTCAACAAATATTTATGTACCTACTAAATGCAATGGATATTACCTTAGTCCATTGTGTGTTGCTATAACAGAAAATGACACACTGGATAATTTATAATGGACAGAAATTTATTAGCTCATGGTTCTGGGTCCTAGGAAGTCCAAGATCAGGGGGCTGCACCTGATGAAGGCATTCTTGTTGCATTATTCCATGGTGGAAGGGCAAAGAGTAGGTGGAGTGGGGGGTTGGTGGGAGTGGGGTATAAACTCATCCTTTTATAACAAATTCACTTCTACAATAAGCAGCATTAATCCATTTATGAAAGTGGCACCCCCATGGCCCAAACACCTCCCATTAGGCCTCACCTCCTAACACTGCCACATTGGGGACCAAGCTTTCTGACACATGAACTTTGGGGGACACATTCAAACCACAGCAGGCATCAAGAAAAATATATTACCTACTTGCCTCATGAATCTTACATTGCAGTGGGGTAGGCTAACAATAAACTATAAATAAAAGCATTACAAATTGAGATGAGTGCTATAAAGGGCAAAAAGGTAACATTAAAACAGAGAATAATGGGAAAGGGGAGTTTATGGCCTTGTTGTGGAGATACTTAAGCTCAGACTGAAGGATGAGGAAGAGATAATCATGCAAAGACTCAGAGGAATTCTGCAAACAGTGATTTGCCTGAGGTTACATTTGCAGAACATATAGAGGACCCAGATCTGAGGCCACACTTCCTTCCTGTCCTTGCTAACAGCATCATCTTTATTGAGGAGGGAGAGATCTTTCTTCCCCCTCCACAATGGGGCTCTTAACCAGTCTTACTGCATCAGCTGGAGTTTCATCTCCAGACAATGCTGCCCTACCCCCCATAAAAAGGGCATTTGTAAATAGGGAGTACATCAATGAACTAAACGTATTTTTGTGCCTTGCTGATTGTTGACAGGACACAATCAATGCCATCGAGGGCCTGACAGAATATTCACTCCTGGTTAAACAGCTCCGCTTGAATATGGACATCGATGTTGCTTACAAGCATAAAGGTCCCTTACATAATTATAAAATGACAGACAAGAATTTCCTTGGGAGGCCAGTAGAGGTAAATGAAGAACTTCGTGTAGTATTTTACAATTGGCTGAGACCATTGAAATCATCTGTCCCACTCTTTATTTTATAAATCTATCTTTTCGCTACTTAAACATATATTGAGTGTCTGTTATGTCCTAAGCAGGGATGCCTGCTATATCCTGGGCACTGAGGATTCAAAAATAAAACACAGTCAGCGTAGTGCAGGGAGATTGTCATTTAAGCAGATAGTGAAAAATAAGAGTCTTGATAGGTACATGGAAGTACAGAGGGGCCCTCCTGATCCTGGCTGAAAGATGGGAGGAGTTTGTCAGATGTGTCCAGCTGTGTGGGTTAAATCTGAAAAAATCAGAATGAGTTAGACAAGTGAAGAAAAAGGAAGAACATTCCAGGCATAGATAACAGCACACAGAGCAGTACAGTGAGTGTAGGAGGGAAGGCATGTCTGGGAAGCTGCTAGTGGTTCCTTCTGGCCCTGGTCATACATGCAGACTGTGGCCAGGCTGGAGTCAGCCTTTAGGGTCCCCAGCTCCTTGCCCCATGTCCTTTGCTACTGCTGGATTTTTAAAGGTGGTAACTTTGATGGCTTATGAAAATTTCACAAAGAAAAAGACATGTTGGAAAAACTGTGTTCTCTATTAATATTAGCTGCCCACATATAGCTGCTAATACATATTTTTCTAACTACTGTGTTTACATTAAAGTATACTTAAATGTACAGTAATTGGAAATAGTCCTCACTGTTGACATCTTTCACAAATTGGTGTTTGTTAAAAGTAAACAAGTATGAGAAATATATATATATATTTTTTGAGATGGAGTTTCGCTCTTGTTGCCCAGGTTGGAGTGCAATGGTGCAACCTCAGCTTACTGCAACCTCTGTCTCCCAGGTTCAAGCAATTCTCCTGCCTCAGCCTCCCAAGTAGGTGGGATTACAGGCACCTGCCACCACACCCAGCTCATTTTTTGTATTTTTCGTAGATACGGGATTTCACCATTTGGCCAGGCTGGTCTCAAACTCCTGACCTCTGGTGATCCACTCACCTTGGCCTCCCAAAGTGCTGGAATTACAGGCGTGAGCCACCATGCCCAGTGGAGAAATAAAATTTAATGCAAAAATTGCAAACTGGTGGCCCATACTAAAAAAAAGGATATGGATATAAACATAGACATAGATATATGCCAACATTTAAAGATCCAGAGATTTCAAATAAAAACCTGATTCCCAACTTCCCTTAATAAACCAAAAGACCTGGCAGCAAGGCACTGGGCATTGGCATGGCTTCTGCAATTTACTGCAGTCCCCACCAGTCACAGGATGTATGCATGTGCATTTATGTTCATACTTGCTTTGTGTCCAGGCCTCTGCAGGCATTTGTGCTTGTGGTCCATAGTTTGGGAATACGTCTTCTTTCCCTGGGATCATTTAGAGTTCACCAGAGATTCATGTTCTGAGTCTGAGCTCTAAAGAGGATCTCTTGACCTTCCAGCTACCTGAGGTAGCTGGAATTATTCTTTTCTATAGGGATAATGCTGTAAGAGGCCTCTTGTCATCCTAGCAAAATTTAAACCTTAGCCCAGGATGCTGCTTCCATGTAACACCTGGGCTGTTATTATCCAGTGTGGAATTTTCTACTCCAGCATTTCCTGAAATGTGTTCCGTGAAAGAGTGTTAGGTGGTTGAGTGTTTAGCTTAAATAAAGTTAAACAAGTTTTTTAATCCAGAATTCCCCTGTTCTGTAATGTGTATGTGATTAAGTGTGGTGACTCTGGGCGTGAAAAGGGGCAGAGGCAAGGAACAGTGCACAGCATTTCCCAAACTTATTTGTCATGCATGCTTTTCACATGCAGTATCTCAAGACACTTGTTTTCCAGCAAATGCTGCTATATTCTATCAGGGAGAACAAGAACGTTACTAAAATTTGAAGGAAAGATTGAGAAACTTTAACATATGCCCAATCCCTCTTGCATTATTGTGCTAAGCAAAGGAAAGGGGAGGCTTGGAATAAAGGAAGGGCCAACTCCTCGGGCTCAAAATTGTCTCTCCCCTACTTTCCACAAATTAGGGAGCATTTGGATGACAAAGTTCCTCTGGGCAGGAGAATGAGTTAACTCCATTTATGTCTTCACTTTCCTACTAGCAGAGTGGGAAGAAGAGCAGCAGCAACTAAGGATTTGGCAGGCTTGAGTGGGGTGCTAGTGGTTTGGGGTGGGGTACCAGGGGTTTCTGCAAACAAAGGCCATGACAAGTGGAAAAGATAAATCATCAAGAGATGGAAAAAGGGTGCAAAGGAGGAACTCAGAGAGGACCAAAGATAGATGCACCCACTTTCAAGTTATGTGGAGGTTCCCTGCTCTGGGTTCTGATGAAAACGATCTCCATTGGCACACAGGATGCTGATTCCTGAGCTAGGCACAGAAAGGAATTTATTCAGTTGGCAAAAGGAGATGAAGATCCAGATTTACCATGGCCATATGTAAATGAAAATGTAACCAGAAGTGACCTCTGACATGCTGCTTTTGTTGGTTCACTCAGGAGATCTCAGACATCTTATTTACATGTAGAAGGGAAAGGGGAAAATACTAGCCTTGTTTAGCACCTGCCGTGGGCATAGGATTTTCAGTGTCTCATCCAGTTACTCTCAGAGGAGATCTGAGAGAGGAGGCTGGTAGGTGTCAGCCCACTTTTCATAGCTCTATCCTCCCTCCCTATCAAATGATGAAAGAAAGCATGGTTTCTCTATTGTCTTTCCAGGTGCTTCTCAATGATGACCTCGTTGTCAGTACAGGATTTGGCAGTGGCTTGGCTACGGTACATGTAAGTATTTAATTGATATCCAATAATGAGTTATGTGTCTATTTGTACTAAGTAAGCATTTTGGGGGATTTATGTGTTATTCATAAAGGCTTGTTTCTTCATTTTAGCCACTTGGCAGTTGCAATTTTTTTTCTTTTTTTTTTTTTTTAAATGGGGTCTCACTCTGTCACCCAGGCTAGAGTGCACTGGTGTGATCTTGGCTCACTGCAACCTCCACCTCGCAAGCAATTCTCCTGCCTCAGCTTCCCGAGTAGGTGGGATTACAGGCACATGCCACTAGGCCCGGCTAATTTTTTTTTATTTTTAGTAGAGACGGAGTTTCACCATGTTGGCCAGGCTGGTCTCAAATTCCTGACCTCAATTGATCCATCCATCTTGACCTCCCAATGTTCTGGGATTACGGGAGCGAGCCACCATGCCTGGCTGGCAGGTGCAAATTTTTCTAGGCTGTTTAACTATGTTCATGCATTCTTAAATTACATGTTCTGAGCATAAATTAACATCCTATTAATAATTTTAATCACATTTTTATCTTTAGTACATTCATTCCTTCAAGGACTGTTGTAAGTTTATATGGGGGAGGAGAGGTTGTCCACTTTTCTGCCACTTCTGGTTGGTGTCAATGTATCTACTTCTGGCAGCACCTCTGCCCATTCACACACACCTATAATTTGCTGTTTGCCATTATGGTGTGTGGCTGGAAGAAACCCACACTCCTTAGCCTTGTGGTGTTGTGTGTAAAATTAAAGTGGAAAGGTTCAAGAACAAGAACCTTGGGAACTCTCCTATAGAGTAAGGTGCCCAGATTTGACTGCATGGAATTTAGACCAAGATTCTGACCGGCCAGAAGTCATTTTTTGCTTACTTTGGGTCTCTCAGGTTTAGATTATGGAGTTTGCTTAGAATCCAGCTGTTGGAAAAGTGAGTCGCTAATGTACACCGTTTGTGCTGGATTATGAAAATGATTCTTCGAGCATCCCATCTGCAGCAGCAGTGTTGCCATAATACCTTTGTCACTTTCCCACTTTAAATAGACTCTTCTTGCTTACTTGTCCCCAATGTAGGTAACAACTGTAGTTCACAAAACCAGTACCTCTGAGGAAGTTTGCAGCTTTTATTTGAAAATTGATACTCAGGATATTGAAGGTAAAACAGCATGATTTACCTTGTAATTTTGGCTAAAAATAAAGCATGTTTATACATAGAGAGCTTCTCTGATTAGGAAAAATGTGCTTACTCAAAAAGCAAAATTTCTTGATCAAATACTTTAGCAGGTTGACATCCAAGTAAATTTTTTACATTAGATATATTTTTTGCAATAGATATAACTCTTTAATACAGTTGGAAGCTAATATTAAATAACAATAACTAAGCTAAATGTATTTGCTATTGATCAATAAATTGTTTTGACTGACTATGTTACTTTTAAAGAGTGTAACTAGTTGTAAAGCCACATTAAGGTCTAATTCCAGAAGCCAGCATTTCTGTTACTTTTGTGTTAACCTTCCAATCTAGGACCTTGAATTCCCTTATCACCCTGTTAGTTTTCCATCCCTTAGCCTTTCTGTATTCCAAGGGGTCAAGCAAATGAACATTTCTGTGCCTCCATCTTTAACTTAGTCTCTCCTATACTTACCATTCTTTCTTTAAATGTACCCCCGACCCTTTTTTTTTTAACCCAAGGCCCTCACATCCCTCTGCTGGTTGGTTCTCCCTTCTTGGTCCAAAACCAAGTCCACTTGCACACTCCAGTCCTCCTCCTCTCCCCATTGCCTCCAGGGTCAGAATGAATGCTGCTGCCTCTGCCCTGATATTTTCCATCTATGGCTCAGAAGCCTGTTCCTACAGGAAACTTCCCAACTACCAGCAAATCAAGGCATCTGCTCTTCCTCCCTCCAACATCCCCCAAACATATTACCAATACATATTTATCTTTAATAATTTCTTCCTTAAATTATAAGTTATTTGACAGCAATGAACTGTTAATTATTTAAAGACTTTAATTATTTAAATTAATTATTTAAATACTTCCTGGTATTGTCAATAGCCATGAATTTCCGTTAGAACCGCTGAAAGTATCTAAACTTCCAAATCACAAATCATTTTTAAGTGTGTTCAGAGATCTGTTCATTAATAATTCTGTTCTGACACGTTCCAAAGCAGCTGAAAACAGTTTACTCTTATATTTGTCTGTTTGCTTTCTTGTTGCGTATGCCAGCATCCCACTACAGAGGCTACGGAAACTCTGATTACAAACGCATAGTAGCATGTGCCAGGTGAGCCCATTTCCACAAAAGTGAGTATAGACTCCAAGTTCTCATTTTTGTTTTAGTATTGTTTCTTTATATATTTTCAAATTTTAGTATGCCCAGAAGATACAAAATTGTTCAATTGTTTAAAAACGCAGAACACATGTATTCTTAAATAGCTACTTACCGTAAAAAACAGCCTTGGTTTTGCTCAGAATAGTTTTCTCTCTCATTTTTGTCTTCTGATTCAAACAGTATAATACTAATTTTTTCTTTCTTTCAGAGGGATAGAGATGTGATTAAAAAAAAAAAAACAGGAAAAAAATATAAAAGATTCTCTCAAAAACAGTTCCTACTCTCTTACTTAGAAAAATCACACTTACCTAACAAAATCCCTGGCCATTATTAGCTAGATTCTCAACTCAACCTGCACATTGAAGTCAGCTGGAGAGCTCTTGGAGATGTCCAAATGTCCTGTGCTCCAGAGGTCATTCTAATGGTAGCCAGGGTTGAGAACCATTGATGTTAAACCCTCTCCTGACTAAGTTTCCTGTTATTGCTAGGTAACAATTTATTGCAAACATAATGGTTTAAACCAACACAGTTTTACTATCTTGCAATTCTAGAGGTGAGAAGTCCTAAAATCAAGGAGTTGGGTAGGGCTGTATTCCTTCTGGAAGCTCTAGAATTTGTTTGCCTATTCCAAATTCTAGAGGCTCCCTGTGTTCTTTGGCTTGTGGCCCCTGTCTGTCTTCAATACAAGTGTCACAGCATCTTCCAATCTCTCTTTGACTGTGACCCCTGCTTCCATCATCACACCTCCTTCTCTGACTCTCCTGCTTCCCTTCCTCATAAAGATTCTTGTCTTTACATTAGACCTACACAAATAACCCCCATCTCAAATCCTTAATTTAATCACATCTGTAAAGTTCTCTTTGCCACATAAGGTAACACATTCACAGGTTCAGGGGATTAGGACATGGACATCCTTGGGGGCCATTATTCTGCTTACCACAGCCACCATCCTAAAATATTTATGAAAGTGTAGGATTTTTGCCAGGTACGGTGGCTCATACTGTAATCCCAACACTTTGGAAGGCCAAGGAGAGAGGATTGCTTGAGCCCAGGAGTTCAAGAATAGCCTGGGCACCATAGCCAGACCCCATCTCTATAGCAAATTTTAAAAATTAGCCAGACATGGTGGCACACACCTGTAGTCCCAGCTACTTGGGAGGCTGAGGCAGGAGGATTGCTTGAGCCCAGGATGTTGAGGCTGCAGTGAGCTGTGACCATGCCACTGCACTCCAACCTGGATGAAAAAGTGAGACCCTGTCTCCAGAAAGGAAAAGAATATGTAGGTATTTGAAAATATGTATATACATTTGGCTTTGGTGATCACACAGTGTGATCAGATAGTGGTAGAGCCAGGACTGTAACACAGACTTCTTCCCTGATCTTTCCATCGTCCCTCAATCCTTTCTGTTGTGTTCTATTTTCTTAACTCTTGTATTGTCAATAACAGTGATATCTATGGATGGCATTTTGCTGATTTTACTTATAATCACGCACCCACTGTGGATAACATGGAAATTCAATAGTGTTGTGCAAAAGATGAGAGCTGAGAAGGACCTTAGGGATGATATCATAATCCTCTTGTTTTGGAAATGAAAAAACTAAGACCCAAAGAAATAAAGTCGCCTGCCAAATGCTCACAGAGTTAGAGGCAGAGCCAGGGGCTCAACTCCCCAGCCTCTGATGTTCAATCCAGTATCTAAACTGTCTCTTTTTTTTTTTTTTTTTGAGATAGAGTTTCACTCTGTCACGCAGGTTGGAGTGCAGTGGCCTGATCTCGGCTCACTACAACCTCTGCCTCCCGGATTTGGGAGATTCTCCTTCCTCAGCCTCCTGAGTAGCTGGTATTACAGACACACAACACCACGCCCAGCTAATTTTTTTTATTTTTAGTAGAGATGGGGTTTCACCATGTTGGCCAGGCTGGTCTCGAACTCCTGACCTCATGTGATCTGCCCACCTCAGCCTCCCAAAGTGTTGGGATTACAAGCCTAAACCACCATGCTCAGCCTAAACCACCCTTTCAATCAGTGTAATCTAAGACCACGAATCCCAAGGAAAAGCACATTGTTTCTCCCTGCCTCCCTCCCAGCTGTTTCCCAGCCTTCTCTATCTCCCAAGCCCAATCGCTTCCTAGGATTCCTTCACTATTCAGTCCTATTTCCTTCCTCATCAGCATTTCTTCCTTCCAGCACTTCCTACTTCCTTCTGTGGCCAGTCCCTGCTCTCTGTTCCCACTCAAACATCTTTCCTCATTCCCTAACTTCTTTCCAGTAAGGTCACCTTTCCCAGGCAGCTTCTTTCCTCCTGAATGCCATTCCTACCCTTGGACACCTACCAGCTGGGGAGGAGCATGATCACAGTTACCTTTAAATTTGTAACAGTTGTCAAAGGGAAGTGTAAGCAAACTTCTGGGCAGAGCTCGAATCAGTGTCTGGGACCCTACAGGGAGGCATCTGTACTTGCCGTAAAGAAGAGCTCTCTGATAGGGTGAGACACCTGTGGGATAGCCTCTGCCAGTAAGAACTCCAGTGACCTTCAGGACATCAGCTTACTTCTCCGATCCTCTTCTATGAAGCAAAGATATTGCACTACTTTATCTCAAGTTTTCTGCCGGTTCTAATTGTCCACAATTCTGCCGTACAGAAAAAGGCTGTTATCAAAAGCTCGTTCATTTGACTTCATTGGCAGGAGGCCTAATTCCAGATTATCAATATACAAAAGAAAGCAAGGAGAAATGCAATCTTGAATAGTCTATCCTTTGGTTTTTACAAATTGGGGACAAAATGTTCCAGAAAGGCGGGTGGAATATGCTTTTGGCTCTGTTGACACTGAAGTTAGGTTGGGTAAATTCCAAAAGGAGCTGTGTAGTACTTATTCATGTAAGAATTTCTTTGCCTTCAAATATTCTCTCTCCTGATTAAAAAATGCCAGCATGAAGTTTCTGTGTTCAGAGGGTCTCTTTCGTGTATTTACCTTTTTACAACCTCTCTGTTGTATTCCTAAGAAAAGAAAAACAGGATTTCATTTCCCTCGCAACAAAATGCCTTTGGGGAAGATTGCTGGTTTTGGCAGCAGGCAAAGGGCTTCTTGAAAGGAGGATTTCTGTTCCACCATTGAAACAGTCTCCATGGCAACCAGTCATCAAGGCTCCAGCAACCTTTTCATAGACACTCTCCACTCGGGAGGCCCTTTTCCATCCTGCTGACAAAGTGTTTGCATCTGTGAGCAAGAGTTCTCTGCTTCTACCCATCCAATTAGCGAGATGTTCAGATGTCACATTAGAGTTCCAAATGTTTTATATTCTGTTCTAAATTGTCAATTTGGTGGAGAATAGGGTTAAATTTTTATGAGTCAGATATTTTAGAATACTTTTCATTATTGTGGCAAATATTACATCTATAACTTCTATTAGGGACTGCTTTTATTTATTTATTTATTTATTTTTGAGGCAGAGTCTTGCTCTGTTGCCCAGGCTGGAGTGCAATGGTGTGATCTCAGCTCACTGCAACCTCTGCCTCCCAGCCTCAAGCGATTCTCGTGCCTCAGCCTCTTAAGTAGCTGGGATTACAGGTGTGCGCTACCACACCCAGCTAATTTTTGTATTTTTAGTAAAGAAAAGGTTTCACCATGTTGGCCAGGCTGGTCTCGAACTGCTGGCCTCAACTGATCCGCCTCAGCCTCTCAAAGTGCCGGGATGACAGGTGTGAGCCACTGCGCCCAGCTGGGATTGCGTTATATATGCTCCATGAGGTGTCATTGAGGAAAAGATATGCCCTGACCCCTCACTAACTTGCATAGTGTCTCCTCTTCCACCAACATTCATACCTGTAGGTGAGATAAATTCATTTTCCCCCGTTATGAAGCTGTCTTTTAACTTCTTCCTTTAATCCTGTCTGCTCTCCCAAGCTTCACTCTCAAACATCCAGCTGCCTCTCAAGCATCTTGAGGTGAGGCTGGAACCTGAAATCAAGTTTTGCAGAACCACACTCCCTCTGTCTCTGCCCCAGCCTCAGCCAGCCTGTCTCTTTTATGTCTTCTAACATCTCTTAATGGTAGCTGTAAGCCTCTGCCACCCAAAACCAAAGCCTGGGAATTATAAAGATAAATTTAAAATACAAGCTTATACTTCTTCACAGTTAGTTTTACAAATAAGAAAATGATCTTAGAAGGGGGAAATGATTTGTGGGAATCTCAGAACTGGAATAAAACCCAAGTTTCCTGATTCTCCATTTCAGTATTCTTTTCTCTCTTACAAAACAAAAACAAAAACAAAACCCTCCCATTGTGCCCTTTTTGCATTTCTCCTTAACTTCCTTCCAGCAGAATTCCTACTGAAAGGATAGTCCTTGAAACATTTTCTACATAAAGTAGCTATTATGGGAAATTTAGAAAATAGAGAAAAGCATGAAAAAGAAAAGAGATAATCGCTTATAATCTCACCATCCAGAGAAAGTAGCTACTAATATTTAGTGGGTTCTTTTGTTTGTTGGTTTGTTTTTAAAGAGGGAGTCTCGCTCTGTTGCCCAGGCTCAAGCAGTTTTCCTATAGCTGGGATTGCAGGCGTGTGCTACCACGCCCGGCTAAATTTTTTTTATTTTTAGTAAAGATGGAGTTTCACCATGTTAGCCAGGCTGGTCTTGAACTCCTGACCTCAAGTGATCCGCCTGCCTCGGCCTCCCAAAGTGCTGGGATTACAGGCGTGAGCCACCATGCCTGGCCTTACTGTATTTTCTTCCAGCTTTTCCTGGACATGTTTATTGAATCTCTTTTCAACATACAACTAATTTTTTCCCTTGGAATATGCTTCATTAGAAAATAAACTAACATGAGAATCCAAAGACCTGGATTCTTCTACAGCTCTGCATGAATTAGCCGTGTGACCTTGAACCAGTGCCTTACTCTCATTCTGAGTTTCCCCAGCTAGTTAGCTTGGTGTGGATGACTTCTGTGTTCCAGTAGAGTGGTTCATTGAGATTATTGATCAAGTGAGGAAAGAGAATAGATGACTCAAAGATCTCTTGCAACTCTAAAGTCAGAGATTTTAACCCATACATTGTAGAAAAGTAAATAAATGGAAACCCAAATTTAAAAATTAAGGTCCACTAAGGAACAGTGTCCTTTCTTAAAGAATCTTATTCACTTGTTTATTACATTTTCTAACCTCTTTTTTATTTTAGCTACAAGCCCAGCAAGGAAGAATCATCTTCTGGATCCTCTCATGCAGTGATGGACATCTCCTTGCCTACTGGAATCAATGCAAATGAAGAAGACTTAAAAGCTGTATGTGTTTTCTTTTAAATCATGTAAATTCTTTGTTTTCTTTTCTGAATTATTTTACAGACAATTGTACTTTCTTTCATTTTAATATACAACTTGTATAGAATCACCCAGAATATTCTCTGTTTTTTGTTTTTGTTTGTGTTTTGAGATGGATTTTCACTCTTGTTGCCCAGGCTGGAGTGCAAAGATGCGATCTTGGCTCACTACAACCCCGCCTCCCGGGTTCAAGTGATTCTCCTGCCTCAGCCTCCCGAGTAGCTGGGATTACAGGCATGCACCACCACGCCTTGCTAATTTTTTTTTTTTTGTAGTTTTAGTAGAGACGAGGTTTCACCATGTCAGCCAGGTTGGTCTCCAACTCCTGACGTCAGGTTTATCCACTGGCTTTGGCCTCCCAAACTGCTGGGATCACAGGCGTAAGCCACCAGGCTTGGCCAGAATATTCCTTTCAAAACATAATTAACCTAAGTTTTGATTTATCAAAGTGAAACAGAAGCATACACTAGCATGCTCTGAAAAATATGAGTTTATATGCTAATGTGTTCAGACTTTTTCAAGAAGAGGAACTGCTCTTCAGTTTCTTTGAACAACAGATCACATCCCTGTGATGTGACATCTCATCAACAGATGAATGCATTTAAACAAAAAGATAATGAAATGAAATTCAAGCTTCTCTCTTTTCCCCCTTAGCTTGTGGAAGGGGTGGATCAGCTATTCACTGATTACCAAATAAAAGATGGACATGTTATTCTGCAACTGAATTCGGTAAGCTCCACCTCCAACCATTTTTCCTTTACTATTACTATTCAAAATATACAGGCTAAAAGATTATAAATACCGTCTCTCCGTAATTTCCTTAAATCCTTGAATTTGTTAAACAGATCCCCTCCAGTGATTTCCTTTGTGTACGATTCCGGATTTTTGAACTCTTTGAAGTTGGGTTTCTTAGTCCTGCCACTTTCACAGTGTATGAATACCACAGACCAGGTAATCAACTCCATGCTAACATTTCTTCAGAAGAATACTTTGTATTCTTTACAGAACATTTAGAAATCCACTAGAGTCCTGTAAATTTTATGTATTGCCTCTCTTAGAGACCACTCTTCATAAAAGTCCCAATTTGAACATTCAAACTACTGTATACAAAATATTGTACATAAACTTCTTCTTGACATTGAGCAGACCATTTTACCTCAGTCCTCAGTTTCTTCATTTTTTAAAATAAATGGATCGTAGTGCCTCCAACTTCAATATTCTTTGCCTCAGGTTTATCTATGGTGTTCACAGATAAATCATCTCTCTCCTTTTGAGAGAAACCGACTCAATTTTCCCAGAACAACTTCTAGCCCATCTATATTCTTGTTAACTTTGCAGATAGCTCTGTTATAGCAGCTGTCAGATTGCATTCAATTATTTGTATGTCTTTCTCATCAACTCCAGGGTGTTTTCATTCTTGTGTCCCTAGTATCTAATGCAGTGTCAAGTATAGAATGTTAACTCAATAAATATTTATGAATGAGTGATACCACATTTGACTACTCCACTTTTGAGAATGTTATGTGATTGGAGAGCTTATTGGTTCACAAGACAGATGACTCCACCTTGGGCAGTTCTACTTGTTAGAAAATTCTTAAAGTGAACCAAAACTCTGACACCCATTCATTCTAGTTTTATATTCTGAAATCACATAGAACATACATAGTCCCTCTTCTCCTTGAGATAGATATATAGAGTTACATAGCTATATGCTTTTCTTCCCTTGTCCACCCTAAACAATTCCAACTCTTTCAAAAGATCCTCATGCAACATAATTTATTTTCCTGTTACTTATAGAAGCATAAAATATTTTATTTCTGAGAAACGAGTGTTTTAAGCACAGAACTAAGCTAAAAAGGGGAGCTCTTTCTGAGGGTAGGGGAGCCCTTCCCAGGACAGCCAATTTATAATTTCACCTCCCTGGGCCTTAACTATAAAAAGAAGGATTTAGAATAAGCAATCTCTGAGGCTCCATGTAAGAGACTCGCCAATTAGTACCTGTGTTGTTCTTCAAACCACTTCTGTTAACCACACTTTCGTTGCCACAGATAAACAGTGTACCATGTTTTATAGCACTTCCAATATCAAAATTCAGAAAGTCTGTGAAGGAGCCACGTGCAAGTGTATAGAAGGTAAACTTTATTTAACATGTTTAGGCTGCATGCTTATTTAAAGCAGTCCTTCATAACCTGAGGTTAATCTGGGGGACACTGGTAAACTGTTCTTTCTCAGAAGTAGAAATGCTATCTCAGCTAATTGAAAGCTAATGATTCCTGAGCATTGTAAAACTACGTTTTCACAGTTCCTGAACAACCTGGTAGTTCATGCTGTACAGAGGCAGGGAAACACTATCGAGATGGTTGTTGGATATTATAGGGACAACATGATGTGAAATTTTACTTTCACCTAGTCTTTTTAACATACAGGACCAGAGGCTCAGGACTGAACCACTAGCTTCTGTTTCTTTTCTATTTTACTTCCCAGTTAATGGAATTCTATTTATTGTCCAGTTCCATTTAGTCTTTCGTAAATTGAAGAAAGCCTTCTTGGCCAAGGAAAAGATCCAGAACTCACCAGTAATCAACAGCTGGCTCCATGAGGGGCTGAGTTAGTTTTGGTTTTTTCAAAATCCTCAATAGCTACACCTTTTCTAGGTACTTATTGTGCCATTTTATGGCTATATATCCGTCACATTATCATTCTGGGTCCTTTGAAGGACTTCTGATTATACTCAAACTGGAAAAATTTCCCCCTTTCATCAAGGGAAGCACATACATTTCTAAGGACCTGAATGTGGAGTAGCCACCCAGTCTAACAATAAGTCTTATGCCAGGGGTGTCCAGTCTTTTGGCTTCAGTGGGCCACACTGGAAGAAGAATTGTCTTGGGCCATACATAAAATACACTAACACTGACAATAGCTAATGAGCTAAAACAAAAATCACAAAAAAATCTCATAACATTTTAAGAAACTTTACGAATTTGTGTTGTGCCACATTCAAAGCTGTCCTGGGCTGTGTGCAGCCCTCGGGCCATGGGTTCAACAAGCTTGTGACTTATGCTCAAGATTTTGTTTTTTGTTTGTTTTGTTTTTGCTTTATGTAATGTTTCGCTTTATGAAAGAAAAGAAAATGGGCAGGTCTTAGAAATCTGAGATTTGTAAGGTTTTATTGGGTTGTCTCTGGGTTCATGAGAAACTGTGTTTACTCCTAGAAAGAGTGTCTACTTCTTTACATTAACCTTCGTTTTACCAATTTTCACAAAATCCAGCTGATTGTGGGCAAATGCAGAAAGAATTGGATCTGACAATCTCTGCAGAGACTAGAAAACAAACAGCATGTAACCCAGAGATTGCATATGGTGAGTTCAAAAGTTCAATATAGCTCCTTTAAGCATGAAATTTTATGAAAACGTGTTCAGTTAGAAAGATCAAAAACTTTACATAGTGATTATATGGATACAACATTCCATGTGATCCCCTGAAGGAAAATGCCATTGATTTTTAGCCCTAACATGAAAAGTTTTTTATTCCCCAGCAAAGAAATGTGATTTTCATTATAAATAATAGAAGTGACATGTATACCCAGCCAAGACACTTTCCTCTAATAGATCTTTTTCAATTACGGGCACTAAAACATAGTCAAAGGGAACTTTTGAGAAGCCACAGAGGTATAAGATTTCAGTTCCGTACTCTTCCAATTGATAGACCAGAGGCAGAGGCAAAGGTGGTTTAGGGGAGTTGGTTTTTAAAAAATCTCTTCAGTGTAAAAATATAAATACCAAATAATTTTTAATATATTCAGAATTGCAATCCATGTTTGAGACATTCTCCATTTCAAAAAGCGAATCTCAATCCTTCTAGTTGTCCAGAGCTCAGAGCTAAATTAGTGTTCAAGTTCAGTTGCAGCCTTGTCTCAGTTCCTGATAAAATTAGCTCCTTTGTTTTCTATTCAGTTTTTGATGTTTACTGCTGGCATTTTTTGGAGAGAGAGAGCATATCGTACACTATCTCAAATCATTTTTTCATTTTGAAATTGGAAGGGTGGAGCCGGGCGCGGTGGCTCATGCCTGTAATACCAGCACTTTGGGAGGCCGAGGTGGGTGAATCACCTGAGGTCAGGAGTTCAAGACCAGCCTGGGGCGAACATGGCAAAACCCTGTCTCTACTAAAAACACAAAAATTAGCCAAGCATATTGGTGCGTGCCTGTAATCCCAGCTACTCAGGAGGGTGAGGCAGGAGAATCGCTTGAACCCAGGAGAAGGAGGTTGCAGTGAGCCAAGATCGTGCCACTGCATTCCAAACTGGGCAACACAGCGAGACTCTGTCTCAAAAAAAAAAACAAAAAAAAAAAAAAAAGAAAAGAAAAGAAAGAAATTGGAAGGGTGTTATTTATAAATTTAAAAAATAAGTACAGCCAATTTGGTACTTTGTGTTTAGCAACAGCTTTCATAGACAGTTTCTCATTGCAATGGAAAGGGTTCTCATTCTTATGGAACGGGTCTCATAAGAACTTTATGAGGGCTGGGCACGGTGGCTCATGCCTGTAGTCCCAGCACTTTGGGAGGCTGAGGTGGGCAGATCACTTTGAGCTCACGGGTTCTAGACCAGCCTGGGCAACATGGCAAAACCCTGTCTCTTCAAAAAATACAAAAATTAGATGTGCATTGATGGCTGGTGCCTGTAGTCCTAGCTACTTGGGAGGCTGAGATAGGAGGATCACTTGAGCCTGGGAGGTGGGGAGATTGCAGTGAGCCATTGTACTCCAGACTGAGTGACAGAGTGAAACCCTGTCAAAAAAAAAAAAAAAAAAAAAAAAAAAATGTAACAGAGGATTATTACTATTTGCCAGTGAAGAAACTGAGGCTCAGGGAGATTAAATAATTTGCTCAAGGTCATGCAGAAAGCAAGTGATAGAATTGAGATGCATCCTGATCTCCAGTATTTTTTCCATTGAAGTCTACTGAATTCTCTTAATAGTAATTCAGGCAACAGAATGAGTTTTGTATGGTTAATAACATTTCTTTCCTTTGAATTTATCTTGATTTAAAAAAAAAAAAGAAAGCTAAAAAGCTGCCTGACTCAGTGTAGACCCAATGCAGTTTGTTAAATACATGAAGACTTGAGAATACTGTAGTGTTTTGACAAACAAAAATTCCACTAAATTATTTCTTCCCTCCATTTTAGAACTATTTTAAATCTAAAATATCAGAAATCTATTTTAACACAGAGAATAAATGCAATTTGGGTTTATTGTGTTGTTTCAAGAAAACACTTAGCTGGCTTTTTCTGGACTACATGCTATTACTGGAATAACAGAATAGAAACAAAATTAAGTAGTTCTGTCTCTCTACTCAGGCCCACATAGTAAGTACATTGCCCATGTCCATTATAAAGACTATGAATCTGAAATTCAGAACATTTTTCATGCATTTTAAGCCACTAATTTACATAGCCCCTGGTTCTGCCATGATGAGTTCACCTATCTATCTCTCGATCTGTCAATCTATAACTGGGATAGACTTAAAGACTTGAGGGATATTTAGAATGAACAAATCTTTTAGGTCTCTCATTTCAAAACAAAAAATGGAAAGATCAAAAGCAAAAATAAAATAAACCTCTCCTGAGGCCACATAGAAAGAACGGGTCCCTTCAAGCTGGTCTTTCCAGACCTGAGGTCAAGCACATTGTGCATCAAACATTGATGTCTGAATGAAGAGAAAACAGGACTGTGGGCAGCTCATGTTGGGTAGTTGCCAAGCAAGGGTGAGTGAGACAACAGAATCATCCTCAAAACCAAAGATTAAAGCCAGTGGAACTATAGGAGGAAGCAAAGCAAGGAACCAAGAAAGCTCACATGGTTGACCTGAATGAGAGATAAGGCTTCCTCTGTGGCCATGGAGAAGAGAATGAAGGGGCTCTTCAAAAGATGCCCATAGGCATGACTCCACTCATCTTAAAGGATCAGCCTCTGAACTTAACATCTAACGAAGGTTTATCTTGTTTGTTTGTTGTATGTGCTTCTGTTATTTTATTAAATATGTCTCTTGTTCTAATCAGCCTGTTCTATAACATTGGCCAGGGCTAATGATTCTAATAGATTGAGAGATTGAATCAGACTGAGGGGACTGGGGAAGGCTTCTTGGAGGAAATAAGAACTATAATAGTTCGCCATGCTTCATTTCTCGTGTTTGACAAATTCTGGCTTCTACTGGACATAGCATTAATAGTATTAAGACTGAATTGTTTCATTTTTGTTTGTCTTTTACCAGCTTATAAAGTTATCATCACATCCATCACTACAGAAAATGTTTTTGTCAAGTACAAGGCAACCCTTCTGGATATCTACAAAACTGGTGAGAATTCATTCATTCATTCGTTCTTTCATTCAACAACTATTTAGTACTGACTATGTGCCAGGCACTGTATTAGATGCAGAAGATACAACGCAAATAAGACAGAGCTCCTGCCTTTTTAAAGCTTATATTCTACTTGGGGAGAAACATTTCTTAAAGATGTTCATATAAACATTTCTCACTGAATTCATTTTTCTCAAACTTCAGCAAAATGGTTTTTTTAATTTTGTAATTGTCCAATTTCTTTTTCTTTCCAACTTTTATTTTAGGTTCAGGGGATACATGTGCAAGTTTGCTACATGGGTAAATTGCATGTCGTAGGGGTTTGGTATATAGATTATTTTGTCACCCAAGTAATAAGCATAGTACCCAATAGATAATTTTTCAGTCCTCACCCTCTTCCCACCCTCTACCCTCAAGTAGGCTCTGCTGTCTAGTGTTCCCTTCTTTGTGTCCATGTGTACTCAGTGTTTAGTTCCCACTTATAAGTGAAAATATGTGATATTTGATTTTCTGTTACTGTGTTAATTCACTTAGGTTAATGGCCTCTGGCTCTGCATCCATGATGCTGGAAAGAACATGATTTCATCCTTTTGATGGCTGCATAATATTCCATGGTGTCTATGTCCCACATTTCCTTTATCCAGTCCACCACTGATGGACATTTAGGTTGATTTCATGTCTTTTCCATTATGAATAGTGCTGTGATGAACATATATGTGCATGTGTCTTCATGGAGAGATGATTTCTATTCCTTTGAGTATATGCCCAATAATTGAATTGATGGGTCAAATGGTAATTCTGTTTTAAATTCTTTGAGAAATTTCCAAACTGCTTTCCACAGTGGCTGAACTAATTTACATTCCCACCAGTGGTATATAAGCATTCTCTTTTCTCTGCAACCCTGCCAGTATCTGTTATTTTTTGACTCTTTAATTATAGCCATTCTGACTGGGTGTGAGATGGCATTTTGTAGTTTCGATTTGCAATTCTCTAGTGATTAGTGATGTTGAGCATTTTTTCATGTGCTTGTTGGCTACGTGTATGGCTTCTTTTGAGAAGTGTATATTCATGTCCTTTGCCCATTGTTTTAATAGGGTTGTTTTTTGCTTGTTGATTTAAGTTCCTTATAGATTCTGGATATTAAAAATTTATCAGATGCATAGTTTGCAAAAAATGTTCTCCCACTCTGTACATTGTCTGTTTACTCTGTTAATAGTTTATTTTGCTGTGCAGAAGCAGCTCCTTAATTAGGTCCCATTTGTCAATTTTTGTTTCTGTTGCAATTACATTTGGAGTCTTTGTCATGAAATCTTTGCCAGTGCCTATTTACAGAATGGTATTTCCTGGATTTTTTTTCTAGGATTTTTATAGTTTTAAGTTTTAGATTTAAGTCTTTAATCCATCTTGAGTTGATTTTTACATATGATGAAAGGAAGGGGTCCAGTTTCATTCTTTGGCATGTGGCTAGCCAGTTATCCCAGCACCATTTATTGACTAGGGAGTCCTTCCCCCATTGCTTGTTTTTATTGATTTTGTTGAAGATCAGATGGTTGTAGGTGTGTGGCTTTATTTCTGGGTTCTCTAACCTGTTCCATTGGCCTACGTGTCTTTTTTGGTATCAGTAACATGCTGCTTTGGTTACTGTAGCCTTGTAATATAGTTAGAAGTCAGGTAGTAGGAGGCCTCCAGCTTTGTTCTTTTGCTTAGAATTCATTTGGCTATTCAAGTTCTTTCTTTGTTCCATATGAATATTAAAATGTTTTTTTCCAATTTTATGAAAAATAGAAAAATGACATTGGTATTTTGATAGGAATAGCATTAAATCTGTAAATTGCTTTGGGCAGTATGGCCATTTTAACAGTATTAATTCTTCCTATCCATGACCATGGAATGTTTTTCCATTTGTTTGTGTCATCTCTGATTTCTTTGTGTCATCTCTGATTTCTTTGAGCAGTGTTTTGTAATTCTCATTGTAGAGATCATTCACCTCCCTAGTTAGCTGTATTCCTAGGCATTTGTGTGTGTGTGTGGCTATTGTGAATGGGATTACTTTTTTTTTTTTTTTTTTTGAGATGAAGTTTCACTCTGTCACCCAGGCTGGAGTGCAGTGGCACGATCTTGGCTCACTGCAACCTCTGCTTCCCAGGTTCAAGTGATTCTCCTGCCTCAGCTTCCTGAGTAGCTGGCATTACAGACATGCACCACCACACCTGACTTATTTTTGTATTTTTTTGGAGATAGGGTCTTACATGTTGGCCAGGCTGGTCTTGAACTCCTGGGCTCAAGTAATCCACTCGCCTCAGACTCCTGAAATGCCGGGATTACATGTGTGAGCCATCACACCTGGCCTCATTTCAATTGATATAAATTTTGCAATAAGTAGGACTATAAAGCTAAATTGCAATAATATGCTAAATTTTTGCTAATTGCAAAAATATACTAAATATTTTTCTCTTTTGAAATTCTATCAAATATTTTAAGTCCCAAAATGCTTGATTTCTTTTCTTCTGAGACGTGGTCGCACTATGTTGTTCAGGCTGGTCTGAAACTCCTAGGCTCAAGGGATCCTCTCTCCTCAGCCTCCCAGCTTGATTATTACTAACCATACCCTAGAATTTTAAAATCCTAGTAATATTTTTCAATTTTGTATTTGCTTTATCAACACTTTGATAATTTTTAAAATTTTTGCTATTTTGAAAGTTTCATTGTATGAAACTTGTGATGTTATTTTATTTTTTCTTCATTGATGGTTGTAATTTTTTAATTTGCAGGCTAGTTGCCATTCTAATGAAATAAGTGTTTAGAACTTTGATCTTTCTACAATCCAACTTTTGAGCACCATTTTCATCCAATATTCATATTACAAGCAATAATAAGCCATTCTCTTTTTACTGAAATAACAAAGTGCTTTTCATTCCAGAAATACAAATTATTTGTTTTATTTGATACTGATTCTTGCATAGTACCAAAAGACATTTTAGACTGTTCTGAATTTTTCATAATATCAGATGATTCCCAAGCTACAGTTTTTTTTATTAGTATCATTTCTTCTTTGTTCTCCTGTAAATCCAAAGATGCATTTTATGATATTTAAAAGGAAATGTTAAGAAACATTTGCATACTTCATCTCCTCATTCTGGGTTCATTTTTAACACTTATAAATTTTGAATTTTTATAAATATAAAAATACCACACACTACTTACAGAAGAATTGCGGCACAGTGACAATAAACCATTTAGAATCAAGGGCAAACTGTAGTTTGAGGATAATGATAAATTGGTATTTCTCCAAAGGACAGAGTGCTTATAATAGGTGAGGATACAGAAGAATAAAAGTTATTGTTGAAGCCCAGGGTAGATGCCTGTTCTCTCTTCTGAATATACTTTAAATTTTCCATGATGAGAAGTTTAAAAAATAAGGCCCCATACAGCCACACTGCTTACTATGACAGGCGCTGAAATGGCAGATAGTACTGGTAATGCTGCTCAGATATTGACATAATAGGAATCTACATCATCAGGGCAGCGTAAGAAATCAGCTTGAACTAATGAGTGTACACCGAAATTTATATTACTAATGAAAGGTTACCATTTACACAATTTCTATTATACACTATTTGCCAATTGGTTCAGAAGTTTTTCAGGACTTAACAATTAAGATGACTCTGCCAGAGCTTAATAGTTAAATATCAGCTCTGGATATATAGCGATAAATCAGACACAGTCCATGCCTTAAGAAGTTTCTAGTCTAGCTAGAAGGACAGATGTGGGACAAAACATTGCAATAGAAATTCAAGTGTAAAAGAGGTAAGGAGGAGACAGACATATATTTAAAACAAAGAGCATCCAGGAATATTTTGCTGGATACTGTGAGAATTGAAGGAGACTTTTAAGATAAATGAAATTCAATAGGCCAACATGGGGAGGAATGCATTCCAGATAGGGGAATGGGCTACTTGTGAGTTCTTTGGGAATCCCAAAATTATTATCTTTGAAATTTTCCAAGTCTTTCACATTTTGTACTTTTCTACAAAGTTGACAGTTGCCAACTACCAAATAATTTTATATTTTACTATATAATGTGGAGATTAATATTGTTCAACTCTAGAGAGCCTTCTTTTAATTCTGGTTCTATAAGAGTAATAATAAGTACTTACATAGCTCCTACTATGTTCCAGGCACTTTTTATATATTAACCCATTTAATTTCACAATGGTTCTACAAGGTAGATTTTATTATCATGCCCAGTCTTCAGATGAGGGTCTAAGGCCTTATACAGATAACATAAACCATTTTCCCGGAGTCACATAGCCAGGAAGCGGCATGCTTAGAGTTTAACCCAGACAGTCTGGCTCCAGAGACTGAAGCTTTAACCACATGGATATCACTGCTCTCCACTAGCCAAGAACCTCTCAGTAGCGACGAGGAACCAGAAAGCTTGAGAGTTTATCATTGTGACATTAAAATATGAATGTTTTAACCTTACTTGACTTGCATGTCTCTCAGGGGAAGCTGTTGCTGAAAAAGACTCTGAAATCACCTTCATTAAAAAGGTAACCTGCACTAACGCTGAGCTGGTGAAAGGAAGACAGTACTTAATTATGGGGAAAGAAGCTCTCCAGATAAAATACAATTTCACTTTCAGGTAAGTCACCAATATTTTTCAGTCACTGATCTTCCCTCCAAAACTGAGTATGATTTATTCTTAAATACACTACGTGTTTCTTATGGCCCTGCTCTTAACTAACAAGCCATTTTGAACATCAGTGAAATAATATGAGTGTCAAACAGAGAATGATTTAAAACCATCGTGGCAGCTGAGGGCTTAGCTGCCTGATTAACCATCTGAGTATCTGGACCTGATGATGAATCTGAAAGTACTCACCGGACCTCCCCTAACCACCAGCTCCCTTGATAGGTTCTCAGACTGTGGTTTGTAAAGAGGAAAATGTGTAAATAAGCATTGTATTCTCTGCTTTTAGAAGCTAGTCATTGAAATAGATGCCATTTCTGCCTTTAATATGGGAGCCCCAGGCAGCTTCATGTTTCCTTAAGGGTTTGTGAACCCCTCCAGGAGAGGCCGGTACAGAAGAGTTTGGTGGACAACCTGATCCCTAGGGACCTGACCACAGCTGGGCTCTTATAAAAGAAATCAAATCCGGCTTTTCTGTACTGGCCACCTCACAAACGCTTTGTTTCTTGGTAGGTACATCTACCCTTTAGATTCCTTGACCTGGATTGAATACTGGCCTAGAGACACAACATGTTCATCGTGTCAAGCATTTTTAGCTAATTTAGATGAATTTGCTGAAGACATCTTTTTAAATGGATGCTAAAATTCCTGAAGTTCAGCTGCATACAGTTTGCACTTATGGACTCCTGTTGTTGAAGTTTGTTTTTTTTTCTCGTTTTTTTGTCTTTAAACATTCACAGCTGGTCTTATTTGTAAAGCTCACTTTACTTAGAATTAGTGGCACTTGCTTTTATTAGAGAATGATTTTAAACGCTGTAACTTTCTGAAATAACATGGCCTTGGAGGGCATGAAGACAGATACTCCTCCAAGGTTATTGGACACCGGAAACAATAAATTAGAACACCTCCTCAAACCTACCACTTAGGAATGTTTGCTGGAGCCGAAAGAACAGTCCATTGAAATGGAGTATTACAAAAACATGGCCTTTGCTTGAAAGAAAATACCAGGGGACAGGAAACTGATCATTAAAGCCTGAGTTTGCTTTCAAACTGTGCTAAAAAGCCTGTTATTTTATGCTAGATCAGCTTCAACCACACAGGCAAATTGAGAGAGACAGAGAAAGTCAGCAGTAGGGAACCTTAACCTGGAGCAGGCTTAGCCTCAGAGCCCTCAGCACACTGAGAAGGTAGGCAAGTTTGTCTCTGCCCCCTCCCCTTCCATTGCCCTCTTCATACCCTTGAAGGGAGAGCCTCTACTCTCTTTCCCTCCCTCTCAGCACATGTTCATTTCCCCCAGGAACTTGTTCTCGCCAACAATTGCTTTACTAAAAGACAGGCCCAGTGCAGCAACCTGGTGAAAAGAAACTGAGTGGCCAATCAGAAGACCTTTTTCCAGCCCTAACCATGTCTCTCTTTGAGCCTCAGTTTGAGCTTTATAAAAGAGGATTCATAACAAAAAGTTAATTTTTAAGTGACATTTTGCAGCACTTCAGATCATATTAAAAAGCTCTCACATATATTCCCATTTAATGTCTCAAGACTCTCACAAGATTCAGAAATTATTGTTATTATCATTATCATCCCCATCTTACAGATAAGAGAAAATTGAGATTCAGTCTTGGTGTGGTGGCTCAAGCCTGTAATCCCAGCACTTTGGGAGGCTGAGGCGGGCAGATCACTTGGAGGTCAGGAGTTCGAGACCAGCCTGGCCAACATAGTGAAACTAAAAATATAAAATTCTACTAAAAATATAAAAATTAGCCAGGTTAATTTAGCAAGCCTGTAATCCCAGGTACTCAGTAGGTTGAGGCAGAAGGATCACTTGAACCCAAGAGGTGGACATTGCAGTGAGCCAAGATCGTGCTACTGCACTCCAACCTGGGTGACAGAGCGAGACTCCATCTCAAAAAAGAAAAAAGGAAAAAAAAAAGAAAATTGAGGTTCAGAAAAGTAAAGCAGTTTTCCCATCCTAGTAAGGAAAAGAATTGGAAATCACACCCCAAGACTATCTCAGTCTAAATACATCTCTGTTCCACGTCACTACATATTGCTTGTTGGGGTGAATTTTCTAACAGTAAGGTGAGATATAATAGAAGTTTCTTAGACACAGGTTAATCAGGACCACTGAACTATCACAGGAAACATGAAGATGACCTCCGGATGTAATGGTAATTAACAGAGACTGGAATGCAGCTCCTTTTGAAGAGTCTGCTTTGTACTAGTTAGGTGAAACTACACAAGGCCTTGTAGTGTGCCTTTGTAAATGACACTAAGATTTTCCACTTCCAGGGACTAAGGACTTATTTTTCTCTAATGTCAAAGCTCACATTGTAGGCACTCCCTTGGCAAAAACAACCAATGTGTCATGTTCAAGATGGCCACACTCCCTGTCAGTGAGGGGAGAGGAGACCTTCTCCAGAGCAGACCTCTTGGTGTCTCCTGTCACCTCCTTGCCTGGAGGAGGGAACCACTGGTGCTGCTTCGGAGGCACAGGAGTCTGCCTGCCTTTTCCCTGAGCACTTTGGCAAATAGGGCGGGCCACAGTGGCCTAATTAACCCACAATGCAGCTGTCAAATATCAAAGCAGCTTTTGTGAATTAGCCTGGCACCATTTAAAATATCCGCCAGCTCCTCTTCAGCTAACTCCTATGCATTTGAACATACTTTCTCAGTGAGGCTTTTGTGACCCTCCAAACCAGGCTGGGCCCATTATCCAAAACTGCACTTCTCCTCCAAGGCACTTGCGCTGTTGCAATGATTTACTTAATCAGATGGAATTATTTGTTTAGCGTGACCACACCAAAAGCTCCATATAAGTAAGGTCTGAGTCTGTTCTATTCGCCAGTATCTCCTGTAGTTGGCACAATGTCAGGCACATCATAGGGACTCGATAAGTGTTGGTGGATTCCCCCACAGTGTAGAGAATCAGAAGACCCAAGTTCTAGTCTTGGCTTTGGCCCTAATTGGCAGTGATTTGGGACAAGCCTCTTAATCTCTTTGATAGCCTATAAAATAAGGGAATTGGACACTCTAATGTCTCTTTTATATATAGCTAAGAAGATGTTCTATAATCTTATGATGTGAAACAGAAAAAACCAAATGGCATATAAGCATCCAAATACTGGGCTTTTATGTCTGCCTGCATGCCTGCCTTCCTTCCTTCCTTCCTTCCTTCCTTCCTTCCTTCCTTCCTTCCTTCCTCCCTCCCTCCCTCCCTCCCTCCCTCTCTCTCTCTCTCTCTCTCTCTCTTTCTTTCTTTCTCTCTTTCTTTCCTTCTTTCTTTCTTTTAGACAGAGTTTTGCTCTTGTTGCCCAGGCCAGAGTGCAATGGCACAGTCTCGGCTCACTGCAATCTCCGCCTCCTGGGTTCAAGCGATTCTCCTGCCTCAGCCTTCTGAGTAGCTGGGATTACAGACATGTGCCACCACACCCAGCTAATTTTTTGTATTTAGTACAGATGGGGTTTCCATGTTGGTCAGGCTGGTCTCAAACGCCTGACCTCAGGTGATCTACCTCCCTTGGCCTCCCAAAGTGCTGGGATTACAGGCGTGAGCCACTGTGCCCAGCCTGGGCTTACATATTTCGTCTGTGAGTATGGAGAGAGCTCAGAGAAGTAAGCTGGAAGAACTGCCAAGGCTTCCTGGAGAAGGACAGTGGGATTTGGGTAGGTGGGAGGTGTAGGAGGGCCTTTCTGGTTAAGGGGGAATGCTTAAGGCAGGTTTCCCCAGGGGTAAGCAAGATGTTCTTAGGTGATGCGATGCACATTGTTCATTTTAGTAGCTATATGTTTATTTTAACATGTATTTTTAAAAACTAGCACATCAAAGCCATGATATAACATTTTCTTCCAAAATAAATTTATTTCCCAAGAAGTAAGTCTATTTAAGAAAAAGTATTGAGTAAATAAAGGTAAGATTATTCTTAGGGCAAAAATCATGCAGTTGGCTTGCAAATGATTGAAGTTTAAATACTCTGTCTTAAGAAAATACGTGGAGGTGACTATGAGCCAAGGTTGAGGCAAGCAGCCTTGCTCCATATTTCTCAGTGAGAGATTCTGGACCAAAGTCATATTCCATCTTTCTTTCCAGACCCTGTGATACTAATGTATTCAGCAACATCCAACAAACATGTATTGATTGGTAACTGTAGGCTAGGCCCAATTCTAGGTGCTTGGTGCCAAGATTCCTGCCGTTGTGGAACATAGATTCCAACTGGGAGAGATATGTAATAAAAAATAAAGAGAATAATTAAGGAATTAATCTTGGATCTCAGAAAGTGATAAGAGCAATGGGAAAAAAATAAAAGTAAAGCAGACTAAGGGAGACTGGTAATGGTCAGGGGAGGGGTTGCAGTTCTAAATAGGGTGGCCAGGTCAGGGTGGGCTTCAATGAGAAGGTGAAATTTGAGCAAAGACTTGAAGGATGTGAAAGAGTGAGCCACATAACTAGCCAGGGGGAGAGTGTTCCTGGCACTCTTGGTACATGGTGTCCGGCCTAAGGCAGGAGCATGCTGGTGTGTCACAGGGAAAGCAAGGAAGCGGGAGTGGCACGTATAGATTATGAAGTCAATGGAAGAGGCTTTGGCTTTACTTGGAAGGAAACAGGAGCCATTGCAAGGCTTTGAACAGAAGAGTGACATGGTCTGTCTTGCCTTTTAAAGGACTACTGTAACTGCTGTGTTGAAAGTAAGGCAAGGATAAAGACAACGGATAGGAGGCTAATGTAATAAACTAGGTGAGGGATGATGGTGCCTCAGACCAGAGTGGTAGCAGTGGAGGTATTGAAAAGTGGTTGAATTCTGGATATATTTTAAAAGTAAATGATATAGTTTGGATATTTGTCCCCCAAAATCTCATGTTGAAATGTGATCCCCATTGTCAGAAGTGAGGTGGGGTAGAAGATGTTTGGGCCATGGGAGTGGATCCCTCGTGAATGGCTTGGTGCCCTCCCATGGTAATGAGAGTTCTCACTCTGTTAGTTACCATGAGATCTGATTGTTATAATGAGCCTGGCACCTCCTTCTTGCTGGTTGCTTCCTCTCTCACCAGGTTCTACTTAGGCTCTTTTTTCCCTTCCACCATGATTGTAAGCTTCCTGAGGCCTCACCTAAAGCAGATGCTGACACCATGCTTCTTGTACAGCCTGCAGAACCATGCACCAAATAAACCTCTTTCTTTATAAATTATGCAGCCTCAGGTATTCCTTAATAGCAATACAAAAGGGACTAATATAGTAGGCTTAATTGAAGGGGCTAATATTGTAGGTTTGACTGAATTCCCTGGTAGAGTGGAAAAAAGTGTGAGAGAAAGAGAAATGTCAAGGATGATGCTAAAATTTTTGGCCTGAACAACTGGAAAGATGGAGTTGCCTAAGATTAGGAAGGCTGTAGATGGAGCAGGTTGTGAGGAGTTAGGAATCTGTTCAGTTTTGGATATGTTGAGTCTTAGAAGAAATCTATTAAACATCCAAGTGAAGGAGTCTGGAAGGCAATGGGTCATATAGTTCTGGAGTTCAGGAGAGAGCTCTGGGCTGAAAAATATAAATATGAGAGTCATCAGCATACTAAAATCATTAGACTAGTTAAGATCACTAAGGATGTGAATACAGACAGAGGAGGGGAAAAAAAGAAGACCAAGGATAGACCTTTTGAGCATTCCAACATGAAATTATTAGAGAAAAGAGATAGAGGATCCATTGAATTAAGAGAAAAAACAAGAGATGAGGTCCCCTACAAGCCAAACAAAAGAAAGAGGTTCTGGGAGGAAGAGTGTTGAACTGTATCAAATGCTACAGAGAGTAGTAAGATAAAGACTTGGCTATTGGGTTTAGCATTGGTGATTTTGACAGGGCAGGTTGGGTGAAGCAGTAGGAAGAATAGCCTGAATAGAGTGAGTTTAAGAGTAAATAGGAGGAGAGGATTTGGAGACAGGGAGTATGGACAGCTCATTCAAGGAGCAAAGAAATGGATTGAGGGAAGTAGGGTGAAGGAAAGTTTAAGATGGAAGAAATAACACATTGTGTTCTAAAGGGAATGACTCAGTAAAGAGTAAATAATTGACGATGCAGGAGAGACAAAGGAGAATTACTATAGTAATATCCTTGAAGATGTAAGAGTGGATGCGATCTGGAGCACAAGTGGAGGACCTGGCTTTAAATAAGTACATGACTAGCTCGCCTATGCCAGGAGTCAGCAAACTTCTGTAAAGAGCCATGCATTAAAATATCTGTAAATATTTTAGGCATTGTGGGCCATACAGTCTCTATTGCAACTTCTCCACTTTCTCATTGTAGCACAAATGCAACCATAGATAATGCAGAAAAGAATGAGCATGGACTAGGCAGGCTGGATTTAGCCCTTGGGCAGCAGCAGCATACTAATCCCTGATCCATGACCCATGGTTGTAGGCAGAGAAGCTGAGCACATGCAGCAGACGCTGGCAAGGGTTAGATGTGGTGAGAGTCTGTAGAAGTCCCTTTCTCAGAGAAGTAAGACGCAAGATCATCACCTGAGATGGGGGATAGGGAGGAGCAATTGGAGGCATGACGGGAGGAAAGAAGGGTGAGATAGTTATCTAAAAGAGAGGGAGGCTGAACCAACTAAGGACTTGTAATTTGCTTCTTCATATTAAGGGTTCACTTGAAGTTCCTAGTCATGAATTTAAAGTGGGACTGATCAGCATGGGTTGTGGAATTTTCTCCAGCCACATTCCCATCCTTTTCAGAATCTAATGAAACCTGTAGACTTATCAATTCTCTCCAATCAAGACAACCAGGAATACCTGGAACTGAACAAGGTTCTGTTTATTGAGTCTTTGCAACAAGGGAGAACACACATCATGGGGAACATAAGGCTTCTCGGTGAGAGTGCATTAGAAAAGCCTTAGTATAGGATTTGTACTTGTGATAGAGTATTTGAGAGAAGCCTCAAAGAAGTGGAAGTTTACTCTGGATTGGATGCTTTCAGGAAGCAGGGGCAATCCTATGACCCAGTATCTTATTTATTTTCTAGCTGGGAGGAAAAGAAGCAGCACTTACTCACTTTAGCCAGGAAAGGGGTGTGTGTGGTCATTTTTGTGGTTTGGACAATGTTCTTGTTTTTATATCCTGCTCAATCATGATTATAGAGTAGTCGTTTTCAGTATTGATCCATTTTGTCTGATGTTGATGTTCTATGACATCAGACACAGAGAACACCCCAGCCTGGCTCTAAGCACCAGACTGGCTCCCAGGGACACCAAGCCCTCACACCAGTTGTCCAGGGCCACTCTTCTCTTTCACAAACCCCTGTGCCAGAAACATGCACGTACACAGGCCATGCTCACAGCTCTATACCTGACAGAGGTCCCCGCCACGCAAAGTCCACTCCTCCTCTGTTTCCATCATTATAGTCAGATATGTGTATGTTACATGCACAGTCATGAATTATACAAATCTAAAATGCCCACATCATAAGGACCTAGAGCTCATCTCATCCAATTCCTTCATTTTCACCTGTGAACATGGAGGTCCAGAGGAGCAGCTTGCCTAGGATTATGGTGCTGATAAATGGAAGGGCCAGGACACAAGCCCAAATGAGGCCTCTGAACACCGCATTCTTCCCACCACTGAGATGAGCAGGAGTTACAGAGACATTGGTTTTGGCTCCCTGTGAAGAAGCATTTTCTTATAGCCAGAGCCATTCAAAAGTAGAGTCAGCTCCAAGTTCCTTATTGCTGGGGCCATCTGAGCAGAGTCTAGCTGCCACCTTCCAGGGATGTTTCTGGGCAATTCAAGGTAGGGGGCTTAATGTCCCTTCAGCTCTGAGAGACTTTTAATAGTCAAGAAAACATCTACTTGACTGCTTTAATAAAAAGGTGAAGTTTTCACATCTGAAAAACAGAAGTACCCATAATAGCCAAGTCAGAGGGTTTCTGCAAGGCTCAAATGAGATAATACAGATCATGCACATCAAATGATTAGCACAGTGCCTGGCACAATAAAAGTAACTTGCGGCTGGGTAATAATACATCTCTGGCACACTATAGGTGATAAATTCAATAATTTTTTCCCTGTGAACATCCTACTTAGATTTATAAAATATTGACGTTTCAAGATCCCCTAGAGATCATCTCATCAATGCCTCCCCATTTCACAGATGAGGAAGCAGGCCCAAGGAGGAGCCAGGACTCACCAAGAGGATTCCACAACAGAGCTGGGACTAGAACGCGCAGCGCCAGGCTCCTCTGCCCTCCTATAGGCAGCCTCGTGTCTCCTCAGGGCCTAATAGGAACATTGCCTGCAGGGGCGAACAGAGACCCTGGCGGTGGGGGCCAGGGCTAACATGTCTCACAGATGAGATGGGAGCAATCAGAGGGTTTTGTTTTTGTTGTTGTTAGGCTGGAGGGGGGTGTGTGTGTGTGTGTGTGTGTGTGTGTGTGTGTGTGTGTTTGTGTTGGTGTTGGGAGGGTGGTCGGTAGGAGGGGGGTTGAAACTGAATGAGACAAGGGAAATTGGAGTTAAGGAAAGGATTGTTTGGCTTAATAATATCTTTTCCAAATAGAGAACCTTCAGGAAATTAGAGCCAGGACTAGTCTAATTCTCTGAGGGCAGAGGACGAGGAAGGGAAAGGAGATATGCTTTGAGTTGGAAGAGAAGGCAGAAAGGTTTCCTGAGTCTGTTGGGGCCTTGGGGCCAGGCTGGTCATCATTCATCCTCTTCTTGCCTCCTCCTTTCACCTCTAAAGGCAAAAGGCCAAATTGTGGTCTGTTCATTAAATAAATGCTGGGTGTCGAAATTAAAATGGCTCATTGGTTTGGCTATGTTGTGTGTGTGTGAGTCAGAGACAGAGAGAGAAAGGAGGAGTTACTATGGGGAAGTGATATGGTGAAGAAGTAAGACATTGAACCATGAAACAGAGGAGCTGCCCTGACTTGTGGCCTTGGGAGAGTTCCTGAACCTTATCAAGTCCCAATTTGCCCATCTAGAAAGCGGAGGTAACATTATCAGCCCTAAAGGGTGATAATGTTTAGGAAAAACACCTTAGTGCCGACTCAGGAGGCCACAGTCTGTGGCAGCCAGCTGGAGTGTGATTTCCAACTGTCTTAACTCTCTGGGCCTCAGTTCTATCTTTTAAAAATAATGAAAGAATTTCCTCCAACCCAATTTACAGATTTGTTGCAAGGATGAAATAAGATCAAACAAGTGAGAGAACTTTTAAAATGTAGAATCTTGCGCAAATATAAACATAGCATTAAAAACCAAAAGCATCTTTGTGCTAAGATACCATAGACAGAGACTGCCTGGTGTGCTTTTTTAAAAACTGGGAAAAGGCCACTATCTTCAAAAACAGCCTCCTCCAGTGCCTCACATTTTCCCATTTTCCTTCCTCTTTTGGTCCTCAGGACTGTCAGCCTTAGAGCAATGCTATGCAAAGTTTGATCTCTGGCCACCGGGAGTTTGTTAGAAATGCAAATTCCCAGACCCTACCCCAGACCTACTGAAACAGAAAATAAGATACCCAGGCCGGGCGCGGTGGCTCATGCCTGTAATCCCAGCACTTTGGGAGGCCGAGGCGGGCGGATCACGAGGTCAGGAGATCGAGACCATCCTGGCTAACACGGTGAAACCCCGTCTCTACTAAAAATACAAAAAAAAGCTGGGCGTGGTGGTGGGCGCCTATAGTGCCCGCTACCTGAGAGGCTGAGCTAGGAGAACGGCGGCGCAAACCTGGGAGGTGGAGCTTGCAGTGAGCCGAGATTGCGCCTCTGCACTCCAGCCTGGGTGACAGAGTAAGACTCTTATCTAAAAAAAAAAAAAAAAAAAAAAAAAAGGATATCCAGGAAAATTATAGGCATGTTAAAGATCAGAAGTGTTTAAGAGCTTGTGAAAGTGCAGGTTCTTATTCTATGGATCTGGGATGGGTCATCCTGTTTACTTTTGTAAGGTTTTAATAATTTTTCTTTTTTTCTTCTAATTACTATCATTTTATAGTTGCAGGTTGAGCATCCCAAATCTGAAAATCCAAAATCTGAAATGCTTCAAAATTTGAAACTTTTTGCGTACCAACATGACACCACAAATGGAAAATTCCACACATAAGTACTTTAACACAAACTTTGTTTCATGTAAAACATTGCTTAAAATATTGTATAAAATTACCTTCAGGGGATGTGTATCCCCAAGATATCTTATTATGTATATGCAAATATTCCAAAATCTGAAAAAAATCAGAAGTCTGAAGCATTTCTGGTCCCAAGCATTTTGGATAAGGGTTACTCAACTAGTACCTTAGTCTGATGTATTTATTCTCAGCTTCTATGTATTTGTTCTTAGGGATTCTTTTTTTTTTACTACACCTTTTTTGTAATGTTCCTAGCAAATGTTATTCATGTTATTTCACTTTTCAAAAATTATGCCATTGCTCTAGTGGCCGCGCAGGAAGCAAAGGAATCCAGGGCCAGCGTGCTGCTGAATGGGCCTGGCAGTGGCAGAACTGCGTGAAGAGGCCTCTGTGTTCCTGGAGGTTTATGGACAGAGGTCCTTGTGTAACTTAATTTTCCAGATCCCATGTCCTAAGCAGAGTAGCTGCAACTCAGAAACAGCCTCTGCAAAGGAGCCTTCAGTACCAGACCCAAGCCTCACTTTGTGCCCTCTCTCCTACTTGCTCATTGGCCCCCGACCCAGCCTTCAGGATTTCAACAGCAAGCCGAACAGCAGGTGCACCTGTCAGCTTTTCTGCTCACTCTGGCTCCTGTGGCCAGACCCAAGTTCATATAACAGATGTTTCCTGCCCTGCGTGGGCCTTTCAGACACTGTGGAGGGTGGGCCTGCTTGGTTGATTACCGCTGCTGCTGCTTCTAGTTCCATTAACCCACCAGGGATAGCAGCTCTGATTCGGCCTATGCCTGCCCTCCCTCACTTCCCTCCTCTTCTCCCTTCCCTTCCCCCCTCCCCCACATACTAGAAATCACTGTCTTGGTACTTGGGATTTGAAAGGTTGCCCAGCAAATGAAAACTGATCTTACCTCTCTGCAAAGCAATTCGACAATGCATTTCAAGAGCCAAAATATGTTTATATTTCTTGATCCAGTAATCCTTCTCCTGCTGAATGATTTATATAAATTCCCAAAAGGAAAAAAAATAGTTGGTACACAAAGATCTTCTGTGGAAGATTAATTATTCATTTGATAAATATTTGTTGAGTGCCTCCTGCATGCCAAGCACAGTTCTAGATGGTGTAATCAAGATAAACAAAGTCTCTGCTCTCCTGGAGATTGTGTTATAATTGAGGAAAAAGACAATAAATACCTACTTAAAGAGGGAAAATAATATATTTACTAAATTCTCTGCAGAGAAATTTTTTTTTTTTTTTGGATGTAGAGTCTCACTCTGTTGCCCATGCTGGAGTGTAGTGGTGTGATCTCAGCTTACTGCAGCCCCCACCTCCCAGGTTCAAGCAATTCTCCTGCCTCGGCCACCTGAGTAGCTGGGACTACAGGTGCGCACCACGGTGCTTGGCTAATTTTTGTACTTTTAGCAGACACTGGGTTTCACCATGTTGCCCAAGCTGGTCTCAAACTCTCAACCTCAAGTGATCCGCCTGCCTTGGCCTCCCAAAGTGCTGGGATTACAGGTGTGAGCCATTGTGCCTGGCCTCTGCAGAGAATTTTTTTAAAGTTCTATGATGGAGAATGACTCAGTGGCTGCTCTAGATTGGATGGTTAGGGAAGGTCTATCACGTGTCACTAAATAAGGTGACATTTAAGCTGAGATTTTCTTGACAAGAAGGAACAACCACATGAAGGTCCAGGCTGGTGTGTGCAAAGACCTAGGGGTCCAGGGAACAGCGAGAAGGCTGACATGGCTGGATCGAAGAAAGCAAGTGATGGACAATGAGGTCAGAGAAGTGAGAGGGGCCAGATCACTGGGATTTTTGTAAGAACTGGTGAGATGTTTGGATTCTATGCAGTTGAGAATATTAAGCAAAAGGGCATGAGACCAGGTTGTAGATGAGAACAGAGTCAGGGGAGACCAGCAAGGAGCTGGTGCCATTGTCATGTGAAAGGTAACAGTAGCTTCAACTAGAAAGGAAGAAATGGAGATGAAGAGACAGTGATGAATTCAGGATGATTTTGGAAGTGGTACTGAGAGGATTTGCTGAAGGAATCAGGGTGGGGTGATGAATGCAGAGGAGTCAAAGATTACTCACGGATTCCTGGCTTGCACTGCTGCAGATGCCACTTACACAGCTGGGGAAGACAGGACAAGGTACTCATTAGGAAAACAAGGAAAGAAGATGTTATGGGTTGAACACAGTATCATTCAAAACGATACGTTGAAATTCAAATCTACAGTACCTCAGAGTAGGACCTGATTTGGAAATAAGGTTGTTACATGTGTAATTAGCTAAGGTAAGATGAAGTCACACCGGAATAGGGTGGTTCTTAATCTAAAATGACTGGTGTCCTTATGAGAAGAGGGAAAAGTAGACACAGAGATATGCAGAGAAAACCCCATGTGAAGATGCAGACGCTGGGAGAGGACGGCCGCATACAGACAGAGATAGAAATCGGAGTGATGCATGTACAAACCAAGGAAGGCAGAGAACCACCGCTGTCACCCGAAGCCAGGAGAGAGGCAAGGCACGGGTCTGCTCTCGTAGCCGGCCAGAAGGAACCGACCCTGCTGACCCTTTGCTTTCAGACGTCTAACCTCCAGCCCCGTATGAGAATACATCTCTGTGGTTTCAGGCCACCCAGTTTGTGGCACTTTGTTACCACAGCTCTCACCAACTAACACAGAAGAGAAGAAGGATTTCGTTCAGGGCTTCATTATGTTTGAGAAGCCTTTTAGACATCCCTGTGGAGATACCAGGTAGGAATTAGCCTAGAATTACTATGAATCTAGAATTATGGTATATAAAGCAATACACTGTAATTTATTGAAGTACTTTGTGTGATATAAAAAACCTGACATATAAACTAATAGTTCAAAAGGGAGAAATTGTAATTATTACTCATAATTACATGTAAATGATGGAATGCATATTCCATGAAATATTACGCCGCCTCTAAAAAGAAATTTTAAAGACTAGGTAGGAACCTGGAAAATGCTTATGATCATCACAAAGGCAGTGATTGCCACTTTGTAATAACTGCCTATGAATGAGAAGCAGATGATAAACTTTATGGGTTCCAATCACAGCTTCAACTCTTCTGAGTGCCCTGAAATACAGAGCATGTCAGTATCCTGCGCATTATGTGTGTTCCCTATATTTGCAGCACCAGGGTAAATGAACACAAGGCTGAATTGCAAAGTGCCGAGATGATAAAGAAGCAATCAGAGTAGACATAGAAATAAGCAAGGATGTCTTCCTGGAAGCACATGGCCTGAGGCAGGAAGCTTATCATGGGCCAAACATAGTACCAGCAACAAGGGTACACTCAGGACAAGCTCCCGTAAGTCCTTCTGTGGAAACACACCTGTGCTGGAGCTCCTGCCACCCACAACCTTCTCATTGATTGCTTATCATGGCCTTCTATCCCACTGTGAGCTCCTGGCGGATAGGGGCTGTATGTTGTTCCTCCCTGTATCCTAAGCACAAGACCTGACCCTTGGTAGGTGTAAATTAAAGTCTGTGACAATTAATAAAACATCAGAACCATAATTTTACTGTCATATAAGAACTTGCAACAAAGGCACATTGATACTGAGTCCCTCAACCTGTGGACATGAGAATACCGAGCAGTTAAGGGTTTAAAGCCTGAAGCCAGTTGATTTTTCAGGTAATGGTTAAGTGCCTTTATCTGAGGTGAGCCCAGGGTTTTAGTTGCTTTGGAAGATGTGATAGAGGCAAACAACACCAATTAGAAAAATATAATGGAAGAAGACATCCCATTTTACAAAAGCAAATATAATTGCTAAATTAAGTAAATAAGACTCACGGTGCATACTCATAAGTCAACTTTATTTTGTCTTCCAGCTCCCTATAAAGATTTATTCAAAGGCAAGGGAGAGATGTCCTTTCTCTGCCCTTTAAGGAAAACTCAAGCATCTTATGACTGTTGTGATCATCTTAGGAACTAAAAAGTCCTGTGATCACTTCAGTCACCAAATAACTCTATTCATAAATTAGATGTTCAGTCCCATACAAAAGCAAAATTCCCAACTTGATTTAAAATAAAATCTTCCCTCCCAACCAAGGCTTGCTGCAGGTGGGACCCCTATAGCTGGGAATAGTGTCACAGGCAGCTGCTTCTTTCCCTGGACTTTCCTTTTCAGCTTACCAGGGCTGCTTAGTGTGGCTGCTTCTTTCTTTAAGATTGTAATAAATTTAAAATGCATAAATAAAATTTACCATCTTAACTACTCCCAAGTGTACAGTTCAGTAGTGTTGAGTATATTCACATTGCTGCGCAAGCTGTGACTTCTGACCTCTCCAGCACTAGAGGGATTGGTAGGGAGGAAAGGCAGAAGAAACGGGAGCAGAAGAGCTTACTTGATCAGTACTACCATAAGATGGCTTTCAAAGGCTTTAAAGTGGACTCTTTCATGGGCATGTCCATGGGCTTTTTAGACACTCCCCGGATCTCTCTCTGTCTCTTTTTTTTTTTTTTTTTTTTTTTTTTTGAGATGGAGTCTTGCTCTGTCACCCAGACTGGAGTGCAATGGCGTGATCTCCACTCACTGCAACCTTCACCTCCTGGGTTTAAGTGATTCTCATGCCTCAGCCTCCCGAGTAGCTGGGATTACAGATGTGCGCCACCATGCTGGAATAATTTTTGTATTTTTAGTAGAGACAGGGTTTCACCATGGTGGACAGGCTGGTCTTGAACGCCTGACCTCCGGTGATCCACCCATCTTGGCCTCCCAAAGTGCTGGGATTACAGGCATGAGCCACCATACCCGGCCACTCCCCCAATCTCTGAAGACTTTTCGCCATTCCATGTTCATTGCATCACACTGTATCACATCATTCATTCCTTCTGCCACCCTAGGAATCCAGCAATACCTTCAGTTTGTCACCCTTCGCTTTTGGACAAACTTAAGAGGCCTTTCACATCAGCTTTCTTGTGCGTGGCCTGCTTCTAGTCCATGCAACAGCGTTCTTTGCCCACACCAACTTTAGGAATTGAGGCTGATCTGAGCAGAGCCACCTCTCCTTTGTCTTGTTTGTCTAAAATGGTGCTCATATCTCATTGTTAAGATTTCTTGGGTGACTGGTATATGCTATCATGAGACAAAGCTCACCATGTTTCCCCCTCTCAAACTACCATTGACGTGACTATGTGCGTGCATACACACACACACAAACACACATACACACACAAACACACATATACACACACACACACACACTCATACCCATATAAGAGAATCAAAGATGAATCCAACACTGTTTCTTAAGGGATTCAGTCTATTAGGGGAACTACAGCATGTGCCCATAAGACAAGTACAAGGCAGGATCATTTCTGCTGCCTGCAGTGGAGAAGGCTCCATGGAGAAGATGGCCTCTGAGCTGGGTCTGGAAGAATGACTAAGGCTTGGATCCACCAAAACGAAGTGATTTCTGAGAGAAGTAATGTGAGCAAACA
Source organism: Macaca fascicularis (assembly GCF_037993035.2). NCBI lineage: Eukaryota > Metazoa > Chordata > Mammalia > Primates > Cercopithecidae > Macaca > Macaca fascicularis. The sequence continues at coordinate 37,046,807 of NC_088389.1, forward strand.
CCCAGCAGTGGGACTCCAGGGAGGCGCAGACAGAGGCCCTTAAGCAGTTTGCTTAAATGAGGCAAGTGGAAGATAAGGCCAAGCCAGACCAAAAGTGAACAAGATAAAGGCTTTGGATTTTTTCCTGCAGGAACTGAGACATTTTGAAAGTTTCTGGACGGCGCTGCAGGATGGAGGATGGATTAGGGAGGGTAGTGACTAACTCTTGGTGAAACGTAGTGTCCCATTAAGAAGAAAAAACAAAACCTTTCAGGACCTGCTTTCTTTCCCAGAAAAAAACCCTGCCCTTTGGAGCCTCTCACGTGTTTGGTTGATAAAGGCATTTGATCCTGTTTTTCACTCTTAGTTAAGAGGACTTGGCACAGCTGCCAGTCCCAGGAGCCTATTCCCAGCTCTGAGTCCTGGTGGAGCTGCTTGACCCATTTCCCTGTGTCCCCCAAAGACTGTGTCCCCCAAAGATTGCTCTCTGGAAGTGTACAAGGAGAAAGGCTTGCCTTTCTGGGCAGCAGGGCCAAGGAACCCTGGCCTCTGATGAGTCCAGCCATAAAGGCTCCACCCTGGGCCCCACTGAACTCAGACCTGCAGCCAAATGGAAAAAATCCAGGAGGCTACAAAGCCAAGAAAAAGATTTGGATTCAAATCCTAGCTCTTCCCCTTCTCTTTCTGACCTTGAGAGACCTCACTGAGCCTCTATGTCTTAATCTGTAAAATGGAAACAAAATCACCTACCCTACAGGGTTACTTGCCAAGATGAAACGATAGAGATTTGTAAGTATACCTTGCACATAGCAGCCATTCAATAAATATTCCTCGCACCTCTTCCCCCAAAGTCTCTCTGTGTCTCCGTTTCCTCACTTATTAAATGTGATGGAGACCCAAGGATAAAGCTGAATGAGGTGATTTCCCAAACCTCTGTCATCTGCCCCACACAGAGGCCCTTGGGAGAGCAGAGGGCCTTCATCTGAGCTCTGGAAGCTATTTATTCTTTTATTTTCAAAAATGTAAAAAAAATCACAAAAGACCCCTTACTAGTAATAACACTGGCACACACTTGGAATGGGCCAGTATCCTCTAACCCCTCCCCACTACCACTGTCTGACTTAGGTTCCCATCTGTAAAGGAGCCTGGGGCAGGTCCCATCTGCAACTGCCCACAAGGTTGGGAGGACAGTGTCCAGCAGAGGGCGCTCCGAGTGTAACCTCCTAGCCAAGGCCCTGGGGGAAGGCAACAGGCCAAGGAAAATTCTAGTGGAAAAAATGAAGAAAGGATTCCAGGTTTATGAGTCCCAGACTTTGAAAAACAAAACTGCTGAGTTGTCTCCTGAGTTAGGAAAAAGAACCCCACAGCCTCCTCAAGATTTCCAGGAAACTATTTCTGAAGACTTTGGGCAAGGCTGGCAGGGGGCTGGCTGGCAGGGGAAACTTGGGCTGCCCCAGCTTAGGGTCCAATGCCCTGGGGGGTGGGAGATGGAGGTGGGCGGTGTGCATGTGTGAATGTCGGTGTGCACGTGTTCTTCAGCATGGTGGGGCTGTGTGGGTTTACATGTGCCCTGTCTGTACACGTTTGTATGGGCCTGTGGGTACAATCCCACCAGTACATATTAAGCACCTTCTGTGCTCTGCTGGGCATAGTGCCAGGTGATGGGATGCACCAGCAAATGAAACAGAGTCTCTAAATTCATAAAGCTTAGTTTAGAGAAGGATGCAAAGTAACAGGCAATTTTAATTCAGAGTGCAGGCATCTGGGTGGTGGTTTGTGCGGCAGTTCAGAACACTGGCTTTGTGGTCAGGCAGCCTAGATTTTGACATGATCTTAGAGATCTTTCTGACATTCAATCTCCTTAGCTGGAAAGTGCAAATATTAAAACCACATCCCAGGAGATACTATGTGTGTGTCAATGTCCAATGAAGGTCTCTATTATGTGTGTGCAGGGTCCACATCTGGATGAACAGTGTGAACAGGCCGGGTGAGTTACATGTGGGCACGTTCACACTTCTGCATCTGCTTTCGTTGTGTTTATGCAGTGCCAGGCTCTACCAGAGGTCACAAACAGTGGCCCACAGACACAGTTCGTAGGGATGCTCATTTGGTTTGGGTTTATTTTTTGGCTTATAGGGTGTTCTAAAAATCAAGACTTTCACATAAAAATCCAGATTTCCAACTTCTCTTGAAATCTTGGATAAGCCAGCCATCCTGCGAGCATGTGCGTGTGTGTGCCTGCCTGCCACAGTCTCTGCTTCCTGATAGATATGTCCTTCCCAGGGGCACCCTCCCTCTTGGCCAGTGTCCAGGGCTGTCCTTGGAGGGGTTCCAAGACTGCTCAGGAGAGCTGGTGTGTAGACTTGTTCCCTGTGAAAGGAGAAGCAGGACCAAGCAAGAGCTGGTGCCAGGGCCTCAGGGCTCCCCAAGCAGTTCCAGTTTCAGCAATCACAGGGGCCAGAGAGAGCCATGGGCCCTACCCACAGCTCTCTGGCTGTGCAGCTGCACACTGGTTACAGAAGATAGTAACCAAGGATGGCAGTTAGACAGAATGGCTTTTCTTATCTATTCGATTTTGCATTTAAAAATGTTACAAATACAGATCTGAAATGATTAAGACAATGATCTCCAGAAAGTGTTGCTAGATATATATGCTAGAAGTCTTTTTAAAATTTACAAAAAGGGCCAGGAGCAGTGGCTCATGTGTATAATCCCAGCACGTTGGGAGGCCGAAGCGGGAGGATCACTAAAGCCCAGGAGTTTGAGACCAGCCTAAGTAACATAGTGAGACCCTGTTTCTAAAAAAAAAAAAAAAAGAAAAAAAAATTTTTTTTAATTAGCCAGGCATGGTGGTGCGGGCATGGTGGCGCTGGCCTGTAGTCCTAGTTGCTTGGGAGGGTGTGGTGGGTGGATCACTTGAGCCCAGGAGGTGGAGGCTGCAGTGAGCCATGATCACAACACTGCACTCCAGCCTGGACAACTGAGTGAGACTCTATCTCAAAAAAAAAAAAAAAAAAAATTGTGAAAAGGCTAATGGTAGAAGCTAAACACGTATTTGTTAAATACATCTGGGTAACCCACACGTGTGAAAGGTAGGGTTAATATTTCCTAGTATCCCTGAATCCTCTTATGACGGTAAAGAAGTCCCTCTTAATATATCATTACTGGGCCTCCACTGTGTATAAGATGCAGGCTAGGCATAAAGGAGCCTACAGAGATGTCTGTGCCCTGCTTCTTGGCCCTCAGGAAACTCAGTCTGTGGAGACATATCCAAGGAGAAACAAATGCAGGAATAAAAGAATAGAGTTATTACTAAGATGTCTTAAGATAATAGGGCACCAGAACACAGAGGAAGAGACTTCTGGACCTTGGACTGACTGTGCAAGTTTTTCTCTCTCTGGGCCCCCATTTCCCCTTTTGTAAGACTAGAGGGTCAGAAGAGATGAGCAAACATCAACTCCACTTTCACAACCCTCCTGGCCCTCAGCCTGTGCATTATTTGAGAGAGTGAGAGCTGTACCCTGGTTCTTAGCCTCTTGCTCCTGCTACATATTCTTGCTCCCAAGCCTTGGCTTGTGCTGGGAATTCGCCTGGCTTGAGCTCTGAAAAAAATCCATCAGAGGAGGTTTTTCACATAGCTTCCCTTAAAAGAAAACACACAAAATGTTTGGAGTTCGAAAAGACCATGCCTCTAGTGGAAGCTTCCAACATCCGTTATAGGGGTTCCTGGTACCACCCCAAGTACAGGTGGGGAGAATGGCCCCTCAACAGGTGGGAGAATGTGCCCCTTCCCCAGCACCAGGGCTTGAATGATTAAAGTTTAAAGAATTAAATGGTTCATGCTGAAGGATTCCTCTGAAGTCATTCTCCCACTTTGCAGGTAAGAAAAATAACGTGCAAGGATGGGAGGAACTTCCCCCCACAGTCCTCCAACATCAGAGCAGATCTTCTGATTTCTGAGTAACAGCTTTCCCTACTCCTTGATTTTTCTGTCTCAGGCTGAGTCCTCAAGATAGAGTGAGATGGGAACCTCCACACTGTACCCTTCCTCAGCCAGATGTTAACAGCTGTAGAGTTCAGACACCGTGTTATTCTTGTGCTGTACTAGCCAGTGGCCAGGGGGCCCAAGCCTCACAAAGGTGAGTATGAAGAAAGAGTAATAATTCCATAGTTCAGAAAAACGCCTTGGGACAGAATGTCCACCTTTGGGAGTGTTTTTGTTTCCAGAGTCCATGAAAGAAGAAATTGTCACACAGCAAAACCAGTCTCTTAGAACAGGACACATAGGTAGCCAGAGATGGCAAAGAAAGGCAGTAGGCTGGCTGGTATCAATGTCTTCCTCATCATTGGCATCTTAGAGCATATCCCTATCAAAGGGTCCATCTGCCAAGGTCTTCCCCTGAACCACGTCACCTGACCATGAGTGTCATTGGCACTTCCATCAGAAACTGAAATCCCCATTGCGCCTTCAAAGTGCATAACCAATTAGTAAAACCCCAGGGACTGCTTGGTGCCTACAATTCAAATAACTTCAGAGGTTCTTTGTTTCTTTTCTTAAAATCTGGAAATCTCTTGGGATAGAGAAAATCACTGGACATAGAAACTCCCTTCAACAAACAACCCCAGATTTCTTTCCAAATTTTTGCCAGAATGCTATTTCTAACTTCACAACACACAGGAAAAGGCCAGGTTGAAGATACTTAATCAATGTTTTCTGATGGTGGGGAAATAATCATTAACTGTTATTACCATAAGTAAAAATTTGTATTAATAGTGTCTTGCATATTAGCCATTTATTGAATAAATATTTATTGATGTCTCCTATGTACCTAGCATCCTGCTATGCCAGGGGGAACAACAATGAAATCAGATACAGCTTTACTTTCATGGTTTTAATTCATCTAATTTCATATATTCCTAATACACATTTTCATATATTCCTTCAATTTCATGTATTCATAATTCTGTGGTAGAAAGAAAAAAACCTGTAAACTGGCACGTTTTAAAAATTGCTACTTATTATAAATGTAATAAGAACCAAGATGGAGATTAACAGAGGGAAATTTGGGACATTTTTAATCATCAGACCATAGCAAAAAGTACACGTGTTATGCTATCATTTTTATAAGATCATGTTTTATTTCTTTGTTTTGTTGTTGGTATCAGTTCTGTGTAATGTACCAAAGGGAGATACAGAATTTGGATTGAAGAACCCAGTACCATTTGGTCTTCTAATCTGATAGGTTGCTGACAGCTTGTAATCATCTGTTTAATTAAATTTCCTGGTTCAGGAATCAGAAGTTATCAGAGCAGATTAAGATGATGCTAACAGGAAAGCTGTTCACTAATTGTTTTTACTGAACACAAGCCATATGACAGAGACAAGGCGTGCTGCTGGCAATGAGAAGAAGGCACCAAAGCACTCACTGGGGTTGAGGGAGTGATAACCATTCTGGGCTCCACATTTTAAGGGCTGTTGACAAACAGGAGCCTGCCCAAATGGCTGCCTTTAGCCAGCTGGATTCACTGACGTGTTCCATTCATTCTGCTTAGAATGGATTATAAATCTCTACTCTGGGAAACAGTGCAGGCCAGGACATGGTTGGATACTTAGAGGCAAAGTCTAGGGTGCACATCACTTGTGTTCCATCATCTCATCATCTCCAATGCAGAATGGCTTGCAAATCTGTGATTATCTAGAATCCCCCTGGCTGCAGGAGCCACAAGCTCAGAGGGCTACTAGGTTAGGCAGGCAACTTCAATGTCAAGGGTCGGTTTGCTAAGGGATTGGGGCGAAACTAGAGACTGAAAGCCTTTCCGTGCCTCCTAGAACAAGCCAAACATATTAATACATGCACAAGAAGGTAGAGGGTGGAGGCTCAAACACTGCCCACTTCCCTGTGTTCATGTTCTTGTTCCTCAGTCATGGCTCCATGGTCAGACCACCAGATATGAGGCCTTGGCCAGATGAACTATTTCTCTTTTCAAAGTTATTTTTAGAAAAAAAAATTCAACTGGGTAGACATGAGTGGCCTCCAAAAGATTTTATTTCCTTTCTGAGTCAGGTTCAGCCTCACTGGGCTTGGCTTTCAATTTCTGTTGCCTTGCTGCTCCCTGGGCATTCAGAAGTCCTCCGGTGATGCCCCTCCGTTTCAAGAGCCCCCCAAATGAAGCTGAATGACTACAGATAAGTTTTTGGTACTTTCCAAAATTAAACTATTTCCCTTGGTAAATTTCCAGCAAATGAGCTCATTAATCTGAAAACAGGATGTGGCACATGAAGAGAGTGAGGTCAGACTGCCTGCTCTTTTCACTTACACTGGCTTAGGGCAGAGAGGAAGGGGTGGGTGGGACAGAGGAGAATGGCTTTTATAGGCCCCAAATCCTTGAGAAACTTTTCTTCAAAAGGCCCTTGTGCAGTGTGCCCACCTTTGGAAGAGTCTTTGTTTCCAGAGTCCATGAAAGAAAGAATTGCCACACAGAAAAATCGGTCTCTTAGAACAGGACACATGGGTAGCTACAGATGACAAAGAGAGGCAGTGAGCTGGCTAGTATCAATGTCTTCCTCCTCATTGGCATCTTAGAGCATGTCCCTGTCAAAGGATCCATCTGCCAAGCTCTTCCCCTGAACGACATCCCCTGACTATGAGTGTCACTGGCACTTCCATCAGAAATTGAAATCCCCACTGCGCCTTCAAAGTGACCAGTCCCATAAACAACTAGAAAAACCCCAGGGATTGCTTGGTGCCTAGAATTCAAATAACTTCAGAGGTGCTTTGTTTCTTTTCTTAAAATCCAGAAATCTGTTGAGTTATGGAAAATCACTAGACTTAGAAACTCCCTTCAACAAATAACCCCAGATTTCTTCCCAAATTTTTACTAGAATTGTTATTTCTAACTTCACAACACCCAGAAAAAGGCAAGGTCAAAGATAAATAAATGTTTTCTGATGATGGGAAAACCATCAGACTAATTGACTCAGAGTCCATCCATTTTTTTTTTTTTTTTTTTTTTTTTTGAGACGGAGTCTTGCTCTGTCGCCCAGGCTGGAGTGCAGTGGCGTGATCTCGGCTCACTGCAAGCTCCGCCTCCCGAGTTCACGCCATTCTCCCGCCTCAGCTTCCCGAGTAGCTGGGACTACAGGTGCCTGCCACCATGCCTGGCTAATTTTTTGTATTTTTAGTAGAGACGGGTTTCACCGTGTTAGCCAGGCTGGTCTCGAGCTCCTGACCTCGTGATCCGCCCGCCTTGGCCTCCCAAAGTGCTGGGATTACAGGGGTGAGCCACCACGCCCGGCCCATCAATTTTTAATTCAGACACTTAATTCTTTGAATCCTTTTCCCCCAGAATCGAAAGGCCCCACAGAGGCCACATCTGGTCA